>NC_134570.1:56273535-56591035 GCF_050947875.1 Dermacentor variabilis | reverse complement strand
TTTCAAGTGCTCCGAAAGGTCCTTCAATAAGCACTTTTGCTACTGGCAGACACACGCTATGAGCTTCCACGGCTTGCTTGATCCATGCGCACTCGCCCGTGAACATATGGGGTTCTACGTAAGACGGGTGAACTACATCCATTGTAGCTGCGGAATCGCGAAGCACTCGGCACTCTTTCCCGTTCACGAGGAGGTCTCGCATGTAAGGCTCGAGAAGCTTCATGTTCTCGTCAGTGCTGCATAATGAAAAAAACACAACTTTTGGTGTTGTTTCCGGACACTGCGCCGAAAAGTGACCCGGCTTCTGGCACGTATAACAAACGCGCGCTTGCCTCATCTCGAACCGCTTTCTGCGTTCGGCTTCGGCTGCCGCCGTCTCCTTAGGTTCGGTCGCACTGCTTTCACTCGCATCCGCACTACGTGTGTTCCCCTTTGCTCTCATGGGTGTGAACTTCGGCCTCTCAAACTTCGAGCCAAATTCACCCTTTTGACCGTCCTTAGCTCCGCGAGCCCGACGCGTCACAAACTCCTCGGCTAGCTCAGCGGCTTTAGCCACCGTACAAACGTCTGGCCTATCCAAGACCCAGTACCGCACGTTCTCAGGTAACCGACTATAAAACTGTTCCAGCCCGAAGCACCGCAGAACTTTATCGTGGTCACCGAACGCTTTCTCTTCTTTGAGCCACTCCTGCATGTTTGACATAAGCTTGTACGCAAACTCCGTATATGACTCACTTTTGCCTTTCTCATTTTCCCGAAACTTCCGACGGAAAGCCTCCGCTGACAGCCTGTACTTTTTTAGCAGACTCGATTTCACTTTGTCGAAATCCTCTGCCTCCTCTCTATTCAAGCGAGCGACTACGTCGGCCGCCTCGCCGGGTAACAAAGTGAGCAAGCGCTGTGGCCACGTTTCCCGAGAGAACCCCTGCTTCTCGCACGTTCGCTCGAAGTTAACCAGGAACAAACCAATGTCCTTTCCAAGCTTAAACGGCCGCATCAGGTCAGTCATTTTGAACAATACTCGTTCTCCTGCACCGTGTGCCTGACTTCCATTACGAGCGCGTTCCATCTCAATCTCGAGACGCTTCATTTCCAACGAGTGTTGACGGTCGCGCTCTTCTTTTTTCTCTTGTTGCTCTCGCTCTTTTTGTTCTTTAAGTTCGCTCTCCTGTCTTTTTGCAGTCTCCCTCTCCTCAATGGTCTCAAGGCATTCCGACAGCTCGTCATCCTCAGCTTCTAACTCAAGAATAGCCTTTAGCAGTTCTGGTTTTCTGAGTTTGTCCGAGACATCCAGACCCAACTCTCTTGCAAGCTCCAACAATTTCGGTTTGCGCAACGACTTCAAATCCATGGCTGCTCTGAATGCTGCTTTCTCTACTGCTTACTATTGTCTTGCCGCAAACTAACCCGGCAGCAACGACAACCACAATTACCAGCTCTGTTTCTGACACTAACAAAAGCCTGGCAAAGCTCAGAAGAAGAAAGTCCCGCACTCACCAAACCTCGCAGCCAAGAGTTCAGCGCAGTCGTTCCGCCGCAGGCAACCATTCATCACACAGGGCTCGTTGCACTGCTCCCGGATCGTCGTTGAGCTGCTCAGCATACAGTCAACTGCATATCTTCGCTGCTGGCCTCCGTTGTCGCGATCTCACCGCTGGCAGACAGTTGTTGTGGTCGGACTGCTGGTACGAGTTGTTGGGAACTCGGCGCTGACGCCCGTGGTTGCACCTGGGTCGCAAGCCCCAAGGGTAGCGTTGGCCTGGCGGCCTGGGGTACAACTGGAAGCATCCGAAGGTCCCAGCAAAGCATGAGTCGACTGGTAACAACAAAACAACTTGTTTATTCTAACATCGCAAAGAGTTGGCGGTCAGGTTGACCGAAGTAGAGAGACGGGAGTGCACTTTACTCAACAGAAGAAATCGGAGCCCCTTTTTATGGCGTCCGGGGGCAGCTGTTTTTATACTCTCGCAGTTGAGGGCAAGAAGGAACCCCTCTATAGACGAGCACGTGACTGTACAATGGGATAAGGTGACGCATACTGTCGTGTCGCCGCCGGTCGGGCACAATGGGGAGGAGCAGGTGGCTCACACTGTCGTGGCGCCGCCGGTCGGGCACAATGGGGAGAAGGTGACTCCTACTGTCGTATCGCCGCCGGTCGGGCACAATGGGGAGGAGAAGGTGACTCCTACTGCCGTGTTGCCGCCGGTCGGGCACAAGGAGGAGGTGACTCCTACTGTCGTGTCGCCGCCGGTCGGGCACAATGGCACATACACTCACACACGCACATGAAGACACGTGGCATCGGAACATGCCTGGACGCGCTTGGCGGGGAGGCGTAGCGGCGACGCCGAACGGGCCAAAATGTCTGCCGCTTTGTTGCAGTCGCGCCGGCTAAACCGCGCGTCGTAGGCGAAACGTAACACCGCGTTCTAAAGAAAGCCCGCGAATATTGAAAAATACCAAGTGACGGGAGCATGCGTGCTGTTACTGTGCTGCTCTCAAGCGTGCGATGAATGAACAAGGTCGGCTGCAGCGAGACTGGCCCGCGACAATGCGTTATGCCTGGTGCAGGTATCTTGGCATGCGCCTGTTATAGCATGACGGTGCAAATTCAGGCTGCCGGCGACGCGTCGCCGAAGTGATAAAGCGTTTAAGGCCACGCAAAAGAAAAGACGAAAGCAGCATTTTGAATCTGCTTGAAAGAAGGGTGAAGCGCGTGGGAACGATGGAAGGCGATGACGGCTGCTACAATTGTGCCTTTGTACACAAATGACCTTGAAGTAGTTTTCGAATTGAACGATGATGCTAATAGTTCAAAACCGCAGGGCTCGAATAACAGTGGATGAATCGCACGGGAACAAAACTAGCTAATGGTAAAAAGAACCTTGGCTATATTGAAGGAAGATTACGCATGTCTTCTTCAGACGTTAACTCTTTTCGCACTGACACTGCCTGCTCTCCTTCTCACACTTACCAGCCGTTCTCTTTCGATCTCGCACCCCGCAAGTGCGCATCGCTTCATGATCGCAGTGTCGACTGCCGCGTCTGGCTCCACACTTGTGCACCGTGACCGGCGCGTCAGTCCATGAGAAAGTGCGCCTGCAGGCTGTTCCAGTTTACTGGATGTACATCATAACTAATGTACCTTGTTCGAAGAGTGCACCTCAGGCGCCCGTATCCCTGCGTGTTCTCCACAGCAAAACTATTTGGCTGTGGCCAATGTTAAACGGCAGATCTGGCTTACTCCAATAAGGAAAGAACGGATAAGGTTTTGGCTCTAGTGGCATCAAGTATATAACAGCTGTGTCTTACCAGTACTCACGTACGGGGCAGAAACCTGGAGGCTTACGAAAAAGTTTCTACTTAAATTGAGGACGACGCAAAGAGCTATGGAAAGAAGAATGATAGGTGTAACGTTAAGGGATAAGAAAAGAGCTGATTGGGTGAGGGAACAAACGCGAGTTAATGATAACTTAGTCGAAATCAAGAAAAAGAAATGGGGCATGGGCAGGACATGTAACGAGGAGGGAAGATAACCGATGGTCATTAAGGGTTACGGACTGGATTCCAAGGGAAGGGAAGCGTAGCAGGGGGCGGCAGAAAGTTAGGTGGGCGGATGAGATTAAGGAGTTTGCAGGGACAACATGGCCACAATTAGTACATGACCGGGGTAGTTGGAGAAGTATGGTAGAGGTCTTAGCCCTGCAGTGGGCTTAACCAGGCTGATGATGACTATGATATGTATTCTGACCACTTTGTACAGGAAGCGTGCAAAAGCAGTTTCACGAATTTTTTTTCCCAGTCTTTAGCGCGAAATTTGTAGTTGTAGCGCGAAATTTGTAGTCTGGCCACGTACAAACGCAAGCCCAGTAGGCTAAACCAAACTAATTTCCATCGCCGGCACTCAGCCAGGTGATGAACTTAGTCGGGCATATGTTTTAAACGAGTGGCACCAAGTATGTTCCGAACTGCGATCTCTGCAAGAGCTTGTGCCGCTGTGTGCCACACACCTTGTGCCGACTCGTTTGCCATGTGCTCGAGACTTTGGAAGCGTGGTAATGCAGTACGGCAGGTTGCCTCTCGTTGACCGACAGGCCCGTGTTACAGTGTACTACCTGTGTTTTCAACGCTAGTTTTGTGCTTATGGGCGCTATCAATCGAGCTTGCGATTCTGTGGTCTTTGTTTTTGGCTGCGTTGGCGAGCTTCGAATCAGGCGTGTGTTTACTGCAACCTCCTTGGTTTACTGTCAGCCATGGCTCTTAGTAAAGAACGGGAGCAAAAACAACATCTGCAGGTGATTTTGAAGAACTACGCCACCGAATTTCGCTGCACTGTGGTACCGAGGAAAGGCCGACATTTTGCGTTCTGCACAGCGTGTGGCTGCAACATTAGCATCTCGCACAGAGGCAGAATCGACATTGCTGCTCACGTTACGTCCAAGAAACACACAAGTCACGTGCAGTGCCAAGTAAAGCAGCAGCAGCAGCAGTTGAGGCACTTCTTAAAGCGGAACTCTGACAATGACGTGATCCGAGCGGAATGCCTCCTCACTGGGTTTCTGCTCGAACATAACCTTCCATTGACCGTCTCGGACCATGTGGGCCCCCTGCTCCGAAAGATGTTCCCAGCTTCGGATGTCGCAAAGCGGCACGGTGTGCCAGAACCAAGACAACTGCAGTTGTCGGTGAGATAGCTAACCATGCTCAGGAGCGCATGGCGAGTTCCTTCAAACAAAAAGTTTTGTCGGTTGCCATCGACGGCACAGTGATAGCCACTCGTAGTCATACCCGATCATGGTGACATATACGTGGGCAGTCGGGCTTGGTTGAGAGACAACTACTTTGTGTACGTTGACGGGACAAGCAAGTGGTCGCAACATAGGCAACGTAATTCTGGAGGCACTCGCGTCGTTTCATGTACCGATCACAAACTGTGTAGTGTTTTGTTCTCACAGCTCCAATGTAATGATCGGTAAAAAAATGACGTGTCAGCGGCGCTGACGGAAGTCCAAGAAAATTTTATCAAAATCGGGTGCGCAAGCCACCTGATAAACGTGGCAGCTCAGAAACTAGCACTGTGCCTTCCAGCAAGGGAGGAAGAAGTACTTGTAGCTATATTTTATTACTTGGAAAAGAGTGCTAAAAGAAAGGAGGCCTTGAGGTTCTTAAACACAGAAGACTGACCCACCCTGTCTCACACGTGAGGAACGGCTTTATGTTCTTCTCAGCCTGGAATCCAACAAAGCATATTGTCTCTTTTTGCAGAACACTATTCTCATTTTCGAGAAAGTGTTCTCGCTACAGACGCCAGCTCCCCAGATCTACATGCTCCAGTCACTTTGAACTTCTTCGACACATTCTCTCAAGATTTATTATATCCCTGATGAAGCAGTGCCCAGAAGTGCTCGACACACAACCACAGGAGGGAGGTCTTAATCATTGGACAAGAAACTAGGAGTGTGGTGGATAAGCTAAAACCCAGAGTAGAACAGGTATTCTTCCAGGCAGTTCGACACTACTTTAAATGTGTGCGACTACATGAGACACAAATTTCCCCTGACGGAGCCTGCTCTGCTTAATACAGATGACTCTGGATACCATGTCCTTCCGAAACGATTGCTTTTGTGTGGACTCATTTGCAGCCATGTTCATTGTGTGACAGGGAGAGTCCAAAACGGAAGCAATCAACGCACTGGAAGTTGAGTTTTCAAAGTCGTAGGCTCTAGATGTATCCCCAGATCTACTCCAAGAAGAACGGGTGGACACCCAGTGGAGAATGATCTCACAGTTGAGAACAGCGGATGGGAACTTGAAGTTCAGCCAGATTGCTGAAGTGATGCTTGGAATCTTATCAATTTCACATAGCAATGCCGAGTGCGAGCGCCTGTTCATCTTGATGAGAAAAACAAGAACTGAATTTCGATCACCCGTGTCTGACAAAACTCTCAGACATGATTTCCTGGCAAAGTTTCACCAAAGCGGACATTGTCACAGCCAGACATACTCCGAGGACTTCTTGAAGGACAAGTCGGCGACCACAACCTTTCTGCCAAAATAAAAAACAAGCGCCCCCCCCCCCTCCCGCCCAATGGTTTTGCAAGGTCTTCCCAATTTCGTGACCCGGTACTTGGCAGGTCTGACAGCCCCATTACAGCAAGATTCAAGGGCATGGAAATAAAGCTGGCAAAGAAACTTCGCAACTTCATGATTCCAATGCTACGAGAAAAAATTGTTGCCGTCAGCTGCCCCAAAAAAAGGCATTCACCAGCGCTCAAAGAATCTGGATTTGGCATCTGGCGGCATCAAGATGCGAGCCTTAACCCCACGGAACGTGCCTAAACCATCTGAAAACACCTCCTGAAAACGGTCCACAGCTTCTTCTGCAGACGACACAAAACAGATACCGGCTTGCTGATTCCCAATTGGAATTTCTTCATCCAGCTTCTACCGAACAATGCTGGGCACTGCCCGTTTACCACAAACAGAGGCAGCCGCCTCTCCTCCTCCCCCAAGCTTTGCAGCGGCCGCAAACTTCCCGGCGACTGGCAGCGTGCCTCCCTCAAAAACTTATCAGCTGTACGTCGGAAAATTCCAAGACTGCTGATGGGAACAGTTGCGTGAACTTTGTTTCACTTATGGTTGAGGCACTAACGCCCCTATCAAGTTCTATATCTAGTGGAACGGCGTTAATGACAACCTCAATGTGCATAGGTACCGGCTCAGCCACCTGATGTGCCCAAAGGTCGTATGCTTCCGGCGTTTCACTCGCTCCGGGTGCCCCAAGCACTTCATCCACGGAGTTCACGCGCCTCGAATCTGCACGCCGCACCTGTCTGTTTACTATAACTCGCTAACACTTTTGCACACTCGTGCCAGATGCCATTGCCGCCAGCGTTTGCAGCAAACTAAGTTGACGTGTTGGCACTGGTGTGCTTGATGGCTCCCACCGTAGCGGAAACACCCCCGTTCGCGACGCCCAGTTTGCACTATACGTTTGTTGCCACCATGGCACTTTCGACTGGCAATTGGGCTGGCTCCGACAGTGGCAATGGGTGAGCGCTTAGAGTACGGGAATCTTTGCAAGCAGAAGCCTCGACGGCCCATACCGTACTCATTGCGGTTTCCAGGTTTAAATCGGCTGCTTGAAGCAACCGCATTTGCATTGGCACGTCGTCAATGTCACTGAGGATTTCGCCTCGCAGCATGCGGTCTCGGAATGACCCAAGTTTGCAGTCGTCGGCCAGTAGCTTTAACGACGCGAAGTACTCGCTCACCGCCTGTCCGTCCCACCTATGTTGTGACATGTACTTGAAACTTGCTACCGCTTCCGACATCTTTGGCGCGAAGTGGTTGTTGAGGGCTTCAAAAACTGGCGCCGAGACCTGTGCGTCGCCCGTCTACCCGAGCGTGCCGTCAGCTCCGCAAGGCCGGTGAGCTTCTGTGCCCGTGGGCAGGACAAGAGCAGTCGGGCTACGGGCCCGAGCTCTACACCCAGCTGCCCGGCCAGAACGCCGCCGCCGTCTGCTCGTGCCACCAAGCCGCCTGCTTTACCTCTCCAAGCCAGAGCTGGCGCGCTCCGGTCGCCCGGTCAGTCAACTTACACCACGACCCTTGGTGAGACCGGCGCAACTCCTTGCGCCAACTTGTCGCCGCGTCTCCGCATCGAGACTGTTATGCGTCCCTGCCGTCGTGGCAAGCACGGACTCGCGCACTAGTTAGCTTCACACTAGTCCCAAATGTGTCTCACCGCCATGATGTCTATTTGAGTGTAGCTTTAATGTTTTCTATTTTCTATCATTTATTTTAAGCCTTTTTAGTTCCATTAAAAGTTTGTGTGTGTGTTCGAAACCAAAGGCTTTGTCCTCAATTGGGTTCTCGGAGGCTCCGCCTAAAGAGAACCGTTAAAACCTTTGAGTACAGGAACCGTTGTCCCCATATTTGGGCATCACAACAGTAACAGCCTTCCTCTGACTATATGCAGATGACATGTTTTTCCATTTCTGCTGCCTTGAAATTACACCTCTGACTACTTGTGCGTACAAGCTATACACGTTTTCATGGAACATGTAGTCAATGAATTGCTTTCTTCCATAGTCGTAAATGTGCATGCACTGATTGACAGCTTATATATGTCCAATGTTTTTTGCAAAATGAGGTAAAGAACTGGTTGAAAAGCTCATGAGCATGAAATAGCAGCCTGGGAGGTCCCATCCTAGAAAGGAAATATATTGCCCCATTTCTATGCTCATAAAGGCATAGTGAACAAGTGAACTAAGGTCAACAGAGCCAGTAGCAGTCGTTTCTCACTAGCTCAGAATACAGAAACATGGACCTGACACCATGCGAGAAAAACGAAGCAAACTACAGCCTGCGGAGAGATGGTTAGGCCTATAACAGCTTCCTAAAGAAAAAATTGACTTCTTTAATAAATCACGGCCAACTGGCCATACATTTCCATGCAAGGAACTGTGTGGGCACTCATTTGCCTACCCATCGGGCCTGTTTTACAACAACATCCGTCATGGGCTCCCACCCCTGGTCATTTCATGACCACAGGCCAGTGCCACAACCATCTCCAAGTTCTCTGAGAAAAGTTTATAAAGCAAGAAAGCCGCAGTGCACCGCAAGGATTCCAGCTTTCGGCTCATAGATTGCCTATCATTTCACCAGTGCTAAAGGAGTGCAAGTCTAAACTTGCTTCTGCTGAAGCAGGGCAACTTGGGCTCAACAGATTGCCAAGCAGAAAGCAGCAGAAGCCATAGCTTGCCACTGACGCTGAGCAGACAGTTTGACAGAAAGTTCTAAAAATGAGGCCAAAATACTTCAGTGAAATGACACTGAGTTGCATGCAATAAGGCCAGCCAACTTCACCAAAAGCACTCCTAAGTACGAGCATGTGACACATGCTCACAACTATACCGGGGAGACCTTGACCTGTAGGAGCATGAAAAAAACCAGGAGGTTCAGTCTTGCTTAAAACAACCCTGAGGTACGTTCTGTTTTAAACCAAGGAAAGAAAGGTTCACGCCAGTCCATAATTAGAGCTATGCAAACTTACTTCGGGGATTCGGTTTCGATACCGAAACTTGCCCTCAGGGGGCGTTGTGATAGCGACGCTAGTCCTATTTAAAGCATAACGCTTTCAACAATCTCGCTCTCAGCCCCGGTCCCCATGTCACTGCGTCTCTCTTCAGGCCACTGTCCCGGCGTGCCCAACGCGCTTGGCGTGACCATCACGGCGGCCACGCCGACATAAGACTGGCGACGAGGACTCCCTTCCCGTCCGGGCTGCGCATCGCCAACTGGTGACATATTGTCACGAGCTCTGTCATGATCCGCGGCTGCCGCACAGACAACGAGGTAGACAACGAGGTAGAAGAAGGAGAACGACGTTAGCCAAGCTGCCGCGAGACCGCTCTTCAACAACCACGCCTATCAACCAGATTCATCTGGTTCTGCCTTAAACACCTCGTGCGTAACATTTGGTGGAGGTGCTGGGTATCGATCCCCGTACCTCTCGCAAGGCTCACAAGAATCGCTGATTCCGCCATTCTGTTACCGCGGATGCCGGATCCGATGCTACTAGCGTTGCATCTGCGCAACGCGTTCCGTCGCCATTCGTGACATCGCATTGGCGGCGAGGATAACATGCGTCCATTGCGCCTACATTTGAGTTAGGACGCACAATTTGCTTCTACACCGCGCCTTCTACTTCTGCTGCCCCCCTTTTAAGCAGGGTTTCTGCACCTTTCTGCGTTTTGACGCTACAGCGACGTAATCTGCCTGACCGTTTGACACTACTGCGGTGTCTTTCTGCTCTTGTTACCTCAATACGGACGCAGCAATTCCCCCTCCACACTTCTTGCCATGTCCCGGTGTACCGGCCATTCCTTGGCTCAGATGGCAATGTGTTTTGCAGGAGTACGTGGACGACGACGCCAAGACCGCTACGCCGGACCACAAGAAAGCGCTTCTCAATGCGCTGGGGGTAGAAGGCGCCAGCATTTGTTACTCTCATGGAAGGAGAGACGCCGGCCGGAAGTGACGGTGGGACAGGGAACTCCGAGACAATTGACGTACACAAAGCGCGCTTCAAGTCTTAGAAAAACACTTTCATGAAGAAGAGGACGAATTTTG
Source organism: Dermacentor variabilis (assembly GCF_050947875.1). Classification (NCBI taxonomy): domain Eukaryota; kingdom Metazoa; phylum Arthropoda; class Arachnida; order Ixodida; family Ixodidae; genus Dermacentor; species Dermacentor variabilis. Next base: position 56,580,898 of record NC_134570.1, on the reverse strand, counting down.
CAGTCGCGTGCTATTAAAACGCAGAATACAAAGTCCTGCGGAGCCGACAACCAAATTCATTCAGGATGTTACAACGGCTCGCCAAATCGTCAGTTTGGCACAGCTACCGACCTCATGATTCAAGACGAGATCCTTTGCTGCTTGCAGTCGCATCAGCTTCGCCACCGCTTCATCCAACTCGGCCAGAGCTTTACCGTCAAGAAAGCAGTGGACATTGCTCAGGAAGAGGAACTCACCGATAAATTAAAGCAGCAGCTCGGCGTTCTACAAGTTGACGCCGTCCACTGTTCTCATCGCAGCGGTTCGCGGCGTTTGCAGCATCATACGGCGTCGACTATGTCACCAGCAGTCCGCACTACGCTCAAACTGAGAGGCAGAGAGAATGGTTCAGACAATCAAGGGCGCATTCCACAAAACAAAGGATCCTAATCTGACCCAGCTCAGCTAACGGGATACACCAGAAGTAAACGGCGTTCTGATCTCCATTGCCATACAGTTCACTAGCGACATTAGGAACATAGCTGATGACGGCCGTTGACGCTGTCAAAGGCCAGCTTTCTTTTTTTTTTTTTTGCGACCGCTGTAAATATAAGGAATTTTTTTAGACATTGCATAGGCATCTGACATAAAATGCTCCTCATTCTATCAAAATTTCGACTTTGCCACACAATTTCTTCCAGGACATTGGGCAAACTTGCGCAGTTCCTAATTCACTCTTGTATAAGCAATATTAAACAGGGGACGTAGCGGGAGCAGGCTTCTGTTGAATACAGAGAGAGTTTGAAAAAAGTGCGACTTCGCGCTCCGCTAGCTCCATGCAGCATGCACGTCTGCATAATTTAGCTGAGCTGCTCACGGCAGTTTGTGCTAGTGCGGACTGTTTTTTTTTTTTTGCGAAGCCATTGCATTTTCCATTGCAATATCTGAACACCCATTATGACAAAGGTGTTTTTGGGAGTGTTCTGTGTAGAGTGATAATATTATTTTGGTTTTGGCGGAATTATGCGAGGGTTTTTTTCTTTTTTACGTCCCTCAAGCAAGCTGCGCTTGTCTTTTGGTGCCGCTGGCACCGGTGTACTTGCGTCAACCTCCATCTCCTTCTCAGAGGCGGTGGAGGCGGAGTCACGAGGCTCTGGGAGACCGTGTCTCGGGCCTCGGTTTTTGCACGGTAATGCAGCCCTGCGAGAGCAAGGTCTGCGAGTTGTTGGATTTGGCAGCACTGGGTGCTGCCTCTGTGGGGGCAGAAGAAGTCCCCCGTGGTTTACTGCGTGTGACCAGGGCGGGCTCTTTAGGCCGTTGTGAGAGGGCCCCCTGCCTCGTCACAGCGGCAAAACTTTTGTTGCGAGGAAATGTAAGTCGCTTTCGCGCTTCAGAGAAGGTAATGTTTTCATTGATCTTAAGGGCAATAATTTCTTTCTCTTTTTTTCCAGATTGGGCATGACCGTGAGAATGCAGGATGATCCCCTTCACAGTTCGTGCAGTGTGATACAGCATTACAATTATCAGATGGATGATCGTTAGAACTGCATTTGGCACACGTTAATTTTCCTCTGCATGTCTGAGAGCTGTGCCCGAACCTCTGGCACTTGAAACAACGTCTAGGATTGGGGATATAAGGCCTCACACGGATTTTCACATAGCCTGCTTCGACTGAGTCTGGTAGTGTGGTGGAGCCGAATGTTAGGATTACATGTTTTGTGGGAATTTCGGTGTCATTCCGACGGATCATGATTCTTTGAACTTTGGTCACATTCTGTTCTGCAAAACCTTCAAGCAATTCTTCTTCACTAAGATCAAGCATGTCTTCATCAGAGATTACCCCACGAACACTGTTCATCGTACGGTGCGCCGTGACAGTTACTGCTATGTCACCAATGAATTTGAGGTCTGAAAGCTTTTTAAGTTGCTCTTTGCCTTTCAGTTCCAGAAGGATGTCGCCACTAGGCATCCTTGTAGCTTTGAAACCTGGGCCTAATGTGTCTCTTAGGGACTTCGAAACTTTGAAAGGAGATAGTCTTCTGGCTGTTATATTGCCGTCACTGTGGATCACATGGTACTTTGTAAAGTTGTCATAGCTCTTGAAGAAAAATCGAGTGGTTGCTTCGTTGCGCCCCCTTTTTAGAGGACGGTCAGTTTGGGAAATGGAAGGAGTAGCCATAAAAAGTATTTGTCTTCGGCAGCATCGCCAGCCGCCCACCACCGAGCCTAACATGGGGACGCCACAAGGCTTGTATCTCAAGACTTGCGCACGCCAGCTGTACGCCACCACTATAACCGTACATGGTGTAACCAAGGCTGGTTAGCCACACAAGGTTAACCCTCGCCGCCAAGAAATTAGAGTGCAAAAAAAGATAAGAAAAGAAGTGGAGAGAAATAAAGGTGCAGAAGAAAGATTATAGATGGAGAGGGGGACAGGAAAAGGCGACCGCCGATTTCCCCCGGGTGGGTCAGTCCGGGAGTGCCGTCTACGTGAAGCAGAGGCCAAAGAGGCGTGTTGCCTCCGCCGGGGGGCCTTAAAGGTCCGAACACCCGGCATCGGCTCAACCTCCAGGATCCCCCTTTCCCCGGACACGGCTAAGCCGCGCACGGCTACACGCGGGAGGGTTCAACCCTCGTGTGCTCGGCTACGTGGTGTCACAACACACCAAACGCCTGCTGACGCAGGCGCCCCTGCGGGGTGTGTGCATATATTATTCTACATGAGTGGTACCACTACAAGTTATGATACTTGCACACTTAGATACTTAGAAAGCATGGGCAAACAACAAACATAACGCGCACGTCTCGAGCGGCTGCTTTCCGACCTGCCGCTTCCCGACGCACGCGACGACCGCGGCTTGCATTAAATACGGTCTGCTACCACACAAAAGTAGCGCGCGGCCCCTTTCGTTACCTGCACAACTAGTAATTTAAGTTGCAGCGTTTGGAAAAGGGAAATAATTCTCTTGAGCTCGTCCATGCCGATCGCGAGGGAAGGCATAGTGCAATCAAATAAATTCGGGGGTTCTAAGCGCCAAAACCATGCCAAAACCACGAAATCATTATGAGGCCCGCTGTAATGCGGAGTCTCAGGAATAATTTTAACCTCTGGGGTTCTTTAACGTGCACAAAAATCAACGCACACGGTAACAAGGGTGTTCTTGCATTTTGCCCCTATCGAAATGCGGCCGCCGTGGCTGGGAATCGAGCACGCATCGTAAAGCTTAGCGGCGCAACACGCATGCATTTACCGCAAACAAACGGCGGATGCCACCACAATTTAACAATGCGACACGACTAAACAAACGGCCGTGCACTAAAAGCAGGCATATGACTATTCCGCTTTCAAGATATTACACGCGAATGCGCAAGTATGAGGCTTACTTGACTCGGCGCACTGCAGTTATCCATGCTCGTCGTCTGTCCTTCTCGTACCACTTGCCCGGAAATCTGTAGAACTTCACGGGCGGCGTACGACCTTTCATGTTTTCGAGGCTGCTGTGGCAATCAACAACACATCAGTATTGCGTGCCACCTTCCCTGGCTGATGAGGTCGCACTCGGCATCGCAAAAACCACGCGCACGAGCGCTCCCGCCGTACAGAACACGGGCGCGCGCTAGCGCAGCGACGACCCTCGAAACTTCCATCGGTCCGCTAGGGGAGCATTTGGCGCTGGTGCCATGCGGGCAAACTTTAGGTTGCCTCGTCTATAAAAAAAGAATCGCGCCCACGTGCCAACTCGTGATGCACGGATACCACGCCCCTTCGAGAAGCATTATGGAACGCCAAAGACGAATTTAAGACGATAAGCAAAACGCGAACAACGTGAAAGCAGGAGACGAGCTTCGACGGAGAGAGGGTGTAAGGTGGGTGGGTGCGGCAACCCTCTCTCCTTTAGAAGAACCCCACCTATATATACTGTGGTGAGGAAAGCATATGCCGCCTTGAAGACAAGTACACCTGTCGAAACGTTGGCTCCTGCTTTCACCTTGACCTCGTATTGCTCATCGTCTTGAATTTCCATCTCCCACCTTCCCCGTGTTTTCTAAAGAGGAATTAGGAATTTACCGGCCTGGCGTTGGCATGCAGAGTTCAACGATTTCTGCCTTTTCATCGCTTAATGTTGTTGTTGCGTTGCTATGTTTTTCTTCTTAAAGTTTATTAAGTTAACCATAAAAGGTTTCCGCCCCCAGGAAGTGGATCCATCGGGGCGGAGGGAGGGACAGAACAGGAGATCAGTTCAGGTATTATTGACTATTTTTTAGTCTTGCAGAAATCGAAGTAACCGCTGGAATATGAGGCGCTGGCTAGTGTCAGGCGTCCAAATACTGAGGCCTCACAGTAGAGGGGAGAGTGGCTATCGCTCTCCTGCAGGGCTGGAGTATATGTTCCCGATCCAGCAGCTGGTTCCTTGGACAGGATAGGTAAGTGGCTGGAGACGCATCCTGGTGCGGCGGGCTGGCGTCACTGTCTCCCTGACGATGCGTCGCAGGTTAGGCTTCAGCACGGGTGAACTTCGCTGGAGCAAGCGCAGGATTTTCTAGGAGGATGCTTCCGGAGCGCAGCTCTTCAAGCCGCCTTCGCCAGGATTGTGTCCGGGTGGATGGGGTGTGGGGCCTCAGGCACTTGTGGCCCCCTCTCTGAAGGGCAGGAAACAAGTTCCCTTGCAACAGGGTCGGCCATTCCGTTGCCAGCGACACCAGCGTGGCCTGGTATCCATGTGAGGCAGACAGTGTGGCCAGCCTCGTTGGCGATTCGCATCGCCCGGTGTATCGAGTTAGCAGCACCATTGTGCGAGTCAAGCCGGGCGCATACCTTTATGGAGGCCTGCAAGTCTGCTTAAACAGTGGGAGGGAAGGCTGCAAAAGGAGGCTTGAGAATGGCATTGCATGCAGCGGGTATCGCAGCTACTTCCAACGTTCATGGGTCGTTGTAGGCAGGGCGGCAGGAGGAGTAGGCCGCGGCAGTACGTGGGCAGTAGTGCACTAAGACTGAAGCTTCATCACTGAGGGTGCCGTCGGTGTAGACAGCGTGGTGAAAGGGACGAGAAGTGCGAATGTCTGCTTGATGCCGCCTTGTGTAAGACAGCTGCCTCTCTGCGTGATCGGCATTCACGTTTTGGGGAATCGGTGCAGGTCATGGGACAATGTCACGGAGCACGGGCAGAGAGTAGAGGCGTTGAGGGGACTGGAAAATGAAGTGTGATGATGCTCCGATCGGATATCGTGGATCTTAGTTGGAACTGATGTGAATTCTTGGCAGTCTCGGCTATTGCCTGGTTTGGATTTATGTGGGCCATTTGAGCAAGGCGGTGTAAGCGCATGAAACGCGGTCGTTTGGTGACAACCCCCATGGCTTCCTGGTTGAGCGATTGGATTTTTTGTCGTTGCTTTTGGGTCAGACTGTAAATGTTATAGGCCGTATACAGCACGTGGAATTAGTAGAGCAGCCACGAGGCTCCTCACCTCCCCAGTTTTTGCACGCGATGCAGCGGACTAGGCGGAGTGTCTGATGCGAGGTTCGAGTGATGTTGCGATGCCATGTTGCTGCAACACTGGCTCCGTCGGTGTGGATGCCTAAAACTCGGACACTGTCTTGCTGAGATATTTGTTCGCCATCAAAGTTGAATGAAAATCGCAAGGCTGAAGGGGCTGGGTTTGTGCCCAGTACAAGTTAGTTTTGTCAACAGAAGGCACAAGTCCGACCTGCTTTATAAGTGTCCAGCTTAAATGGCATCGGACTGATCGCCGTCGGAGGCCCCGTTGGTCCATATTTTGACGTTGTCCATATACACACTGAAGTGAAGTCCAGGCATCTCAGCCAGGCGATAGCAGATTGGTGCCATCACCAAGCTGAGCAGTAGTGGTGGATGAGCAGTAATGGTGGACGGCTCCTTGCGGCACTCACAGTCGTGATTTCTTCGGCACGGAGAGTCTGCCCTACGGTAACCTGAAATTCGCGGTCATACCGAAAGCCACGTATGCATATCCAGGGTTTGCCTGGGATGCTTGAGACCGACCAAAATAAGGTAATCGACAGCAAGGACCCTTTAGGCTTCGCCGAAACACCTCGATTCGACGCCACGAACGGGAAACGCGTGAGCGCACCACCGAGTGAAAGAGCCCCCGCGAACCTGCGACCCTATAGCGCCAAACTATTCCAATATGTTTTTATTCCAATCTCCTGACGTCAAACTTGCATAACCGCCGACGCAAACGTTGGGCGGTGACCCGCAATTTGGTCTAAACAGACCGATCAAACGCTCTCCTCATTTATAGGTCACTTTTGTTTGCTTTAAAAACGAATACCATTGCCTACAATGAGCGGCTTGTCTCATCTAATTGGCTGGTAGGAGGCGAGGAGCACACACAAGTGGAGAGGGATAGAATGGGGCCGAGCCGGTGCACTGAAAGTCGATAACTATATGAAGAGGATGGTTCAGGTGTCTGCGATTGGACCGTTTTCCCTTACTTAGCTTGCGGTGGCTGGTCGAAAATGGCGGCCGCATGCAACAGAAGGTTAAGAATTCCGCTAAATAAGATCCTCAGCAACGATAAGTCGACTGAGCGAGGCCGTAAACGTGCCGGAAGTGCTCGAAAACGTTACACGGCAACGCAAAAAAGTTTTATTGTACGCAAATAAACCATACTCTACGGCAGGCGCGTGTAGCCAGTGCCGGAGTGATAGGCGGAAGACAACTTTTACTCCTTTCCGCATTGGGCAGCTTGCGGCTATTCAGAGAAAAATCCAGTTTGTTTCGGCATATTAATGCATCTTTGACGCGGACACGTCACTTTGACGTGGTGAGTTTTCCCGGTGTTGGGACGTCACGTGACAGCCAGGTGAAGTAGGTGCAGCCCGAAAACTTTTGAGCAATAGCCGAGGGCTAATGACGAAAAGGTGTCAAACAAGAAATAACTATTTTTCTTTTGCTCGGTCTAATCATGCATAATCAGAGTGTACACGCCATATCAGATGGGGAGTTATCGCGGTTTCTATGACATCGTGTGACTGACAGGCGAAGTGGGGGTCACCCAAAAAAGTTGTTGACCAATCGCGGAGGGCTGATTCAGAATTGGAATAGAAAAGCTTGGAACAGCTTTACGTTATTGTGCCCCAACGTAGCCATCTTCGTTTATTTAGACAGTGTCGCCAGCACTTCTAACGGCTTCTGGAGTTGCCAATAAGGAATGTGAACGTAGGAACCAGCGGCGCCTTTGGAGGCGGCCATCGGATCGCACCAGCTGTCGCACAATGATACAGGAGTACTCTGATATGAAGTTCTATTTTGTCACAATGGTTTAGAAATTGTTCTCGTGGTTGTTGGGGTAAGTCAGACGTGGGATCACACCACGTGTATCCTGCTCCTACGTTTAAAGCATCGCCGAAATCACGCTTTCATTCGTGCTGGCGTGAATGGCCATCTCTGCACTTTACATTTCACATTTGGAAAAGGTACGGACGTGGTTATGATATTCACACTGCAGTGGCTACGCAGCCTCTGTATGCGAATCTGTTTCATATCTACACGGCTGATGTGACGTTCTGTTCGCTGCACCTACGTTCAAAGCTAATCCTATTCAAGCTCCCCTACAGTGGAGTAAGAAATTTAAACAAGAGGCTATTAACAGTCCTAAGCAACTTGTTGGCTAATGCATGCCTCGAAAAATAACATAGAAGCTTAACTGTTATCAAACGTTTGGCGCATGTTCGATGAGTCAGCCACTCGTGTTGTACGGCGCAACCCACCACAATGCATCTTGTCAGCGTACTGCCCTTCCTTCGTTGTAAACCTCTGAATCGCACACGCACCTGCGAAAACCCAGCAAAAAACGATGTAAGCACACTGGCTCAGCGGAGTGCCTACCGCGTGAGTGACTCCCGATGGCAGCGCCACCGCATCTTTTTGGCATAGCGTCGGGATGGCCTGCGTATCGACAATTGTTAGTGGCTACAGCGGGACGTGCACTTGCTGAGACGGAGGACATTAGCACGCATGCGCGAGTAAGAGCGGGTGCGAGAGAGGGAAAGTGGGGACTATTGCTCCTTGAATATGACTCTGCCTAGGTGGCCTAGGCACTACAAAGGGGTTTCTCAGCGCGTGTTGTATGCATTTGTCCCTAGGCGTGCCGGCAGAATTCACGGAGTACGGTAGTGCTAAAGTTACCGTTGCAAGTTGGCGGCTGGACGTAATTTGTTCAACTGTGTTTTTTAGTGATGGTAGCAACGTGTCATTATTTCGCATTACTGGCGGCTCCTCCAAGACACCAAAGCAGAAACGAGGACACCATGCTAGAAACCGGACTGGTCCTTGGGTTGGGACTCGCCGAGGCCGGCACGGCCCCAACTCATGGAACACCTGCGCCGCCTGCTTTATTATAATCTCAGGTGCTCTCATGAGGCCTCCATTAGCTCGTTACATGTGCCTTCCTGGAGCAGTGCTTGTAAAGAATGCAATCTATGGTTGCGACAAAAAAAAAAGCTGCCCGCGACTTATACAACATCAGTCAAAACCTTGCCCCTTCAGACACAGTGATCACCAAACGGGGCGCCCATGCCCACTGCCACACGCACGGGCAGCCAGTGGCGGAGCATAAACAAACTCGACTGCACTCCATAATGCCGGCATGTCTAGGGGACAATTCTACAACGCGTGCCAAGAAACCTCCTCCTTAATGCCTAGGCAGAGTCGCGTATTCAAGGAGCAAAGGCCCGAAGATAGAATTTCTCTCTCCCACTCGCTCTTGCTCGCGCCTGCACAGAAACATCGAGCGCCACAAACGTCCCGCCCCACTGTACCCACTAGCAATTGTTAGAACGCCACCGGGATTTTGGTGCACTGGATGTCGACAGACACACGCTACTCGTACACCGCATAGTTCTTTTCACTGGTCGTGCAATGCTTCGGAAGCATCAGCTACCGCGACCGCCAAATTTAGTTCAGAAATGAAATAGCCATAACTCCCGTTATTTTATTATATTCTTTAATATGCTCACGTATGTTAGATCTTGCTAAGGTGTGCATTTACTCATGGCACCTTGTTGTAAGAGAGCAGAAAGACTGAAAGAAATATTCCTTCTGCAGGTGGATGTCAGCCGTGCTGACAATAGGAGTGCGACCTTGCATGTCATTGACGAAAAGGTGGCATCTGATGCTATGGCCAACGTGGCAACCTTTGGCCACTCAGAGAAACCAGTTCAAAGTGGTAAGATATTCCCTGTATCTCAATATCTATGATTCCATAGAATTCCCTGTATATGATACGATTCCATAGAAGAGTTTGACATTCTGCACCAACAGACACGCATGACCAACTGCGCCTACATAGAAGTGAGCAGAGCTCATAATGTGGGTAATCCAGTGCCTGCATTGTTTTGGGCGCATCGCACTGCAGTGGTGCTCTAGAACATGAACGCTCCAGAGCCCTTGCATACATAATTTACTACTGCTGAGGCTCTAGTTATTTCACGTGCTTGAAACTTCGTCTAAACCTGGTCCATAACTTGCCCCTAATTTTAATCAACTGTAAGCAAGGCTTCATGTTTAGTCCACTGAAGATACAGGGGAAACATTCTACAAAACTTCTTAACATCCAAACAAATCAGAACCCAACAATTATTGGGAACGCTCCTAATTGCACCATGAATGTTAACTGTGCCACGGCCTGCACTTAATATTCATTGCATTTTCATTGCTATAGAACTTGCTAGCGACACTAGGAACTAAGCTGATGATGGCCGTGCGATAGACACTTTCGAAGACTGCTCTTATTTATTATTCTTAGTCGTAATTGCACGCTCTAACTGCAATTTTTTAGACTTGTACAATGGACCATTTTACCATTTTTAAGGCCGTGCTGCTTGCTCATTCACCCTTGAGGCCGAGCATGGGCTGTAATTATTATTGTACGTAATTATTATAATATCGCAAGCAGATTTTCATTTACTTCACACAGTAACAGTAGGAAGACGCGCAAAACACCCTTCATGATTGATGACAGCTATTGGGTCTGTGTTTTCTTAGCAAGCCCAAGAGGTGGTTCATGGACCCTTTAACCGAGCCTCCTTACACCGAAAAAGACTTTACTGACTGTTGATCCATTTCCTTCTAGGATAAGTTGTTGGCAATCCTAATGATAAAAACATGATAAAAAACTACGTACAGCGTAGAGGACAAGGACTGCGAGACTACACACACTGCGCTGTGTATGTCGTCTCCTGCAGTCCTTGTCTTTCGGGCTGTACGTCGTTTTTTATCGTGAATTACCTACTACCCCAAGCAACCACCCTAGAATAAACACTCGAATAAAAAAAAATTGTTTTTCCAGACCTTGCGTCGCTCAAGATCAGAGTTGACCTCGACCACAAGACGACCCGTCAGCATGACGGAACCGAAAAGGAAGAGACTCTTATAACAGCCACATACCGTGGCATCACGGATGAGCTCGCTAGGAAGCTGGTCAACTATTTTGTGCAGGGTCTGTAAATAAAATGTAATTTTCGCCATAGGCCGTGACCAAGAGGTGGGGGGGGGGGGGGGGAGCGCAGCAGAGCCTCCTCGAGCGATGCTGAAGTGAACTCCTCCCACCTAAAGTGTCGTTACCAGAGTTACCCATATTTGACATTTATATTGAGTTGCCTCTACCTCTTCAGTTAAAATATTATTGTGTGTGACTAAAAGCTTAGTCGCAAGTGTGCGCATACGTGCGACGATATGAGGACAAGCACATTAGAAGCACCACAGACATGTTTTGTTCAGTTTCCACTGCGATTAATTGAAAACTATTCCACCGAGCTGGGGTGTTTGCCTCTTGCCCTACACGCAGCTAGGGAGGGGGGACGAAGCAGTCCCCATGCGTTGATGACTGTTCATTTCCACTGCGAAAACCTTGCACAGACACAATATATTTAAATATATAGACACGACGAAGTTCATTTTACTTAAGAGAAGGAGGTAACCAACTTGGCTATTTCTAATGGTATGAGTATACCTATGCCTGGTGAATGAATACGTTGCGATATGTTAACCCCGCTTACAAATTGCTCTCCATGCTGACCCTGAAAAGAACTTGCAGTGACCCTTTGGTAGTGTCTTGCCAACGGCAGTTGAAATCCACGTGAAGGCTATGTGCCTCATTATTGCTTCTCTTTCTAGCAAGCAATATTATTTACAACATTTGTTTGGGATGGAAACATCGTCATGAAGAGGTCATAAATATATGTAATTGATTCAGTAACCGAATTGGGACCAAGCCGGTTTCATTCTAAATCGTAATGAATAACAGTCGTCCACACCAGCGCTTATACTCGGGCTTATACTCGGAGTCGCAGTAAAGAAAAAAAAAAAGGGGGCTGCAGTTTCACCAGAAAGGTGAAGCAGTATTAGTGATAGTGAAGTGTATGCCGTATTTATTCGAATGTAGACCGATAGTTTTTTTTTCATACATTTATATTCCTAACTCTAGGTCGGCTTAGATTTGAGGATTTTAAAAATGCGCCAGTTTTTCATTGAGACTGCTAAATATGGTGCATAGCTAGCGCCATCAAGAAAAGTCAGTATCGCAGCCGCTACTAGCCGTGCCAGTAGCCAACCGAACACAAGCGAGGTACGAAGACAGGTAGGTAGAACCATAACGCAGAATGGACCATTTGTTAAAAAATTGGTTTTCTTCAAATGACGATCCATCTATCAGATTTATATAATGAGTGGGACATTGCACCAAACTGGTAGCCCAGGACGGTGAGGTGCTCATTGTTACCAACCTTCTAGTGAAAAAAATATACTTTCGAAGAACGCCCAAGAAAAGAAATGTATGGATATTGTTTTATGATGGCCCTTGAGAGTGCGCTTTATGCTTGAGAGGGTGAATGTTGCAAGTTTACAGAGATGCTGAGTGCATAATTGAATCATAGTGTCCGTAATTATGTATGCTGATGCTAGTTTTTCATGATAGATATACAATGGAACAAAACTGCTTAATAGCTAGTGCTGTGGGTAGCTGAACAGAGAAATGCCCATTATTGCAGGGACCTGAACTTTAATCAAAGAGGTGACAATAGTGGTCAAAGTTTTCTTATTATTTGTACTAATGCAATGTGAAGGTGGGGATCACGATCCTGGCAACGAAAAATGAAAATCAGTGATGGCAGCGGTCGTTGTCAGCTGAAAGAACTGGGTGGACAGACAGACATGGGAAACCAGCACTTACGTGGTGTCGGAGCAAAGCTGGAACTTATGGCTGAGCCAAGTAACTTATCTGTGGCGCACACGATAGCTGCGCGCGGGTATGATATACTAGAAATCATCAAGCAGTATCTGCCACATGGTGTTAGCGCATGCTGCCTGCACTGATGGATCTCCCACCGAGCTCCTACATCTATACGAATACACAGCTACAAAATGCATGCCGAGATGCAGGATCCGTCCAGTAAAGGGAACAAATTCGCCAGTCGCTTAATATGACATTGACCGACACCTACAGAAGTCGCTTAATCATTTAAATAATTAGGTGAGAATCACTTGGTTCGACAGGCAAGGTTCTGACTGGTGTTGTATAAGTCGCGGGTCGCCTTTTAAGTCGCGACGACAGATTGGATTTTTTACAAGCACTGCTCCAGGAGGGCACATGCAACCGGAGGCCTCAGGAGAGGTCCTGAGGTTACAATAAAGCACGCGGCGCAGGATCCCAAGGGCACCCAAGGGGTAGTGGGGAGATCAAAGCTGGAAGCAGGATGGCCCGTAGATTGGAGTGGCGGAGGCCTAAGCGTGCTGGACTTAAATATTATTACGTCCAGACGCCAACTTGTGCCGCCAAGACTTCTGCAACAGCAGTCAGAAGTTTGCCGTTTGACATACTAAGGCAGCAGCGGAAGCGGACGAAGACACAGAAACATGAAAAAGAGACCCCACGCTACAAGTCAGTAGTATTTTAAAGTTTAAATTATGGCAATTGAATAACGCGCAACTGAGCCCTCTCGAAGCGTTCGACGCATGGAAAAATTCGCGAGGACGGTAAGATACCAGTGTGACAGGGGCACAAGCAAGGAACGAAAAGGCACACACAGGGCAAACTGTGAAGATGCTATATATTTTGCTATATATGTAATATACGCTATATCTATCAAGTGACTAGTGCCATGCTCTAATCTTGAAAGGTTGCAATGCTTTCGCAATGAAACTGTTGACAGTGTGCTGTTGGAACCTCAGCGCTGACGCCCGTTGTTGCACCTGGGTCGCAAGCCCCAAGGGTAGCGTTGGCCTGGCGGCCTGGGGCACAACTGGAAGCATCCGAAGGTCCCGGCAAAGCATGAGTCGACTGGTAACAGAACAACTTGTTTATTCTAGCATCGTAAAAGAGCGGGCGGTCAGGTCGACCGAAGTGGAGAGACTGGAGAGCACGTTACTCAACAGAAGAAATCGGAGCCTCTCTCTTGGCGTCCGGGGGCAGCTGCTTTTATACTCTCGCAGTTGAGGGCAAGAAGGAACGCCTCTATAGACGCGCACGTGACTGTGCCGCTCGGGCACGTTGGGATGAGTAGGTGGCGCATCCGCCAGGCCGGCGCCGCTCGGGCACGTTGGGAAGAATAGGTGACGCATCCGCCGGGCCGGCGCCGCTCGGACACGTTGGGACGAGTAGGTGACGCATCCGCCGGGCCGGCGCCGCTCAGACCTCCTCGCTTCACAGTTGGGGGAGCTCCTCTCCCCGGCTGCCGCGCTTCGACAAGCGTGGGCACCAACATGCACACACACACACATACGCACACGAAGACACGTGGCATTGGAACATGCCTGGACGCGCTTGGCGGGGAGGCGTAGCGGCGGCGCCGAACGGGCCAAAATGTCTGCCGCTTTGAACGAAGCCCCGGCGTCCGTTGCATCCGCGCCGGCTATACCGCGCGTCGTAGGCGAAACGTAACAGACCGCCCCGCCGGGGGAAGGAGATCCCGATGGTCAGGGGACTGCATCCGCTGTCCGGAGGGATGTCGCTCGATGATGCTCATAACCGAAGTCGAGCGTCCCTCGACGTTTCTTGAGCGCAGCGCACAGAGAAGGCCTCGTTCTCTCGTTCAGGTTCGCACAGGACACTGCAAAGTGACTTCGGGAGAGTTCACATTTTTGTTCTCGTTCCCGGCAAGCGTTAGAACTACGCCGAAACTGAACCGCTCAGTCAGCAAGCACGGCACAACCCTCACAAAGCCCTGCCAGGCTCTTTCCCCTTTTATACCACTGCCTAGTTCCTTACAGTAGTCTAGCAGCACTCAGAACGCGTCCACAAATTGGAAAATTGCACTAGAAAGCACGTCATCACTTTGAAACACTAAACAAAAGCAATATGTTAAAAATCCTGCCTCAGGAAGAAAAACATCAGTAACAAACAATTTTGAGGCTGATTCCTACGTTAGGGGCTTCGACTTAAGCCATCGGCGTTACCGTTGAGACTCCCCTTTTTGTAACGCACCTCAAAGGAATATTGTTGCAAAGCGAGGCTCCAGCGCAGGAGGCGGCCATTTTTGGGAGAGATGGTCTGCAGCCATTGGAGAGGGCAGTGATCCGTCTCAATGATAAACCTCGAGCCGGCTAGATAGCATGACAATTTCTGAACGGCCCACACGAGACACGCACACTCTTTCTCGGTGGCGCTATACGCCTGCTCACGACTGGTCAGCTTACGACTAGCATACAGGACGGGGTGTTCCACTTCTCCATTTTCCCGTTGGCACAGTACAACGCCCATGCCTCGCTCACTAGCATCGCACTGAACAACGAACCCTTTTGTATAGTCTGGCGATCGTAGCACAGGCTGGCTTGTTAGGGCACTCTTTAGGGCGCTAAAAGCTCTTTCCTTTGTCTCGTCCCAGACGACTGTTTGCGGCTCTGTCTTTCTTAGAGCATCCGTCAGGGGAGCCGCGATATCAGAGTACCTGGGGATGTACCTCTGATAGTAGCCGGCGACACCTAAGAACAACCGAATATCGGTCTTCGTGCGCGGTTGCGGGAAGTCTCGCACAGCGGCCACCTTTATTTCAGAGGGGCGGCGACGACCCTGACCAATCACGTGACCGAGGTAGACAACCTCGGCCTGTGCTAACTGGCACTTAGGAGCCTTGACTGTCAAGCCCGCTTCGCGCAGGCGGGTTAGCACTGCCCGCAAGTGGGCCATATGCTCAGACCAGGATGCGGAGAATATCGCTACGTCGTCTAGATACGGTAAAGCGAATTCTTGCTGTCCCCGCAACACTTTATCCATGAGGCTTGAAAAGCAGTATGGCGCGTTCTTCAAACCAAAACTCAACACTTTAGGACGGAATGTTCCCATTGGTGAAATGAACGCCGCATACCTACTAGCCTCTTCTGTAAGTGGAACCTGCCAATAACCCCTGACAAGATCTAGGGTGGAAATAAACTGAGCGCTACTAACTTTCTCAAGGCGCTCCTCGATGTTAGGGATCGGATAAATTTGATCCTTAGTGATGGAATTAAGCCTGCGGTAGTCGACGCAAGGACGAGGTTCCTTGCCCGGTACCTCAACTAAAATCAAAGGGGAGGTATAATCACTCTCACCCGCCTCAATAACTCCGAGCTGTAGCATTTTCTTTACCTCAGCCTCCATAATATCGCTCTGGCGGGGTGACACCCGATACGCCTTGGATCGTACTGGCTCTGGGGAGGTAAGTTCTATGTCATGAGTAAGGACAGAAGTCCTACCAGGCCTCTCAGAGAACAGACCTTGAAACTCTTGTAAGAGCTGGTGTAGTTCGGTTTTCTGCTCAGGCGACAGCGATGCTCTACTGATTAAGTCACTAATGACTTGATCGGTGTCTTTCCTGTTCGTCACTGAGCCTAGTCCCGGAAGCTCGACCGGAAGCTCTTCGGGAATGTTTACCAACATGCACACCACTGCTTCCCTTTGTCTATAAGGTTTGAGCAGATTACAGTGGTAAACTAGCTGTGCTTTCCGCTTTCCTGGCAGACTCACCACGTAGTTAACGTCCGACAGTTTTTGCACAATCCGTGCTGGGCCCTCCCACTGCACGTCTAGTTTGTTTTTTAGCGATGTGCGCAATATCATGACCTCATCGCCCACCTCAAAACGACGGGCCCTGGCTGTCCGATCATAATAAACCTTGGCCCTCTGCTGGGCCTTTGCCATTGCTTCACCTGACAACTCCTGTGCCCTTCTTAAGCGTTCGAGGAGCTTAAGCACGTACTCCACCACGACTGGGTCGTCGCCCCTGCCTTCCCACGATTCTCGAAGCATGCGAAGCGGAGATCGCAGCGAGCGACCGTACACCAGCTCAGCTGGCGAAAACCCCGTAGCCGCATGCGGCGCGGTCCGTAATGCAAACATCACCCCAGGCAGACACAGCTCCCAGTCAGTTTGATGTTCAAAACACAATGCTCTCAACCCGCGCTTCATGACGGAGTGGAGCTTCTCAACGGAATTCGATTGTGGGTGGTACACTGAGCTGTGTAACAGCTTTACCCCACACCTTTCGAGAAAAGTCGTCGTCAAAGCGCTCGTAAACACCGTGCCCTGATCTGACTGGATTTCCGCAGGAAAACCAACTCGCGCAAATATGGACAGTAGTGCATTGACTATCTCAACCGAGCTGAGTTCTTTAAGCGGCACTGCTTCAGGGAACTTTGTCGCTGGGCAGATCACAGTCAAAATGCGTCTGTACCCCGTGGCTGTTACCGGCAGAGGTCCCACAGTATCAATAACGAGCCGTCTAAAAGGCTCCGTAATGATAGGTACCAACTTCAACGGCGCCCTCGATTTGTCCCCTGGTTTGCCCACCCGCTGACAGGTGTCACATGTCCTCACGAAACGGTCTGCGTCCCGAAAACACCCTGGCCAATAGTACTCTTGCAAGAGACGGTCCTTAGTTTTCTTAACTCCTAGGTGTCCGGACCACGAACCCCCGTGCGACAAGCGCAACAGATCCTGACGGTAGCACTGAGGAACGATCAGCTGATCGAACTCCACTCCTCTGCGGTCTAGATACTTCCGGTACAGGACTCCACCTCTTTCCACAAAACGCGCATTTTTCCTGGCGATACCTTCCTTGACATTGCAGCGTATGTTTTCTAGGCTACCATCCTTCTTTTGCTCGGCTATCAAAGCCGACCGGCTGACTTTTAGCAACCTATCAAGTCCGTCTGACGTAGGCGCGATGAGCAAATCAGTAGATAGCTCTTCTAACTTTCCCGTGTCGGGCATTTCCTCTCCAGTATCTGGCGCCTTCAACGCTACAGACTCAATTTTATTCAGTTCGGGCGTGCTCTGAATATCAGCTTGCTGCGCCTCTGACCCTTTTTCATTGTTTGACAACGTCGGCCCCGCAACTACCGCCTTTGCAGCGAGCTCCCGAACCTTCGATCTGGTTAAGGGCTGAACGCTAGCCTCACCAAACAAAAGCCCCTTCTCGCGCAGGAGGTGATCGGACCTGTTCGAAAATAGGTACGGGTACTGGGGGGGGCAGCATAGATGACACTGCGGCCTCCGTCTCAAGTGCTCCGAAAGGTCCTTCAATAAGCACTTTTGCTACGTGCAGACACACGCTATGAGCTTCCACGGCTTGCTTGATCCATGCGCACTCGCCCGTGAACATATGGGGTTCTACGTAAGAGGGGTGAACTACATCCATTGTAGCTGCGGAATCGCGAAGCACTCGGCACTCTTTCCCGTTCACGAGGAGGTCTCGCATGTAAGGCTCGAGAAGCTTCATGTTCTCGTCAGTGCTGCATAATGACAAAAACACAACTTTTGGTTTTGTTTCCGGACACTGCGCCGAAAAGTGACCCGGCTTCTGGCACGTATAACACACGCGCGCTTGCCTCGTCTCGAACCGCTTTCTGCGTTCGGCTTCGGCTGCCGCCGTCTCCTTAGGTTCGGTCGGACTGCTTTCACTCGCATCCGCACTACGTGTGTTCCCCTTTGCTCTCATGGGTGTGAACTTTGGCCTCTCAAACTTGGAGCCAAATTCACCCTTTTGACCGTCCTTAGCTCCGCGAGCCCGACGCGTCACAAACTCCTCGGCTAGCTCGGCGGCTTTAGCCACTGTACTAACGTCTGGCCTATCCAAGACCCAGTATCGCACGTTCTCAGGTAACCGACTATAAAACTGTTCTAGCCCGAAACACTGCAGAACTTTCTCGTGGTCACCAAACGCTTTCTCTTCTTTGAGCCACTCCTGCATGTTTGACATAAGCCTGTACGCAAACTCTGTGTATGACTCACTTCTGCCTTTCTCATTTTCCCGAAACTTCCGACGGAACGCCTCCGCTGACAGCCTGTACTCTTTTAGCAGACTCGATTTCACTTTGTCGAAATCCTCTGCCTCCTCTCTATTCAAGCGAGCGACTACGTCGGCCGCCTCGCCGGGTAACAAAGTGAGCAAGCGCTGTGGCCACGTTTCCCGAGAGAACCCCTGCTTCTCGCACGTTCGCTCAAAGTTAACCAGGAACAAACCAATGTCCTCTCCAAGCTTAAACGGCCGCATCAGGTCAGTCATTTTGAACAATACGCGTTCTCCTGCACCGTGTGCCTGACTTCCATTACGAGCGCGTTCCATCTCTACCTCGAGACGCTTCATTTCCAAAGCGTGTTGACGGTCGCGCTCTTGTTGCTCTCGCTCTTTCTGTTCTTTACGTTCACGCTCTTCTTTCTCTTTCTGTTCTTTAATTTCGCGCTCCTGTCTTTTTGCCGTCTCCCTCTCCTCAATGGTCTCAAGGCATTCCGACAGCTCGTCATCCTCAGCTTCTAACTCAAGAATAGCCCTTAGCAGTTCTGGTTTTCTGAGTTTGTCTGAGACATCCAGACCCAACTCTCTTGCAAGCTCCAGCAATTTAGGTTTGCGCAACGACTTCAAATCCATGGCTGCTCTGAATGCTGCTTTCTCTACTGCCTATTATTGTCTTGCCGCAAACTAACCCGGCAGCAACGACAACCACAATTACCAGCTCTGTTTCTGACACTAACAAAAGCCTGGCAAAGCTCAGAAGAAGAAAGTCCCGCACTCACCAAACCTCGCAGCCAAGAACTCAGCGCAGTCGTTCCGCTGCAGGCAACCAGTCATCACACAGGGCTCGTTGCACTGCTCCCGGATGGTCGTTGTGGTGCTCAGCATACAGTCAACCGCATATCTTCGCTGCTGGCCTCCGTTGTCGCGATCCCACCGCTGGCAGACAGTTGTTGGAACCTCAGCGCTGACGCCCGTTGTTGCACCTGGGTCGCAAGCCCCAAGGGTAGCGTTGGCCTGGCGGCCTGGGGCACAACTGGAAGCATCCGAAGGTCCCGGCAAAGCATGAGTCGACTGGTAACAGAACAACTTGTTTATTCTAGCATCGTAAAAGAGCGGGCGGTCAGGTCGACCGAAGTGGAGAGACTGGAGAGCACGTTACTCAACAGAAGAAATCGGAGCCTCTCTCTTGGCGTCCGGGGGCAGCTGCTTTTATACTCTCGCAGTTGAGGGCAAGAAGGAACGCCTCTATAGACGCGCACGTGACTGTGCCGCTCGGGCACGTTGGGATGAGTAGGTGGCGCATCTGCCAGGCCGGCGCCGCTCGGGCACGTTGGGAAGAATAGGTGACGCATCCGCCGGGCCGGCGCCGCTCGAGCACGTTGGGACGAGTAGGTGACGCATCCGCCGGGCCGGCGCCGCTCAGACCTCCTCGCTTCACAGTTGGGGGAGCTCCTCTCCCCGGCTGCCGCGCTTCGACAAGCGTGGGCACCAACATGCACACACACACACATACGCACACGAAGACACGTGGCATTGGAACATGCCTGGACGCGCTTGGCGGGGAGGCGTAGCGGCGGCGCCGAACGGGCCAAAATGTCTGCCGCTTTGAACGAAGCCCCGGCGTCCGTTGCATCCGCGCCGGCTATACCGCGCGTCGTAGGCGAAACGTAACAGTGCGCTGTGTGTGTATTTTGTGTTCCGGCTCACTGCTCATCACGATGACGCCCGATTCTGATCGAATTTCGCGGTCGCGATTGCCTCCTTTGGACAAAATGAGCGGGAGACCCAATCACAGTCGAGAATTTCGATCCGGATCGGTACCGATCGAGATCAGAAGTATACGTGTGACGCTGGTAGTGACAGGGCAACGCCATATCATACTCGCCTTCACGGGAGACCACTGACCAAACGACAACAATCGTTCGTGCCAGTGCACTGCGCCAGCAACACCCAAGGAGACGCACGAGGAAAACTTGTACACGACGCACGGATCGCCAGCCGACACATGGCAAAATACCGGCACGCCAGGGCACGCCTAGGGACAGAACGACCAAAGAAACTGCTCCTCCGTGGTACCTAGGCAAAGGGAGAAATTTCAGGCGCAAACGCCCCCAGACTTTCTCTCTCGCACTCGCTGAAACGACTGGCCAATCCCGAGGACTGGCGATTCCTCAAATGAACGTCTCGTGGCTCGGAGTGCCTGAGAGCGCTCGACGCGCGAGGAGAGCCATATATGGAACAGAAACAGCCGGACGTAAGGCGCGCACGCTCTTTAGAAGACAACGCTGCTCGCGAGAGCAGCCCAGCGAGCACCGCTCCGAAAGGACCAGCCGAAGGTGCCATCAAAAAAGAAAAATCGCGCACTTCGGTGGGCCTGTCTACCACCGATAATCGTCGTCTTTAATCTTGGCTTTCCTTTTAACACGGCACTACTGGTACTTTCACATATCGAAGGGCATGCGAGAGTCAGAGTGACACGGTGCTCCCGACAGCAAGCTTTTAGCGACGGCAGAGTTTTATAGAAAGGAAATGAACGCCAGACGCAGATTACTGTTTGATGAAAGATAGGCCCCAAATGGCCACTTTCTCCGGCGGTTTCGAAAGTGTGCAGCTGTGATACGTACTGTATGTCCGGCACTCGCGCTGATCGCAAAACTGCGGCACAGGCGGAAAGGCCGGCCGGGCAACAACGCCTGCACAACGGTACGTATAGCGGACAACCCCCCCCCCCCGCACACAGACACACACCTCTGAGAAATATATTCCGCGGGTGCCTCAGTGGTGGACATGGGTGGCACTCTGCCATTACATCCTAGTGAGCAGTGCTCTTGTGCTGACACGACATACGATATCAGTCAATATAGAGGAAGATTCTAAGCGCCACGCGCTCTATATATGCTGTCGTCTTATCCGTGAACGCGCTACGGTTAGCTTTTCTGGCACATAATTCATTCGTCACCCACGTTATGATTTTACAAGTAAAATAAAATAATAGAGAACTATAAGGGCAACATGGTACACAGAAAATACATATTATGTACCCGCCATATTCGATGGTTGAGCAATGTCAAATGTAGCCCGAGTGTACGTCGCGCAGTTAAATCGATATTTAACATATATGCTTGGAGAGTTCTGCATAATTGCAACATCAACGAGGAAAGCGGCTACGCAAGTAAAAAAATTAATAAATAAAGCTAGTCGAACAAGAGACAAAAGCGAGCGAAGACCCTTAACTGCGTTTCACGAAGAGCCAGCCATGCAGTTATGTACGTTAAGAAACATGAATCCGCAGAATGCAAATAGAACAGAAGAGCCCAGCTCGTAGTCAGCATTCTTCTGCTTCTGTTTAAATATACATATTCTTTTTTTTTAGTTTCTTTTTTTTATTATTATGCGGCATCTAGCTCAACTCAAGAACATATTATTGCAGCGTCGTTGGGCTCTGCGTCCGTTGTTTTTACACGTTTCTTAGATAGCGCGTTTCCTAAGCGAGTCGCGACGTAGCCTCTACGATCTCTTTATATTGGCGGACAAAGCGGCGAAGTCAACAACAAACACCGCAACTTGGAGACTTATATTTCGCACTTTTTAATACGACACCCTGAATGCTTGTATATCGAATCAGCACCATATTAGATGTGCATGCGGCGTGCTAAAGCATTGCAGTGAACCAAAGATCGGTAAATCAGTTTCAGTTGTCATTAATAAGCGAGCGAGGAAAGCGAGTTACTATACACCGACGTTGAATAATATATGCATGTCACACAAGCTCTATATATACTCGAGCTACATGTATACCGACAGGCGCCGACACGCCATGTGCCAAGTGTCGCATTCCGATGAAGCGTTGTATAGGGCAACTTCAGTCGTATCACAGCACTTCTATGAAAAGAAAAAAAAAAGACATCCACACGAGGATAGGCCGAAGCTATCCGAAGCTACACAGAACCAAAAAAAAAAAAGAAAGGAGTAATCATACGAGTTTTATTTTATGGCTTTGTGCTGTACTTTCATGAAACCACCTCCACCTAGCGAGTTACTGCACTACAAAAATCGCCGGAAATTTATCATCGGAGGCCCACCCAACGGTTACGTCAACGGTCATCAAAAAAGTACAATGTGAGCAAACACTGAACCAACAAGGAGTTAGCATAGAAAAAACATGGACGCTTTCATTTATTGAATAACACACTGGTCTTCACACAATTGCTCTTGCAGAAGGAAAAAAGCTAACTAAAAGTCTAAGTTGTCATTGCGATTGCTTCTTCTAGATCTGTTTTCACTATCTTCCGCCCTGCGAGCTCGGCCCGCCTAGTACGGCGAACTACCCCGGGAAGCTCCAAAACATCATCAAGAGCCAGCTGCGTCCGCTCAGCCAGGCGGGAAGCTTCGCCTGGCCGGATGCGCACGCCCATCGAAGCGTAGCGCTGCATCTCTTGTCGCGGGCGGAAGTCTGTCTTGTTGGTGACTGGGACTGGGGGAGAAGCAGACCACGTTTTGACATGCCATTTCCCGTCCCAGGTACGTAGCCCTAACCCGCCCAGGGTGGTGGGGATCGATGCCAGGCGGATGTCCACTTTCATCATGCCCAACATGTGGTCACACACGTAGTCCACAAACCGCTGGAGGGCTGGTTCCTGCAGACGGCGGGCTAATACGCTGCCTACTTTGTCTACCCGGGACACTGAGGCATCTCCCGTGGGCGGGCGGGCACTCCAGGGATGTCGCTGATACAGGAGGGGGATTGTGTGGCAGGGGTACGCACGCGCCCTGTCACTAGTTTCGACCCTTAGGAATTCAGTCTGCTCTCGCCGGAGCGTAAACTTGCTCTCATTAGCTTCGGCTCCCAAGAGGTCGTATCCTAGTTTTACCGCCAGGACGTCGTTGTAATTGTCCGACACCACTTGGGTGTCATCCCCCCGCACGATCTGCCACGTATCCAAGGGGCGGCCGTGTCGTCGAAACCTGTTTGCAATGTCCCGAGTGGTTTCTCCCAAGACGGCGTTCCATCCACTGCCGACGGCGGAAGTAGAACGCAAGCCCGACATCAGTCCTCCTAGCACTGGGAAAGTTTGTTGTGCACCCAGGCCGGGGGGAGACGTCAGTGTCGCACGCCTAAAACCAGCCTCTAACAGTGACTCAAAAAGAGCAACGTCCGTCTTCTGTTGGGGGGCTGCCTTGGCCTGTGCGCGCTCAAAGGTTATCTGCTGGAAAGCCACAACCTCCTCCGTAGTTGGCTGATGGTCAAATCTCGCGAAATCATAAGGCAACGAGAAGCGTCACTCCTTCATCAGAGAAAACGTCCTCTCGTTGCGAGTCATTTCTTGAACGACACTTTCTTCGAGAGTATTGCCAGGCCATTGGAGGTAGGCACTTCCAGAGACAGCAAACAGGTAAGCCTGCTGAAGGTAGACTTCGAGGGGGGCGGAGACCGCCAGCCTTATCTTCCCGAACTTACTTTTGACTAACGTTTTGTTGTCCTGTGTGTCGTGGTGTCTCACTGAGTCCTCTAACTCATCAAAGGGGACCACATCGAGCACCAGGTTCTTGCGCGCCTTGAATGAGCCGGTCCGTTTCTCTTCCGTCTGCCTCGATGGCGTAATGAACACGCCCGACGGAAGCGGCCCCCGATCTCTCCCATTCAGAGGAGGCCAGCCACTCCTGAAAGCTTCGGCCTTCCGGCCTTTTTGCCCCAGGGTATCTCACAAGGTCACGGATCTGGCGAACCACAGCACTGGGAGGGAGCCAGGTGCCGTCCAAGAGTCCATGGGGGGTCTGGCCTCCAGACGCCAGTTCTCGGGTTTCTTGGATCGGGTCCCAGTCCGACACTGGCGGACACATGGCCCCATATAGTGAGGCGCATTCGTAGAGGGAGACGCGATCGTCAGCGCTTAACTCATTGTTCGTCTTTTTCACTAAATCCGACAGTTTTGCAGCTAGCCCGATAGTGTTCGGCGTCACCTCGAAAGGCCCCACTCGCTTCCAAGATCTCCCACCATCGGTCCCTGAAACATATGGCTGCTATCAGTAGGTTGCAGGTAGTCACATGGTCCAATCCTCGACAAAGTTTCAAGACTCGCACACCCACGTCCAGCAATGACTCCCTCCTCATAAAGCTGAGCATGTCACCCTTCCTTAAATTTCTAATGGCCATGTCGGCCTTAGTCCTAGGAGGGTAGAGGGTCTGGGCTAGCACATCATCATAGACATCCGACAACAGAACATCGAGTTGTCCGTCCGTAGGCTCTGCGGACTTGGCCTTAATCACGGGGTGGCACTTAGCCACACGGCTGCACAGTTCCGCAATAGTCAAACGGGGTAGCCACTTGTCCGGCAACAAAGATGTGTTGGCAGCGTAAAGGGGTTTCAAACAGTCTGGTGGCTCCCGCCCGTAGAGGTTGGCCCCGCTGTAGACACACGCTAGAAAAGCGGGGTCATAGCCCAATCCGCGCACAACACTTGTTACCACCAAGGCTGCAAAGTCCTCGAGCTTGCCGTTGTCAATAGTCTCACAAATGGCGTCTGCCACCGCCTCACATGCTTCGCTGTCAAGAACTACGTCTGTGAAGTCCAGCAGCCCATACTCCAGCCTCTCTACTGTGCTGGACTCGTACCACTTCCTCCACTGTTGAGAGGGGCCGGGGGGGGAAGTGTTTGAGAGGACCTCGGCTCCGGTAGTCTCGCCACCGTTTGGCTGCCCGCCTGAGGCATTCTCCTGCTTCGTGGAGTCCTTTTTGTCGCCCCCCCCCCGCTTCGTTTCCCGCCAGGGCAAGGAAATAGGCCAGACCCGGCCCAAGAGGCGGCCCCTTCCCTGCCGCTATAGGATATGGCGTCTTCGCCGGGTCATACCCCACGCCGGCGGACCGCCCTCCTACCCCATTCTGGAGAGTCGTGTCCCAGGCATCAGTCCCGCCGTCGTGGAGCAGAGCCATCACATCTCTGGTCTCAAAGTCTTGCCACCCTGCCCACGTGGTCGAAAAGAAGGGGTAGGGCCAGGCGCCAATGTCTAGGAGAAACGGGGCGCCGCCCCAATCGTCCGCCCCTCGCACCACAGTTATGGGCGCCCATCCCGGCTGCGGCGCGCCTGGCTCCACTGCACCCGACTTATAGGACCTGAGCTGGTACCCTGGCACACTGTGCATCAACCGGTTTTGCCAAAATGACCGCTCGTTCACTTGCACGATGTCGAAGAACTCGACAGAGTCATAAGTCCCGGCAGCCCCGTAGATGTACGGGCCATAGGTACCTGTGGGCAGATCAACCTTGGTGCCTTCGCAATAGTCACTGTTCGCCGTGATCTGGTGCGTGACCATGAAGGGGGCGAACTCACGGGGCACTGAGTCAATGTACTTGTGCAGGAACAGGTCCGTCATAGGAGTAGGAGTTGTGTTGAACGCCGCATTGCCCGTTGCGACATCATACACTTGGGGTTCCCAACTCTGAGGACACTCGCGCCTAGACAGCATTCGCTCCCCGGTCACGGATGTCAGAAGAGTACCTCCGACCGCTCAGGTCCGGATGGCATCAACAGTCCCCGCACCGGCTGCCGGATCACAGTCTCCATTGCCGAACAAGCTCCGCACATAAGCACACTCGCCCTTGTTGGGACGATCTTCCTCGGCGTGCTTGATGAAGCTGTTCACCGGCAGACCTACTCTGCCATGCAACAGGTGCCATCCCGCGAACAACCTCTCAGCCACCACAAACTGAGTGGGACTCAGGAGGCATTGATCCAACGCAATGACCTGGTACCAGATGGGATTGTCACATTTGTAGTAACCAGCGTTGATCGCGCTCAGGGTCTCGATGTTAGGCTGGCAGATGGTCCAGTCTGTCAGCAGTTCTGTGTCGCACCAGTACACATCCGGGGGGATGTGCTCGAGCCTACTACCCTCAGGGCCCCAGCACCGGTGCATAACAGGCACGATGGAGGCAGACCGAAAGCTAGGCCCTCCTCCGAAAGACTCCGGAGGAGGGTCTTCACTGTCGGCAGGGCAGAGGATGGCACGGGATGTGGTCATGACACCGGTATGATTTGAAAACCACACCGGGCCCTCGGTGACCCATCGTTCTACATTGTCCCACAGTCCGCTCCGCGTAATCTTGGCCATCGTGTCACGAACAGTGGACACGTCTATGGTCAGAGACCAAGACAGAGCGAAGGTCGCTGCGGGAATGTAGTAGTTCTCATCGGGACGACAGTTCACGTGGATCTTGGAGAAGGGCACCCAGTGCTCCACAGCCAGGCCACCGGCTGTCGGCTGGATAGCCAGAGCCGGGCTGACGCCTCTCTTGTTCATACAGTCTGTCGCCCCAGTTTGATGAATGACGATGTTCAGACAGGTTTCCCCTGGCACATATGTGGTGGTTCCGTACCAGGAGAAGATCTGCTTCGCCGGCCCAGATGCTCCATCCACCTCCGTATCTATGGCCAGACTCAGGTTTGCACAAGGCCAGGGTAGAAACGGGATGATGTAGCAGGCAGCAAACTTGAATGAGCGATCACGCTCGACACAGTTCGGGAGAATGAGGTAATTCGAGAGGAACTTGATTTTCCCGCGTTGACAGCCTCTCATGAAGGGGAAACAGGGCCGGGTCAGTCCTCCACAGTCCTCACGCGGTCGGCCGGTGGCATTCACCAGCCGCCGGACCTCGCCGTTCCTGACCATTCTGGTCTTCGGCTCATGGACCTGGGACTGGCCTCTGAGGACATTGGTCTGAGAAGGCTGAGAGTTCTCAAACCGGGCCCACCCTAACATCAGTCCCATCTTCAGAGCCAGAGCCTCACAGGTCGTGGGTCTCGGCGGAACACTGATGGCCAGTTTGTCGGCTGTGGTCTTGTCAAGGCCGTCAGCGGTTATGTCCGCTCGGGGGATAATGACCGGTCGGCGCTCCCAGTCTGTTACCTCAGTACAAGCAAGAGGAGTAGCGGATACAGGAGTACCCACAGCTGAAGGGGGTTTGGAACCGAAGGCTACCTTTGGCGGTCCCCAGCTGCGATAGCGTTGGACAGCCGGCACGCCATAGCCCTCTGCCGGAAACCACTCACCCACCACCTGGCTGGTGAACCCTTCTGCAATAGGGACGGGTGGTCCACCGCCAGATGCCAGAGGTTTGAGGGCGTCGGCCAGGCGCGCGGAAACCGGTCTTCCGCCAATCTGGAACACACCGCCTTCCTTCTCCCTCTTGTCTTGTTTGACATATGTTATTGGTACAGACCTGGCATAGTTCACAGTTATGGCATCCCGCCGACAGTCCGCCACCACCACATCAACCTCCCCCGTCGCAATGCTGGGGACCACGGAGACACCCCGAACCGGCAGAGCCACACCCGGGCCATCCGCGGCCGCACACTGGACCACCCTCCCACCTGGAGCATCCAGCCCCGCAAGGATCACATCAGGATCATCCACCACCTCCATCGACTCCTCACCACTACCTGGGCTTTGGTCAGCACTGGCCTCAGGCGGACTGCCACTGGCACTAGGGCTCCTCGGCGAGTAGGGGGAAGAAGGCAGAGAGTAGTCCGGGCTGGAATCGTCCGATGGTTCTGGGATCACAGTCGCGCACACGTCTCCTCTTCTGCGGCTATCCTCCGGGGGCACCAGAAGATTTCCTGCTCGCCGGTCCAGCTGGTTCTCGGAAAGCGTGGTCGGGTAGTACTGGGTCGTCCGGGTGCCTACGTTCAGCTGCCGGCGTCGTTGGCCCGCCACCCCCGGATACCACCAGCTGTGGTTGATGAGGACAGTGTTGGCATCGGTCTGGTTCATGTCAGCCGGCCGTGAGACCCGACTAACATAGTCTGAGGATGCCGTCAACATCGAGCCTGCCAGGCCTGTCTTGTCTCGAAGCAATTCACCGAATGGCAACATTTTCTTGATTTCGTCCATGGGTCGGGGGAAACCGACAGGGCCAGGGTTGTGTTCCACATCACCATCTCTGGTGAGGTCACGGACCCAGTCTGAGGACCCGGAAGAGAACAGCCCTGCCGTCGCCCCCATGCGTCGCAGGAGGCCGGTGATAGTTACTGTCGGGCTGACACAGTTCAGGTAACAAGCCGCTAACCAGCACCACAGCCCGTTGGCATCAGTCAAGTCGGGGGAGCGAAGCCAAGGGTGCATCGCCTCAAGTAGCTCTCTGACTGGCCGGGAGATCTGACTTGTCAGAACAGTCAAGGCCACGTCACGGGGGGATGCACGGTCATTTCTTATCTTGTGGGCGATCCGTTTCAGAGCCTCGCGCCCGTCGTGTTTGCGCTGAGCCCGGGTCTTGGACTGGTCTTGGGCCTGCCGCTGGGCTCCAGAGTACTCTTCGTCCGGCTGGTCTCTTTTTCGCCTTGAGGGGGCGTCTGCTGCAGCTTTAGGGGCAGAGCGTCTATCCGACTTCTTGTGCTTGGCCACCATGGGGCGGATCACGCCGTCGATGTCGTCGCGGTCAAGCTCAACCAAGTCCACATCCTCTTGGTATAGAGGGGTGAACCTGTTCGCCACTTCCACAGAATAGATGGCCCCATTCAAAGTTTAAAGTCACCCATTCAAAGTTTATATGTTGAGTGTAATGAACCCTCATTACAGCAGCGCAGAGCATTATTAACATTCTCTTACCTACTCTGAAGTCAGTCATCACCGCAACACATATGCTACAACATCCTCACACAGTGCAACTCACGCTTACACTACACAAATAAACCGAACATGATTAGGCCACTTCTCCTGCGGTATGAGAAATACTGTCAGGATTATGGCATCCCCCACGAAGTCCTCCAGGTCGCCTAGAAACCACAACGGTTGGCCCCATGGTACGATTTCACGCAGTTGTGCGACTGGACATTAACACATTTAAAGAAAAGAAACACTCCACACGAACACATCATGCAAGAATTCCGTGCTCTTCAAGACAAGTATCAAAATCAGATGGAAATCTACACGGATGGCTCCAAAACAAAAGAACACGTGGGTGTAGGGGCCGTAACAGAAAATTGGGAAACAAGTGTCCGTCTACCAATACATGCTTCTGTTTTCACTGCTGAAGTTTATGCTGTATGGGTTGCAGTTAAAAAGATTATCACTGGCAAGCACAAAAACACAGTCATATACACTGATTCCCTAAGTACACTGAAGGCTCTACATCTGAAATCTGAGTGTGAACCCCTGATAGGAGACATTTTAAACATGTTGGTGCTTAACGAATACGGGAGGTCAATTCGTTTCTGCTGGGTCCCAAGCCATGTTGGGATACCAGGTAACGAAGCAGCTGATAGATGTGCATTGATGGCAGTGCACAAAGATATTACAAACACGACACTCTCATATAATGATAGCATCCGTGTAATTAGAAAAGCCTTCACGGTAAAATGGCAACGCGAATGGGACCGTTGTGCTGACAACAAGCTACATCTCACGAAACCCATAGTTGGCGAGTGGAAGTCGTGTTATCATCAAGAGCGGTTCATCGAAGTAGTTTTATGCCGGCTACGCATTGGGCACACACACCTCACACACAATTACTTACTTACGAAAGAAGACACACCAACATGCGAGAAATGTCAACAGCCACTAACAGTTATGCACATATTACTCACATGTACGCAGATTGAAACACACAGACGAACACTTTTGCACAAATTATATCAACTACACATACCTTTACACCCTGCTCTGATTTTAGGTGATGATCCGCTAGTCCCATTATGTGACGTCCGTAAATTTCTACACGATACTGGATTTTTACATAAAATATAGATTACTAACTCAGCCTTTTCCTTCACAAACTGGATTTTAAAACACCTCGTGTTTGGCGCAGCATAGCCTTAGCTGCTTTTACGCCATTAAACCCCATTTAATTAACTAACTAGCTTCCTCTAGATGATTGGTAAATGTTTCTATTGTGGGCTGGGCAGTAATAGCATGGTTTAAGCAGTTCCACTCTCGCACAGCTCGCGGAAAAAATGGAAAGAAAAAAGTATTGTTGTTACAACGATATTCCTCTAGCGTGAAAGCGTGTTTATGACGAGTCGGTCTAGTAAGCTTGTACTTTAGAAAAGTGGCGGGATCCAACTTCAGCGTGCTGTGTAATACCAAGTATAGAACCTCAATCGTTGAACCTTAGCTCGAATTTCTAGGGTAGCGAGGCCTGCGCGAGGAAGAAGTTCGGTTGGTGAATCTGTGCGTTTAAAACGATTATATATATATATATATACCAGTAACTGCCGTTTCTGAGGTGTAGCCAGTGGCATTACCGCTATAAAACGGCGTCTTCTGTAACTGCGTTTCACCATCGTTTGGATGTATGAGTTTTTATTGGCGTAAGATGCTGTCGTTCTCAATAATATGAGGGCCACTGCTCATGTGAGGCGACATTTTTTTTTCGATAAGGTCCCCAACATTTATTAAGGATGGTGTACTGTAAGTTTTTCCACTTTCCCCAGACCTCAGGCAATTGTGGGACACGTGCTCACTTTATTACCAATAATTTACCCTTGTACGCAGTACACAAGCAGCAGAAAACTTGGAAGAGCAGCGGCTGACAAGCAGCAGGCACTTTTGAGGTTACCAGTGACATTTTCAGTCACATAGCCTCTAGGGCGAAAGAAATTGCTAACGGAAACAAAAATGTCGCAGTTCTGCCCAAAAAGAGAAGCATGGATTGCGATAGCAAATTAGTAGACAGCTATACGAAGTAAGGATATTGGTTTTGTCGCCCGTATAAACATGGAAGCCTTTGCTCACTAACTAAATTAACAATCACGGTTTCAGGCTTGCACAGGTTAACATGAGCACATCTGGCTCAACGACCGCGGAAACTTACGATCAAAACGCTGCAATAGAGAAGCGTGACAGCAGCAGCGAGCGAATTGACCTTCATTGTGCAAAAAAGGTGAGGCGTGCAGACAGGACACAAGAGAAGAGAAGGCGTTCGTGTTGTTCACCTCTCTCGTGTCCTGTCTGCACGCCTCACCTTTTTTGCATAATTAATCCTTACCAAATAGCTCAGCTTTCTGTCTTTCTAAGAATTCACCTTCGTGCTGTCTCTCGCTGCAACGCCAAAGAAGAGTCGAAAGGACATCGCATACGATGCTACCGGCACTCCGTGTACTCTGTCCACTTCGCAGATCGCTTGCAAGATACGGCACCCGCGCGACCGCGTCGTAAGCAGCAGCCACCGGAGTAGGACGCCCCCCTCTGCCTCCCTCACCTCCTACTGTGCCTCGCGCGCGACAGAAGACGGCGCGATTCCGCCACGCCGTCCTCCGTCGCGCGGGCCAAATTGAGCCGCGATCGTCAGCTGAGCCTCGCGAACTTTCACTCGCGCGTACATCGTACGGCGCTCGTCGAAGATGCTATCGTGTTTGGAATTTATGCGGAACATCAAGGTGACGACGACGGCAGAAATGCGCTTAGAGTGTCCATATAATTGTTATCGCAACAAAAAGAGAACGGTCAAACCACGGTTATAGTTCTTTTCGTTAACAATTTTTTTTCAGCGGCATTCCTACTGCCAGTTGCGCATGCAGCAGGAATTTGTCTGAATAAGCGTGCTCAGAGCAAGAATCGCTCTAGTGTAATTTCACATTGACAAAATTTCAAGAATGTCTTGAAAGACCTACCAGAGGAAATTTGCCGCAAAAATATCTTAACGCTAGTGCATCGTATGCCCCTTTACACGAAGATGCGTCGGCGTCAGCGTGACCGAAAGATGATACCAAAATTGCCTCGCGGCGCAAAGAGTAAAAACACGTCAAGAATGCTCGAATTGACATCAAATTTCTCAGGGGGTTTGTGTAAACAAAGTAAATTAATGGCTTAGAAAAGGAAATGTGGTACATTTAGGTCTGGATGGGAACTAACCCTTGGCCTCCGCGATGCGAGATGAGCACCCTTTGCCGACGCCACGGCGTCTCCACGGTTCTGGCTGACTCAAGGTGCGCCTATAGTGCGTGCTCTCATGAGTGTGTTCATGCGTGGAAAGTGCGCGTTCATGACATTCCTAGGTTCTACGAACGGCAAATGATTTCGCATTTCCACATGTAAGCAGTCTTTAGTGTCTCTGCCAGATAACGTTCTTCTTATATTAACGCAGCCTTTATATGACGTAGAACGAATTCAAATTCCCAAACTTTACGCAAAATTTTGTATAGTTGACAGATACGCTAATAGCTTCTCAGAACAAAAAGAAAGGTATATCTGTATAAACAGAAAACAGTCACATACCCCGAAGGGCAGCGCCGCACGGTGAAGATCTCCAATTTGCTCTTGTCGGGGAGCACAGTGTCGGTGAAGAACTACGACGTTTTCCATCACAGGTAGCTGAAAAATAAAGAATCAGAATTTAAGGCGTGTATTTGTCACCGACAATTGGAACCGACATTCACGGCTTGAAACCCGATACCAGCGTCCGTAGAACACCAAACCGCTAGAAGAGTCTACAGCTACAAGGGGTATACGCGTACGGGGTATACGGTATACGGGTACGGGTACGGTAACGGTACGGGTATACGGGTATACGGTATACAAGGGGTATACGGGTATACGCGTTCGAAGACACGGTAGCGCCCTTCGTAATTGGGTAGCACTTTCGAAGAGAGACCAGGTGCAGCGGAAGGAAGCGAGAGCCACACAAGCGTTCCAGGAAGGAAGGTCGGCGCAGAAGTGTCACCGCGAGTGTTCTGGCGCTCTTGGTCACTGGAAACTGCTAAATATGGTGCATAGCTAGCGCCATCAAGAAAAGTCAGTATCGCAGCCGCTACTAGCCGTGCCAGTAGCCAACCGAACACAAGCGAGGTACGAAGACAGGTAGGTAGAACCATAATGCAGAATGGACCATTTGTTAAAGAATTGGTTTTCTTCAAATGACGATCCATCTATAAGATTTATATAATGAGTGGGACATTGCACCAAACTGGTAGCCCATGACGGTGAGGTGCTCATTGTTACCAACCTTCTAGTGAAAAAAATATACTTTCGAAGAACGCCCAAGAAAAGAAATGTATGGATATTGTTTTATGATGGCCCTTGAGAGTGCGCTTTATGCTTGAGAGGGTGAATGTTGCAAGTTTACAGAGATGCTGAGTGCATAATTGAATCATAGTGTCCGTAATTATGTATGCTGATGCTAGTTTTTCATGATAGATATACAATGGAACAAAACTGCTTAATAGCTAGTGCTGTGGGTAGCTGAACCGAGAAATGCACATTATTGCAGGGACCTGAACTTTAATCAAAGTGGTGACAATAGTGGTCAAAGTTTTCTTATTATTTGTACTAATGCAATGTGAAGGTGGGGATCACGATCCTGGCAACGAAAAATGAAAATCAGTGATGGCAGCGGTCGTTGTCAGCTGAAAGAACTGGGTGGACAGACAGACATGGGAAACCAGCACTTACGTGGTGACGGAGCAAAGCTGGAACTTATGGCTGAGCCAAGTAACTTATCTGTGGCGCACACGATAGCTGCGCGCGGGTATGATAAACTAGAAATCATCAAGCAGTATCTGCCACATGGTGTTAGCGCATGCTGCCTGCACTGATGGATCTCCCACCGAGCTCCTACATCTATACGAATACACAGCTACAAAATGCATGCCGAGATGCAGGATCCGTCCAGTAAAGGGAACAACTTCGCCAGTCGCTTAATATGACATTGACCGACACCTACAGAAGTCGCTTAATCATTTAAATAATTAGGTGAGAATGACTTGGTTCGACAGGCAAGGTTCTGACTGGTGTTGTATAAGTTGCGGGTCGCTTTTTAAGTCGCGACGACAGATTGGATTTTTTACAAGCACTGCTCCAGGAGGGCACATGCAGCCGGAGGCCTCAGGAGAGGTCCTGAGGTTACAATAAAGCATGCGGCGCAGGATCCCAAGGGCACCCAAGGGGTAGTGGGGAGATCAAAGCTGGAAGCAGGATGGCCCGTAGATTGGAGTGGCGGAGGCCTAAGCGTGCTGGACTTAAAATAAATATTACGTCCAGACGCCAACTTGTGCCGCCAAGACTTCTGCAACAGCAGTCAGAAGTTTGCCGTTTGACATACTAAGGCAGCAGCGAAAGCGGACGAAGACACAGAAACATGAAAAAGAGACCCCACGCTACAAGTTAGTAGTATTTTAAAGTTTAAATTATGGCAATTGAATAACGCGCAACTGAGCCCTCTCGAAGCGTTCGACGCATGGAAACATTCGCGAGGACGGTAAGATACCAGTGTGACAGGGGCACAAGCAAGGAACGAAAAGGCACACACAGGGCAAACTGTGAAGATGCTATATATTTTGCTATATATGTAATATATGCTATATCTATCAAGTGACTAGTGCCATGCTCTAATCTTGAAAGGTTGCAATGCTTTCGCAATGAAACTGTTGACAGTGTGCGCTGTGTGTGTATTTTGTGTTCCGGCTCACTGCTCATCACGATGACGCCCGATTCTGATCGAATTTCGCGGTCGCGATTGCCTCCTTTGGACAAAATGAGCGGGAGACCCAATCACAGTCGAGAATTTCGATCCGGATCGGTACCGATCGCGATCAGAAGTATACGTGTGACGCTGGTAGTGACAGGGCAACGCCATATCATATCATATCAGACCACTGACCAAACGACAACAATCGTTCGTGCCAGTGCACTGCGCCAGCAACACCCAAGGAGACGCACGAGGAAAACTTGTACACGACGCAAGGATCGCCAGCCGACACATGGCAAAATACCGGCACGCCAGGGCACGCCTAGGGACAAAACGACCAAAGAAACTGCTCCTCCGTGGTACCTAGGCAAAGGGAGAAATTTCAGGCGCAAACGCCCCCAGACTTTCTCTCTCGCACTCGCTGAAACGACTGCCAATCCCGTGGACTGGCGATTCCTCAAATGAACGTCTCGTCTTTAAACCGGGCTCTTGCGTCCTCCGATCCGGGATTCACGAAGGAGCGCGCGCACACTTTCAACGAGCTGACGAATGCCTCCAAGGCGGCGCGTCAGCTGTACCCCGCACCGCACAAATCCCTTAGCAATCGACAAGCAACTCTTTGGCGCCGATTACAAACTCACACTCTCCCATCTCCTCTGACTCTTTCTCATTATCACCCAATTTTCCTCACATCAGCCTGTAGTCTCTGTCCCGAACCTCGCGCTTCTGCTCTCTACCTCCTTTCTCATTGCCCGGCAGATCCTCCCCCGCGGGGCCTCGAGCACCTGAAGACCTGGGAGGGCTGGGAGACACTGCTGCGCTCTAGAGACCCGGCCATGCAGACCATGGCTACTGATCGGGCTGCCAGCGTTATGGAGCGAAGCAACATAAACGCTTGAGTGCAGTGGGGTCGTGCGGGGGCCCAGGAGCATGCGTGCTCCAAACTCCTCAGTCTTACAATAAAGTTTTTATGATGATGTGTGGAATGCTTCCAAATTTGCGGCCGTTCACCCTGAAGCTATCAGCAGAATGAAATCAGGTAACACTGCTGTCATGAACTGGTCACCGGCATCCGATCACTCAACTAGTGCGGCTGTAAGCCATTCGTCACAACCTGGCACATCAAGCGCAGATAATGCACACCTGAATCCTGAACCACCTGCTGCAGGGCGCACACAACAAGCTTCAAGTAATATGCCAAGATGCGAAGAGCGCGTGAGAAGAAGCGCCCGCAACAAGACACCAAAGAAGCTGCATGACTACATCAAGAAATACCGGACAATTTTTTTTTTTTTTAATCACGAGGGGATATGTCATATAAGGCGTCGCTGCCTACCGCAGCGCCATGAGAAGGCGCGCGCTTGGAGCCGCCCAAGGGGCAGGAAAATGAGGATGGAATAAACGCAGAGGATGAGTAATGTATCCATTCCTGTCGTACTGAGTGATATGCACGATATAACATGTATCAACGCATTAAATATGTGGGCTGCCTCCATACTCGACACGAACACATGGGCCTTCACATCACCCCAGACGCCCGCTCGTGTGCTGCTTATGTCATGAATCGCGTAAATAAGTCGAATCATGGACTTTGAAATTTTCACAAAGGCTCTCAAGACACTTTGGCAGACACTCCAAACATACCTTATGGCCAGGCGCTTCGGTTACTGGTAAACGAAATGCCGTCGGATCGTTTCTCGCATCACGCCAGTGGTGTGGTACTGGCTCCTGCTTTACGCTACAGGCCCGCAGACATAACTGTAGCCTACTTTTACTCGCCCTACGCAGCAATAGATGCGATGCCCCCGCTGGGCGATGGGAACGGCGAGGGATAACTACCCTACGTTGACGCTGGCGGTGTAGAGGCTTACACGTCGTCGGTGTTTTCGGCCTCGACCGTCCAATCTCTTCAGCCATCGTGCAGCGATATACGGGCCGTCAGCGCCTAGGCCGCATTTCGTCACGGTGTTTTAGAAATCGTTTGGGTGGCTGTCGGGCCGTCAAGTCAGACGCAAGGTCATACGACGTGTGACCTGCTCCGACGAGTAAAGCATTGCCGAAATCGAGTTCATCCATGCTTCCGTGAATGGCCAACTCTGCACATTTCATTTCGCGCATGTGAAACTTTTGGGTGTGGTCACAATATTCACACTGCAATGACTATGCAGCCTCGTTATGTGTATTTGTTGAATATCTACACTGCTAATATGACGTGTGCCCGTCAGGTGCATCTATCTACTCGCTTCGCCTAGGTGTAAGGGTTATCCTAATCGAGCTTTCCCACGGTAGGGTAAAGCCTGTTTGACATGGTGCGATTTCAAACTGCGTTTTTCGCAGGTACGCTTTCCGCAAATGCAAACTTCGCGTACATGCACCGAGCGCGGCATCTGCGACTTTCGCATGTGTGAATGCCGAACGGAGGATTCTTGGCGTCAGTTTGGTTCGGCGAAAACAAAGTAAAACAACTCAGAAACTGCTTTCGTGGCAGCTGTTTGTGTTTGAGTGCGTTACTTTTTCAAAACAAAAATTAAGAAGGCAGGTCGCAATGGCATGCTTACAATCCACGTAGTGATGAGTCCCCAGTCCTTTGCGCATCTGTGTTATGCCGCACTTCGAAGTTCAGCACTTCGAACATCCAAAAATCGCGTGCACGAAGGATGCGACGGCGTATATTTGCGCAACTGCGGATTAGCAAGTGCGAAAACGCACTCAAGTTCTCACCATATGAAACGGGCATAAGAAATAACGACAGTCTGTTAATGATCCTAAGCAACTTCTTGGCTAATTCACGCCAATAACATAGAAGCGTGACTTTCACGAAACGACACGTTTGGCGCATGTTCAACGAGCTGGTAACGGAATCGTACTTTCACCTTTCACCGCAGAATCCCGTTGCTTGCGACTATACTTTCACGAGCACGCAACTTGTGAAAACACAAACTCCAGCCTCTTGTCACTTTCGGCGCAATCTACCGCAACGCAGTTTGTTGTCGTACTGCGTTTCCTTTGTTGTAGAACAGTGAATCGCACACGGACCTGCGGAAACCCGGCGGTAATCGAGGTGTAGGTGCGCCCGCTCGGGGGCGGAGCACGTGCCTATACCGCGTGATGGTCGCTCCCTATGGCAGCGCCACCGCATCTTCATTACGTAGCGCCGGTCTGTAGCTACAGTGGCAGTGCCAACACGTATGCGCTACTTGCACACATCTTCGCGGTTATTTTCAGTGTTCCTGCAATTCTCGTGAGCCTCAGCTTCCGCGGACACCAAAAGTACTTCATAAATCACTTAGCCTTAGTTTTTTGCTATTTCATTATATTACTTACTATGCTCACGTATGTTAAGATATTGCTATGATGGGCATTTACTTATGACATCTTGTAGTAAGACACCACAATGCTAAAAGAAAACTTCTTTCTACAGGTGGGAATTAACTTCCAAGAGCCCAACACAATTTGGGCCCGCGTCAATAGAACAAACGCGCTACAGGAAATGGCGCGAGGTGTTGAGCTGATTGCAGGAGACACTCGACAATCATATGCGGATAGTAAGTGCTTTTCAGAATTTAGAAATTTTTTGCTGGCATAGAATGTGCATGTCCCGCAGAAGTGCTGCACAAAATTAAAAAATGTGGTCACTGTTTTGACGTTTGTTGTGGAGCCTAACATAATATAAAACCGAATGTTATACAAGGTGCAAATTTATGACCACTGGAGCGAAAAAGAAATTGTTTTGTGAGCTTACGACATCGCACCAAGACTTAAAGTGGCCAGGTAGCTCTCTTTTTTCCATTACGGCCCTGCTGCCTGCTCATTCACGCTATTTCCTTGGACGTCGCGCGTTACCTGAGAGAGACACGCAGATGTGCTCACCGGTTCCTACGAAGCGTTCGACATTCTGCACACCTAAATGCACACGTCACCAACAGCGCCTATATAGAAGCGAGCGTGGCTTATAAGATAGGCAATCCGGTACCAACCGGTCTTGTGTGCATTGCAGTCAGGCGATGAGTCAAACCACGACCGCTCCACAGCCCTTGCATACGTATACTTACTGCTGAGGCTGTAATAATTACACATGCACGCTTCAAACTTTTACTACACCTTCGTCAACTCTTGCCCCTAATTTCATTCAAATATAAACGACGCTTCATATTCAGTCCACCGAAGATACAGGAGAAACCTTCTACAAAGCTTGTTAATAGGGAAATCTAGTTTCTAAATTGATTGCCAATAACTCCGTTTCTGCAGAACCCGCCGAAGTACTAGTATCTATAATTATTGGCAACGCTCATATTTACACTATAAATGTTATCTGCACCATTGCTTGCAAATAGAACGCGACTAGACTGCAATGTTGTATTTTCAGCTTCACCTTCATCTCTTTTGGTGGCTGAATTCGAACTGCGCGACGTACATTTGAGTCCACACATGCTTGAAGACTGGGTAAATAACCAGTGTAAATAACACTCACTTCTGTGTTTAAGCAAAAGCTGCTTCGAATAGCCTTTTTTTTTGCATTTCAACTGCAGATGAAGACTGAGAAAAGAAAGAAAAGCAGCCGAGGGCGCTGATTTTTATTAGTAAATAATTTGTCAGTTTGCTGAAGGCACATGTTTTGTTTCATGAAGAAGTGACTACTATGTGGTGCACTCTACGTATGGGCAACCAAACTCTATTCAGTAGCAAAACCTTTTGTCTCGGTCAGGCACGTACCCAGGATATATTTTTTCGGGAGGGGGGGGGGGGGCACCACTTTTATCACCATCATCATCATCATCACCATCATCATGTTTCATGTCCACTGCAGGACGAAGGCCCCTCCCTGGGATTTCCAATTACCCCTGTCCTGCGCCAAGCGATTCCAACTAGCGCCCGCAAATTTCCTAATTTCATCGCTCCATTTAGTCTTTTGTCGTCCTCGATTGCGTTTTCCTTCTCTTGGTACCCATTCTATAACCCCAATGGTAGAACGGTTATCTAACCGGCGCATTACATGACCTGCCCAGCTCCATTTTTTCCTCTTGATGTCAATTAGAATATCGTCTATACCCGTTTGCTCTCTGATCCAAACCGTTCTCTTTCGGTCTCTTAAAGTTATGCCTAGAAATCTTCGTTCCATCGCTCTTTGTGCGGTCCTTAACTTTCTCTCAAACCTCTTTGTCAGTCTCCAAGTCTCTGCCCCACATGTCCGCACTGGCAAAATGCGTTGATCGCACACCTTACTTTTCAATGATGACGGTAGGCTCCCAGTCAGGAGCTCACGTATCTGCCGTATGCGATCCAACCCATTTTTATTCTTCTGTGAATTTCCTTCTCACGATCAGTGTTCCTTGTGTTTAATTGACCTAGGTAAACATACTCCTTCACAGTCTCTAGAGGTCGACTGGCGATCCTGAT
Organism: Dermacentor variabilis; assembly: GCF_050947875.1. Lineage (NCBI taxonomy): Eukaryota > Metazoa > Arthropoda > Arachnida > Ixodida > Ixodidae > Dermacentor > Dermacentor variabilis. The sequence continues at coordinate 56,540,877 of NC_134570.1, read as the reverse complement.
CTCTTGTTCCTTTGTCCGGCTATTTATCATAATCTTTACCTTCTGCATATTAAATTTCAACCCCACTCTTACACTCTCTCTGTTAAGGTATCCAATCATTTGTTGCAACTCGTCTGCATTGTTGTTGAATAGAACAATGTCATCGGCAAACCGAAGGTTGCTGATATATTCGCCGTCGATCTTTACTCCTAAGCCTTCCCAGTTTAATAGCTTGAATTCTTGTAATCACGCAGTGAATAGCTTTGGAGAAATTGTGTCTCCCTGTCTGACCTCTTTCTCTATAGGAATCTCCCTGCTTTTGTTGTGTAGAATTAAGGTAGCTGTAGAACCTCTGCAGATATTCTTACGCGAAGGACGAGTCAGTAAGACGAGAAACTATTTACAGGTTAAATTTACAACGGCTGCAGCGCTGACCGGTTAGATTCCCAGCGCGAGGCCAGTTCGTTCTTCCTCCTCTTTTCTGGAGTGATGGCGCCCACGCGCCTCGTTCAAACAAACAAATACCACACGCATGTAGCATATTTCCAAGCTTTTTACATAAGTGTTTTGTACTCCTCAATTACGTAGTGCCACTATGACTCCAGGTATCTCTACTGAATCAAATGCATTTTCGTAATCTATGTAAGCCATATAGAGAGGCTTATTGTACTCTGCGGATTTCTCAAAAACCTGATTGATGACATGGATGTGATCCATTGTAATGTATCCCTTCCTGAAGCCAGCCTGTTCCCTTGGTTGACAAAATCCAGTGCTGCCCTTATTCTATTGGAGATTATTTTGGTTAATATTTTATATAATACTGGGGGCAACCTAATGCTCCTATAATTTTTCAATTCTTTAAGGTCTCCTTTTTTTGTGGATTAGTATAATATCTGCATTCTTCCGGTTTTCTGGAACCCTTCCAGTTGATAGACACTTCGTATAAAGAGCCGCCAGTTTTCCAGGCATTATGTCTCCTTCATCTTTGATTAAACCGACTGTTATTCCATCTTCTCCTACCGCTCTTCATCGTTTCATGTCTTGCAGGGCCCTTTTGACCTCATCGCTAGTTATAGGAGGAGTTTCTTGATCCTGGTCATTACTGTTTCCAAGTGAGGCATCCCGGCTCCTCTGGTTACTGTATACAGGTCAGCTTAGAATTTTTCCGCTGCTTTTACTATATCTTCGAGATTGCTGATGATATTACCCTGCTTATCTTTCAGTGCATACATCTTTGTTTGTCCTATGCCGGGTTTCTTTCTCACTGATTTCAGGCTGCGTTCATTTTTTTACGGCTTCTTCAGTCTTTCTCAATGTTATAGTTTCGAATATCACTTATTTTCGCCATGTTGATCAGTTTTGACAGTTCTGCGAATTCTATCGTATCTCTTGAGTTGGACACTTTCATTTTTTTTCGTTTCTTCATTATGTCCCTTGTTATTTGGGAGAGCTCGCCCACTGGTTGCCGTGGTGCCTTGCCTCTCACTTCAATTGCTGCCTCTGAAACCAACCTAGTTACGGGTTCATTCATCAGCTCTATGTCATCATCTCTTTGTCCTAAGGCTCCATATTTGTTGGTAATTACCGGTCTGAATTTGTCTGCTTTTACCCTTATTGCCTCAAGGTTGACCTGTTTCTTCTTGGCCAATTTCCCTCTTTCTCTCTTCAAATTCAGGTTAATCCTAGCCTTACTGACCTATGATCACTGCACTTTACCCTACCTATCACTTCTACATCCTGTACTATGCTGGGATCAGCAGAAAGTATGAAATCAATTTCATTTCTTGTTTCACCATTAGGGCTTTTCCAGGTCCACTTTCTGTTGCTACGCTTCTTGAAAAAGGTGTTCATTTTTCGAAGCTTATTCCTTTTCGCGAATTCTACCAGCACCTCTCCTCTTGTGTTCCTATATAGAGTCGACGCCATAGTTGCCTATTGCTTGTTCCCCAGCCTGTTTTCCCCCTTTTGTATTGAAGTTGCCCATTACTATAGTATACTGAGTTTACACTTTTCTCATCGCTAATACAACATCTTCATAAAACTGATCTACTTCCTCTTCATCGTGACTGGATGTTAGAGCGTATGCTTGTACTACCTTTATTCGACACCTCTTATTAAGCTTCATTACGACTACACCTACCCTCTCATTAATGCTGTAGAATTCGTCAATGTTGTCAGCTATGCCCTCATGGATTAGGAATCCTACCCCGTACTGCTTCTTGTCTAGAAGACCTCTAAAGCAGAGGACATGTCCGTTATTCAGCAATGTATATGCCTCACCAGTTCTTTTAATCTCCCTAAGACCGATAATATCCTAAACAATGTCTCATAATTCCTCAGAGAGTCCTGCTAAGCTAGCCTCACTCGAGAAGGCTTGGGTGTTAAACGTTGCAAGGGTCAGTTTCCACTGGCGGCCTGTCCGGGTCCAAAAATTCTTAGCACCCTCTGCTGCGTTACAGGTCTGATCCCCGCCTTGGTCAGTTGCTCCGCAGCTGCTGGGGACTGAGGGCCATTGGGTAATTGAGGGAACCATGTGGCAGGTGGCGGCCGAATAAATACTGCGCCAGGGAGGCCAATTTCTGTTCTCGAGAGGGAGTGTCTTGTTGAAGCTTAGTGGACCTTCCTAATTAGGTTGTACCTGGATTAGTATAGCCCCACTCGCTCTTGTCATTTTTTGCCGGTGAGAGGCGTCACTCCAAGCCTGTAGATGTTGTGCATAAGGGGGGGGGGGGCAACCCAAAGTAACTTTCTATGCAAATGAGGGAGGGTACATATACTAGTACAAAAATGAATAACGTGCACCATTCGTGACAAAAACGACATTATTATTATGACGGTTTCTATCCAACTGTCACGCGCATAGAGCGAGACAGTTAAGTAGATGGTGACATCTGAACGCATCTCCAGTTAATCGCGCGGACGCCGAATTTATGAGAAAACTGGCTTTCACATCCCAAGAGATGCCGATAACTACCGCCATCCAAAAGGAGTGAAAAAGGCAGCAAAATGCTGACCGATGAATAGCTGCCAAGTCTCAACATTCTGACGGCGCTTTAGGAATGTGGGAGGAGTGGTGGCGTGGGTGGGGAGAAGGGGGTATGCCACTTGATTTCGTGGGGAGGGAGGGGGCCGGCACCCCCTGCCCCCCCCCCCTCCCCATTCTCTCAGTTTGTTGGAAATGGGATAAGCTTCAAACAAGCGCAATGGGCTTCCCTCTAACGGATATCTTTAAGAACGTCTCTAAGCAGCCAGGAAACGGCGGATTAGCAAAATTCAATTGTAAGCATTACATGTCCAACACACCTGCAAAATTTCCCAGCATATCACCACCTACTGTTATCCTATTCTCACTTAATTTGAACCATATGAACGTTGTTGTTCTTTAAGGAAACAGTGAAATTCGGAATATAATAGTTTCAAGTGCTTCTTGTTGAACTGACAGCCTTGATGTAAAATGTAGAACAAGGAACTACATTTGACTACCTCAAACGAGCCCTGGAGCACTTTTTATTGAAAGCGAGAAATGCAGTTGAAGTTAAAACGTAGTATTTCAGCAATACTTGGCCGCAATAACTACTTCGGTGCGTTCTGCAGAAACATGTTATTGGCTATCAATTTGGAAACCAGATTTTCGCGGTGCTTGCTTCCATTCTTCAATGACTTCCACAACAAAGGCTACAAAAGAGCGGTGCGTACCCACGGCGCTCCGCCTGTTGTACGTCACCATGGCGCGCAGTTAAATTTTAATTTTCGACGTTCACGTAGACGCGACTATTTTCGAATTTGACACCCATGACGCGGTTGTACTCAGCGAGCGGACTCATCGCGGCACCCCGCGGCAGCCGCGGCGTCTACGCTACATAGCAAACCGCAGCTGCATGCGAATGTAGTGCGTATGGGCAACGTTTGCTTTTTGGGCACATTCGCGCTTCCATGCTTCGGTCTGGAACGAGACGTTCATTTGAGGGATCGCCAGTCGCTTGTGCGCAGGCGCGAGTAAGCGCGGGCGCGAGACAGAAAATCTGGGGGCTTTTGCTCCTTGAATATACGACTCTGCCTAGGCACTACGGAGGAGGTTTCTTAGCGCGTGTTAAGCGTTTGTCCCCTAGATATGCTGGCATTGCGGAGTGCGGTCGAGTTTGTTTACGCTCCGCCGCTGGCTGCCCGCGCGGTGATGCAGTGGGCACGGACGCCCCATTTGGTGATCGCTGTGTCTGAAGGGGCAAGGTTATGACTGGGGCTGTATAAGTCATGAGTCGCTTTTTTCGTCGCGACGATAGATTGGATTTTTTACAACCTCCAGGATGGCACACTTAATCGGCAAATGGATGCCTCAGAAGAGCACTTGAGGTTATAATAAAGCAGGCGGCGCAGGATATTCAGGGCATCCAAGGGGTAGCGGGGGTATCAAAGCTGGAAGCAGAGCGGCCCGTGGGTTGGGGCCGCGGAGGCCCAAGCATGCCAGGTTCAGTTCGCATAAAAAAATTCGCTGTTCGCGATAGTGGGCAGCCGATCTTATATACACACCTGGCACGCGCAGGCCTCTGCGAGCCCCAACCCGCGGACCAGACCGGCTTCTAGCTTTGGTGTCACCGTTGCCGCTTTGGTGTCCTGGAGGCGCCGCCAATAATGTGAAATAATGACACGTTGTTTCAGTTATTAAAAACACGATTGAGTAAATATACTTACGTCCAACGGCAAACTTGTGACGCTAAGTTCAGCACTACCGCGCCCCGCGTCTTCTGCAACACCAGACAGAACTTTGCCTCTGAAAGTACACCGGACAGACTTTCTCACGCCTGCGGAGCCGGTGCTGAATCAGTCATCGTCACCGGCGGCCTTTCAGCCACTTGCGTTCAACCGCGGTTGCTAACGCGCTCTGCCTTCTAGATATTCAATATGTGCGTTCCGGGCTCAACTACGGTCGCTACTGCTTCCACAGAAATATCTGTGCTGTTATTTACAAGGCACATTCCCGTAAGGCGCGAGAAAGCTATGATCCGCCGCAATTGAGTTTGCACGAGCGCCGCAGGTGCGAGACAATCTGTCCGACACAGCGGTCGCCAAGTCGGCCATGAGTGCCCGCTGCTTCACCTGTTTTACCACGCCAGCAGCATCCTCCAAACGTAAACCAACGATCCCAATCCGCAACAGCGGCACGCCTAGGGACAAACACCTGCATAAAAACCTACTCCGCAGTGCCTAGGCACAGTCATATATTTAGGGAGCAAAAGCCCCCAGATTTTCTCTCTCGCGTCCGCTCTTACTCGCGCCTGCGCACAAGCAGCTGGCGATCCCTCAAATGAACGTATCGTCGGTCTGGCTTGCGCCAGTTTGACCAACGGATAGTGGCTACATCCAACTTGGGCATTTTCAAGCGGTGTCGGTAGCACAATACGAAGTGAAGCATGCAAAGAAGCCAGGAGTGAGCGCGCGCTGGAAAGAGTGCGTTCGCTCTGACCTTAAGTTTCGCGTTGTTCGAGGGTAGTTCAGTGTTCAAAATTAATCGAAAAAACGAGACCCGACAGCTATCATATCGATAGGCAGGGTGGGCAATGTTCAATTTCTTCGCGGGTGATCGGGGTCGAGCGTAACCAGAAGATAGTCGGCTTCCTGGGGCACGTAATTATGGAAATTCGTAAGCAGATTTTCGGCTGCTTTAGCCTGTTTACTAAACTGCGTTGGCAAATGCACAAATAGACAGTAGAAAGAAGCACACAGATCCAAACAAACTTCTCCATTGATATCACCTATTGGTCAATGGCAGTGGCATATGAGAATCTGCTATACTACGAAATAAAGTGCCCACAGTGGACTGAGGAGCAGCCCTCTGTTGAATGGATCAAGTGTGAGAAAGAGGTGACTTCGCGCTTCACTTGCGATCTCCAAGCGCCCCGCAAGGCTGCAAGATTTTGCTGAGATATTCACAGCAACGTATATTATCCGCGGTGTGCGTTTTTTTCCGTCAAGCCCGAGAGGTGGTTCAGGACCCCTTTAACTTAATCTCCTTAACGCCGAAAAAAAAAACGTGGCAACACGTGCTACGCTTCCCATTTCCTTTTAGGAAAACTTGTTGGCAACCTTGTGAATAAAACCTCTTCAATTAAAGAAATTTTTGTGATTTCCAGACCTCATCAGCCGGAACATATGCATCGAATTTGACCTCGATGCTGGAAAGCACGTAGGGGACTTCGTGCGTGGTCCAACGACCACAGTTACATCAACATACAAGGGCGTCGACCAAGAGGATGCGAGGAGAGTGATCAGCTGGGTGATCTCGAAACTTTAGTTTTGAGATCACCCAGCTGATCACCGCCCTGGATGCTCAGCAAGAAGAGAGAAAGAAACGTTTATTGTACGAAACAGTGTCCCGAGCGAGGACGGGGATCACCCTAAGGTGGGAAGGCTCCTTAGTCCAGGAACCCTCTGGCTTCGACTGCCCTCTTGGCCCTGGCGACGAGTTGTCGTTGGTCTTCCAGGTCCCCGAGGGTTAGCTTGGCCTCCCACGTTTCGAATAGGTCGTTTGATTTTATTGCTCGTTTTGCGTGCGTCTCTAGTTGCATTTCGCTGCCTTCCTGCCACGGGCATTCCAGGAACAAGTGTGCCAGAGTGTCGGGTACGTTGCAGAGTGCGCAGAGGTATCCGTAGAGCGTCGGGTAGAGGCGATTCATTATCATTCCGTGCGTGTACGTATTACTTTGCAGGCGTCTGAGGATCAGGCTTTCTTCTCTGTCGAGTTTAGGGTGCGCTGGAGGGTACACTCGACGCTCGAGCCTGTAATGTTGCAATATGGCCGAATAGTTGGTGGGTACGGCCTCCGTCTCTTCTGTCGCGGGTCCGAGAGCGCGTGGGGAGAGGGGAGCCCGGCTGACGTGCTCGCGGGCAGCGGCGTGGGCCGCTTCGTTCCCCTGTAGTCCCTCGTGTCCGGGTACCCACGTTACGGAGGTGTACGGGAGCGGAGTGCCTCGTCGTTTTAGTATCTTGAGTGCATCGGCCGAGATGCGGCCCCTCAAGAAGTTTCTGCAGGCGGCCCGAGAGTCAGTGAATATAACCACTGAGTCTGTGCATGTAGTGGTGGCGAGGGCGATGGCCGCTTCTTCAGCCGTTTCCGGGTTGCGTGCCTTGACGGTTGCCGATGCTAGCTTGGAGCCTTGGTAGTCTACCACGCTGAGAGCGTACGCGTTTCGATGCGGATACTTGGCCGCGTCGGTGTAGCGGGCATTCGGGTCATGCTTGAAACTTCGTTGGATGGCGTTGGCTCTAGCCTGTCTTCTACTCTTGTGATATATGGGATGCATGTTGCGCGGGACACGTGCGATGCAAATGCACTCTCGAACGTCCGGTGGTATTCGCTCTTTCTTGTCCGTGTCTGCGACATACGTCTCGCTGTAGTTCAGGTGTCGCAGTACTGATCTCCCTGTGGGCGTGAGCTTGAGGCGTTCTAGCTGGCTGTTCTTGTGCGCTTCGGCGAGCTCTTGCCACGTGTTGTGGACGCCCATCTTAAGGAGACGTGATGTAGAGGCCATGGCGGGTAGTCCCAGGGCGACTTTGATTGCCTTCCTTATCATGATGTTGAGCTTTTCTATTTCACCGTTCTTTAAAGCCAGGTACGGCGTGCCGTATGTGATGCGGCTGGTGAGCAGTGCTTGTATTATGCAAAAGAAGACAAAAAATAAAAGTGTGCATTTCTGTTCCTTTCTGCGTGAGGTTTATTGCACTTGAGCAAATGATGGCTTCAAGGACTTTTTAGCCTCTATAGCTAATGACAACGCACTCTTCCAAAAGCTGGTTTTATAGAATATTGGACCTTTAATACGGGTCTTCTAATCTGCAATAACGCTTTCCCACTCGAAGGTGTTATGGATAAGACAATTACCTTCTAGCCAATGAGGTGTAAGGCTGTGATGGGCAGTATATTACTTCTTGTCCTCAGGGGCGTAAGTATGTGACGAGCAATAGAATAGCCCTTGCTATGAAGTTGCAGTATGGCGTTCTCTAGCAGGTACATACGCACTTCACTGCATGTTTCAGAAGTTACTGTGATGCTAGCACTCAGGAATGCTTTGTAAGCATGGTGAGAATTCTATATATATATAATGTTTTGCAAATACAGTTCATAACAGCTTTTGGGGAGAAACACTCACATATGTGCATTTTGCCTGATATTGTTATATTAACCACAGATAAAGGAAGCTTGAGTGCGTGGAGGGTCACTTATTCTAACCTTCTTTACAACTAAGCCTTGTAGTGGCGACGACTCTTCTGGCCATGCCACTTTTCAGGACAATTGCATCCAAAATCATGTTTCAGGGCACATGTTAGGGTGGTGGTGCCTTTGTGTAGCTTCGTTTCAATGTGCAAGGACGAGCCATCATAGATAAAGCTTTTTCTTCAATTATCACGCTACCATCTCGTGCTTTCTTCCTACAAAAGGATTTGTTAGTTTGATGCCAGGAAAAGTTCATGAAACATAAAAACCAGGGCTTCCTTGTATCATTATTTTCCATATTCCTGGTTCCCACAAAAACATGGATAGAGAAGATACTGACACAGGTATTCCTTGCTGCCAAGAAATTGCTATTCGGAAACCATAATGCATTTAATACTTCCCTCTATCATAAATACAGGAGAGACCGACTATATGATTATACCCGTTAGGCGCATAAAACTATTTACAAATGTTAATTTACATTTCTAGATACAAACGATGTATTTACAACCGGAAAACGCTCGTGAAGACAGAATAGAGTCCTGCCAAAATAGGATAGGATATCTTTCTTCAATGGTGGGCTGTGGAAACAGCAAGTTAAGAAACCCCCGCATTGCTGATGACGTGCTTGGTGTCATTCATCCTTATGTAACACATGACATGTTTAAACTGGGTAGGGTTTTCACCCATGCTGTTTGCAGGTGCGATAGATGGTGCAATAATAACTGCACAAATGAATACAGTGAACTCCCATGTTGAACATAAAAGCAGCTTGCACAACGATTGGCAGACACACAGCTACAGAATGGAGGTGACAGAGGAACTTGCCGCAGCATGGCTTGCGGTGAACTGTGAACTGGCACGTAAAGTTGTATTTGTATTCTGGTTACTTTCTTGTTTAAGGGGGGACACAGCTCTTTAAGGCGAAAAAATCACGAAAAAGAGTAGATTTTTTGAAAACGACATTTTCAATACCTACAGATACTATTCCTTTATTTCACCAAGTTTCCCATCTCGTGGAAAAATATTTTGCCCGCAATATCAATTTATAACGTCGCTGTGAACTGAATTCCGTTCAAAAACAACCCTTTTTATCACGGCACGTAGCTCTTCTCCTACACTTGCGATCGCAGCCATCTTGGTCTCGTTGGAAAGAGGAGCCTTTCTCCTTCAATTTCATGCCAAAAGTGACTGCTGGCTCGCCGGCGACGTTGAAATCTGAGGAGCAAGAAAAGTCCAAACGCGCAATCCCATTCGTCGACTAGCGCAAGTGACCGTAAACACGTGCTATGGTTGGCGCGCTGCACGAGGTTCCTGTCATCTGCTCCCCTTCGCAGGCGACGGGATGGTGCATCTCATAGTTTTGTGACAAGTGCGCAACAATGTCTAACCCACTGGAGGAGTTCGAAAGAAGAGGAGATCAGCTTATAAGTTTCAAAAGCGTTCAATTCTTTCGAAAAAACTTCAAGAATAGACCACCGCCAACTGCAAGTGATGCCAAAGCCCTGGATGATCCGTAAGTAGGCCTTAGCCAGCTCACCAACAAGTGAAAGTGTTCCGTAAAGCGGTCGAGTTCGGCATGACACTGCAATTTTGCTTCGTGTGGATTTGCTGCAGATGAATGCAGGAGAATGCAGATTTGCGGGAGATGAATGTCCCCCTCCCCCCAAATACTTGCTTCAATGCCAGCAACAAGCGGAAGTTGGATTTCCCCACTTGCACCAACAACGTTGTGGCCACACCAGTCAACAACAAGGCAGGTTTCGCTATCATCAGTTTGAACTCCGCAAACGCACCACTGTTGTTTGCCAAGTGCAAGGTGTGTGGCGGTAGCATCACAGTAGGCAAAAACGAACAAGAATATGGCCTCGCCAAAAACATCGTTGTCATGTGCGTGTGGTGCGGTGATGTCATGTCGGCGTGAAGCTTGCCCCGCGTGAACGGCAACCAGCAGAAGAGCAACCTGTTCATTGTGAACATTCTTGCCGTGCACGCAATACAAGCTACCGGGAATCGGCGAACGTCGCTAAACGATGTTTTGCCATATTTGGGTGGCCGTAGTCGGAGCGACTACATTCCTGGTAGCTTTTAGCCAATTTCACTGCAAAATATTGCAAATTTTCTTTTGCACTTTTGATTAAAAGTGAATGTATTTCTTTTTTCTCATTTTCTCAAAACACCGATTTTTTACTTCTTGATGATTTGTGGCAGTGATATCTCTACCTTCAAGGCAGGTAGAGCCATAATTTTTGTTGTGGCTCTTAACTGAGTGTGCCAAGCACACAATAGTAGGAACAGATATTGAAATTTATGCTTGAAAAATTTTCAGTTATGCTTCAAATTACACAGTAGGCTACTGACGTTTGGAACAGTGAAAATAATTGCTATAGAGTTACTAATATTTGTTATATAAAAAAAGTATTCCTACCATTGTTTTCCTTATGTTTTCTAGCACCTAGGCACCTAGCACCAATATGAATTTTTGTAGCGCGGTTATTTTTCTATTGTTTCTGCAAATGATGAACAATGAATTTCATTTACCTTCATAACTAAATGGCCTACTGGAAGAAAAATTACATATTTGAAATCAGCACAAGAATCTTAATGGGACTAGAAAGTTTCATCAATAAAGTTGAAGCAAATGAACATAATTTCAACCACAGCGTCCCCCCTCTTAAGTCAAATTGTTAGTGTTTCAATAACTATTTTGTTCTGGTTATTTTGTGCCCCTGAAACAGACAGCCAGCAGCAGGATGACTGCAACTACTAAAAAGCCATGCTAAACTATAATTGAAAAAAAGGCAAGGGTGAGCGGTGTGCTGAGTGGATGAAAAAATCTGCAGTGTACTTGCATTTCTGTGGGTCACGGGTATATCAGTTCTTGCCCTCAATGTTAACCCCGCCCAGTGAGTTTTCAATCAGGAGGTGACTCTCCTATATAAGTTACAGCTGTGATAACTCCAGGGATAACGCCATCAATCTCACTGGCAACTAGATCATGCTGTGGGCTCAACTACATGTGTTCTCTATATTTGATGAAAGGATGCTAAAGACAAATTTGATTAACAATGTAACCCAAGATGTTGCACAGGGATTCACTGCCAATGCTGCTGAGCGAACTTTTTCCGTCGTAGACTGAGCCATGATGGTTTTGCTCTCTGGGATCTCCTATGGGATGGGTTCGGCCAGTTGCCTACACAAATGGCCACACATCGATGTCAGAACTGTGCAGCTTAATAATGTCTCCTATTAAACAGTTAAACGAGACTGGAATCACTGTCAAACTACTCATACGTGACCAGCGAGCCTCTAATGTGAGCTTAGCTAGGCAGCTTGAGTTCTATCCCAAGTTCTATCTGTGGCACAGCCATTTCTCACCGTTGACGGATGTTGCATCCTTTTAATTATTTATATGGTGTACACGTGAAAACAAAGCAGAACAACCTACAGTCCACAGATTGCATATTGGAATAAGGTTATGGACTGGTCGCATATCACTACAACACATGAGCTTAGCCTTAGACTGGCACTGAAACTAATAAAAAGACATCTACCAATTCCATTCAACAACACGAAAGTGAAACGTGCAACCAAAGGGTTTAGTGCGTGTTTCAGTCACCACTAGGGCTCTTGTGTATGTTAGGGCACGTCGCTCTTCTTAGCAAATTTTTGTGACAGTATGGATGAATTCATTGATGCTTTCAACAGCACCATTGCAGAATAGAAAAAATAGAAAAATGAACTCACATGCGCTATGCAACTGGTAAAAGACCAACTGCTACCAATTTCCGAGATGCCAGACTTCCTTGAGGCCACTGTTTACAGGCAAGTGGCTACTGAAACATTTCATGACACAATTGTTCATGGCATCAGTATAATAGCAACAATTTTTCATAGCATACAAAGCTGTAGAAAGTCACATGTGCATCGTATCATTAGATTAGACCAACATCATTGTTGTCATTCTCATGCTTGACGAGCCAGCCCCCTCCAGTAAAAAGCTGGATCTGCCTTTGGTTGTACTGCTGGTGCGTGTACGAACTTAACTGCACACTGTAGCTGTACGAAACACGAGCGCTGCACATAGACCTTGAGGCCACCATCATCACAGCAATTAGAAAAACTGCATCAGGCATAGATGTGGGAACTTCAAAATCAATGAATATTCACTTCATTCACCACAAGATCTGTCGCACCATAGCTTCTTGACATTACCTTAGCTTATGAATTTAATCTGTTGCATACTTGCCAACCAATGGACCTCGAAGTTTTGGAGATTCACTGAGCGGAAATGTGTGTGTGTTTGGGGGGCAGGGGGGAAGGTAGAGAATGATGACAACAACAAAAAAGTCGCATTTTTTCCTGGGCCACAGTAACATCAGGTACAGCTCTGAATGGCTGCCAGTACAGTTATTAGAGTCTCGGCACTGGTACTGCGAGTGGAGACAATGTGTGCATGTACAGTAAAGGAACACTGACCATGTTCTGCGACACTGAAGCCTTTCCACTCTCGATATGCTTCACTGCAATATCTTGCTCATGCGTCTTTGCATAATGCTGCTGTACTGCGGCAAAGCGTACTTAAAAAAAAAATGGCCATAATGGAACGCATATTAGCCCCTTGCCCCATGCACACCCCTCAATGCATTCCTCGATATGAAGTCAACCGAGTTAGACTTGTTAAGGCCTACACTGCATACACACAAATGGCTTGTACTATTTAAATGTGATGTCGGCCAGCTGCCTAGCACATGATGTCGGCAGCTGCCAGGCGCAACTCTACTGGCCTATCCTTTCAAGTACCACAGTGTGACGTCATCGCTTGACGCCGCTATAAAAGCAGACCGGCATGATTTCGTCTTCTGTGGGCACGGTGGATCCATTGCCGCCATGTCGCTAAACCGAACGCTTCTCTGCTTACTGCAGGTTAGTCCCAATTCTAGTTCAATACGTAGTGATTGTCGAGGCTTAGTGGTTCTGCCATGCCCACGGCGTTGTTTTGTAATAGCGTATGACTGCTTTGTCGTTTGCAAACTACTAATTTGCGGCGATGTCGAGGAAAACCCAGGACCTACCCAGAAGGAACTGTACGAGCAACTACTTCAAGGTCAGACAGAAATTTGCAAGGAACTATTAGAAATAAGAAATGATTTTGCTAAACTGAAAGAACAGATGCACGACTTTAGGTGTACTGTTGAAAATATGGTGTCTGAGCGCTTAGTGCAGCATGAAAATACTGATCATTTGCAAGCCACATTGAAATCGTTTGAACACGTGATGTCTTTTCAAACTAAAAAGCTAACAGACCTCGAAGACCATAGCAGGCGCTCTAATTTAGTTATTCCTGGTATACCTGAGACCTCCACAGATTCAGAAGAGGAACTAAAGATCAAGGTTGTGAAAGGTATTTTTCACGACAAACTTGAGGTTAAATGCGAATCTGTTGGGCGTATTCATCGACTTGGTAAGCAGGTGGGAAAGCGGCCTGTAATAGTACACCTGCAAGACTTTAAGGAAAAGAAACAAATACTGAAAAACGCAAGCAAACTGAAGGGCTCAAATATCTTTATTAAGAATGATTATTCTAAAACAACGTTAAGAAAGCGCAGTCTGCTCTGGAAGAGCGCAAAGGCCGAGATAGAACAAGGCAAAAGAATCAACCTGATACACGACAAACTAAAGATCGATAAGGATATGTATTTTTGGGATGAAGTGCAAAACAGGCGGGTGAAAATGACAAGCTACAAAAGCACCACCCCTCAACCGCCAAAACCTTGACGTAATCTGCATGCGCACGACAAGCAACTTCGTCTCTTAAATTTGAATGCCCGTAGTATTAGGAATAAAACGGGGCCCCTTGAAGTTTTGCTGCTGCAGTACGATCCTCACATTACCGTAATAACTGAGACGTTGTTACATGAAGAAGTGAATGACGACGACATTTTCCCGCCTTCGTATGCGATTTTTTGTAAGGACAGGCAATCAAGGGGAGGTGGTGTGGCCATTCTGATCCAACAAAAATTTGACGCTGTCTTGCTGGAGGACGTACCGGAACTTGAATGCATCTGCATTAAAGTAACCTTGTGGGGCCACTCATTAATCCTTTATGCATTATATAGACCGCCTGACTCACCTCTTGAATACTTACTAAAATTAAAGGTACATATGTCTAAATACCAGTACAACAATGTTCTTTTGATTGGCAATTTTAATCTGCCTGGAATAGACTGGGAACGTTTTGATACCTTTTCAACCAATACCAATCATGCATATACTGAGTTTGACATAATGCTCGCACATAACTTGATACAATTAGTTCATGAATCAACGCATTATCAAGGTGCCTCTAAATCTGTTTTAGATTTGGTGTTTATTCCTCGTGATTTCGGTACATCCACCGTTGTAATTGATCAAGGGCTGTCTGATCACTGCCTTGTCTCAGTTTCTATTCCCCTGGTGCCGCTTTCGCAGACTGCAAACCTGTCCTTTCATTATGTGAAAGACTATACACGTGCCCGTGATGCACGCATTATCGACCACCTAGAAACTTGTCTAACAGATTTTGTTAATACTGATGTTTGCAGTTTGTGGGACCAATTTAAACGCATATGCTTCTACTGCATTGAAAACTTTATACCGTTTAAACGTAAGAAGGTGCATAAACATACACCATGGATGACGAGAAGCATCATTCACCTTAAGCGTAAAGTAAAAAGATTAAAGAAAAAGCATGCTGATCCCCAACTTATATCAGACACTCTAAATAATCTTGCACGTGCGGTGCTTACTTCGAAAGACTGCTACTTCAATACGTCACTCCCAAGCTTCATAAAAAATGATCCAAAGAAGTTTTGGAACTATATCAGCGAAAAAAAGAAACCCATATCACAGGTTCTTGTCGATGGTTCATTGGTATCTGATCAGACCGCCATTGCTCAACACTTCAATGACTATTTCCATAGTGTATTTTCTGCCAATACTGATTCTCTACCCACCAGAAACATGGACCATGCTGTAAATGTAAACTTCATTTCTTATCCTGGCGTCCTTGCTATGTTGCTTGACTCTAAACTTCTTGTGGTCCCGACAATATACCGAACATATTTCTTCGTCGCTTTGCCGAGTCTGTTGCTAAATACTTAGTTATTGTTTTTCGTGTCTCTCTGCTATCAGCAGAATTGCCAGATGACTGGAAGTAAGCCCGAGTTGTGCCTATATTCAAGAAAGGCGACCGTCTATTAGTACAAAATTATCGCCCGATCTCCTTAATATCTTCGTGTTGTAAACTTATCGAACACATAATAGCTCACAAATTACACGAATTCTTAGAAGGAAACTCAGTTTTATCAAATCATCAACATGGATTTCGAAAAGGATTTTCTACCACAACACAATTGGTTACTATAGTTCACACCTTTGCAGCTTGTCTAGACACGAACAGTCAAATTGATGTAATATTCCTAGATTACAGCAAAGCATTCGATACAGTCCCACACGATAAACTAATTACTAAGCTTCGAATGATTGGCATACCAGAATTATTCATTACCTGGATTTCAGCCTATCTGTACAACCGTAACCAATACGTTCAGGTGGGAGAGCAAGTCTGGCTGCCTTCCGGTAACATCTGGCGTTCCGCAGGGGAGCGTACTTGGCCCTCTACTTTTTTTACTATATATTAATGATATTGTCAATGTCATTAACACTCCAGTTCAGATTCGTCTATTTGCTGATGACTGTGTTTTGTTTAGAGAAGTTACCTGCATTACTGACCAATATGATCTTAACTCTAACTTAGACAATGTGTTGAAATGGTGTGAGCAATGGGGAATGCTCCTTAATGCATCTAAGTGTGTCTATCTCCCCATAACACGCAAAAAAGTCCCCTTAGACTACACTTACAATTTAGCTGCATCACCTTTGCTGAAAGTAACATGCTATAAATATTTAAGCTTAACATTAACGAGTGACTTATCATGGAACTTGCACATAAATAGCATCTGCTCTGCCGCTTTCCGGAAACTATGCCTTCTGCGCCACAAACTCAAGTCTGCTCCATCTAGTGTTAAACTACTCTCTTACATTTCCTTAATTAGGCCAAAACTTGAGTATGCCTCCATAGTTTGGGACCCTCACACAAAAATTAACATTAAGAACCTAGAAAGAATTCAAAGAAAAGCAGTACAATTTATTTACAGTAAATTTAAGGCTACTGACTCCCCCACTGCATTACTAACCGATAACGGCATTGAACTACTACAAATTCGAAGAAAGAAAAGTCAGCTAGAGTTTCTTTCAAACAATCAATCATAGGATTGCCTTAGACACCGCTAAATACGTATCCCCCTTAACAAGCAGACCCACTCGGCACCGCTACCCTCATTCTCTAACACCTATTTTCGCAAGGACTGACACTTTTCGGTACTCTTTTTTTCCACAAACAATAGATGACTGGAATAAACTAACTGAAGCATACCCCCAGCGCCCGTGAGCTGTACATAATTTGTGTAAATCTTGTTATTTCGTGTACTATTATAGCTGTATTGTAATCAAGTTAAAATTTTTCTTAATCGTCTACCTTACGACCAAACAATTTGTGTGAAAACTCACTTGTTTCATCTTATTCTTCTGTGTATATCATCTTTGTTTTTTGCTCACCCTGCTTGGACTTCTTGTCCGCAGTATTGTATAAATAAATAAATATGATTGCAATTACGTTGTGGCTGTGCTGCGTGACACATTTTCCATTTTTTTGCAGTGAGTTTGGGGACAACTTTTCGAAAGATTCATGCCTGTGCCGATACAATCGGGAGGAGTGGTCGGAATTCGGGAGTCTCCCTGCAGTAATTTTAATATTAAAGTTTACCCAATCCAATCTCTCAGCCAAATTGGGAGAGTTGGCCGGTATGCTTGTGCTTATGTTATTGAGTTTGAGTTTTTGTGGTGGACACCTGTTGGATTTGTGTAGACTTGTCTCAAACCTAACAGCATTTTTTTAAGCTCTTTGAAAGGTGGATTGTATGATCAGTGAAGTGCACCAAAGTGATTGCAGTGATCACTTGTGGAAAAAAAGAAGAGATGACAACCTTTGTGCACCATACTACATCGTTGATCCTTACATCACCGATCCCAATGTGGACAGGGTAAGGCAAGGAATGGGCAAAATGACAAAGCAAGACGCTTCGGCAACCATTCAAAGGAAGTACTCTGTCTTAGCACAGATCCACGTGAAAAAGCAAACCCCACAACTACTTTTACCAGCTGTTGGACAAACTTAAGCCCAAGAAGCAATGCAACAATTGTACCATTATAGTCGCCCATTAACTATACACGAGTCATTGTACGTTCCGTCACAGTCGGTAGTACTCCCACCAGTTCAGCAATACATTACAGCATTCGAAATCAATAGCACTGCTTCTCACTACCGAAGTGCTAACGACGATCATCAACAGTCCGAGGCACATATTGCGCGAGTGCGCTAACCTGATAACGGTCACATTTCAGCGTGACTGTCTGCTTTAGATGCTGCAACAGATGCAGTTTACAAAACTGCAATATATGTTTTTGGTGCACTCTTGGTGCAATTTGACGGACTTGCTGCAGATGTCCCACCACTGCCTCGTCAATGTGCACGACATAGTTTCCAGTCCCCTGTCTTTCGTAGCTGAGAGTTTCACAGAGAACCAGAAATTTTGCGCAAGCGCAGTAACATAGTAATTAGTCGCATGTCACAGAAGCAATCCCAGGCAAAAAAAAAAGTCTGCCTCACATAGGCAGATGTACTCCAAACAGCATGACATGCACAAAGGTAAAGCTGAAAGGTTCTTCATAAACCTGGAAAAACAAGCCTCTACACAGTACACTGTAAATCGATATTATAGCTCTGCATTACACTGTGAAGGATCAAGGTCCTCTATCACAAAAGCACGGTCACACACTCAAGTTACCTTTTTTTTTATGCGTTTGCTATTTAGCATCAAAAATATTACTGCACGTAATTGTGAAGCTCAGTTTCCTAGATATTGTAAAAATACCCACACAGCACAGGTGACATCGACAGATGGCTTGTCACCCAGGGTACGTCCACAGGAGATGGTGCCGGTCTGCCTTTCGCACTAAAGCCTAATAAAGCCTTGGAAAGCGCTCACCTTAAGTCGTCTTCAGCCATACCCATGAGGAAGGTTTCTGGGAGGCTGCAATAAGACTTGCCCTCCTTGCCTGAAAATAAGAAAAAAAGAAAGAATGGAATAAATTTCTTTTCAGTAAATGTCCAAAACGGGGGCTAAGAAGATGATCTAGCTACATGGGAATGGCTACACGGAATACCTCCATGGAATGGAAAAGTAATTTTCCTTCGCAACCACAGTACAGATTTTGATGAGGTCTGTTGCATCTAAAAATTAAAAACCAGTGACTGTAGGAAGCAGCTTTTATATTTAGGTAATTTTTTAGTGAGAATTGCTGAAAATTGCAAATGAGAAAACATTAAGTGCAAAGTTCTATCTCTTTAACTTAGTAATAAATAATAATATCGCATTTCAGTAAGCTTCACTTATTACAACATCTAAAGCACACAAAATTGATATGTTATACACCACTCTGAAATATGCCACTAATTTGTCGGTAGGACTTTTGCAAAAGTCTAAACTCCATCTCTGGCTTGTGCAAGCCAGCATGGCACTTCTTAAATGTGTCACTGACTGGCTCAAATCACATTAATAAGACATAGAGAACAAGCACTGGGAAGGCCAGCACTTTGCTTTAGCCCGATATGGCCAGCCAAGCTCTGTCTATGGCCATGCCCATTACGAGGAGCTTGTGTGCTCCATCTTAGTACGCATGGTGTCTAGTCAGGCCTGGAGTTTGACACATGTGCCTCAAGTGGAGCAGTGAATTTTCTAATGTGAAACCACAGCATGTCCTACTGAAAGCTATTTCCTCCACCCCACGTGTTACGACATTGCTGTTAGCATGCGATGTTTCAGCCCTGGTTGCCCATATCAGTGTCAATACTGGCACTTTTCATCGCGATCAAGCTCAACGAGGATTGCAATTCTGAACGCAATTGGCTCCTTTGTATAAGCTCGCAGAAGGGAGTCAATGGGGCTCGTAGACTTCAAACATCTTCGTTTGAACATTCTTTCAAAGCGTGCGCGTGGCAGGGGTATTAGTCATTGTCTGCTAGCATTATGCGACACATTCGTCATCTTGTGGCTTAATCTATGGTTCATATTACTTGCCGGCTCCTGTTTCCGGTGCCAGCTAAAAGACAATCGGAATATAGCTAGGACTAACCAATTCACCGCAAGTGACCAAGTGAATGGGTTAGTTGAGTTTGTTGATCGAGTAGGGGGGGGGGGGGTGACACAATCAATTTTGCAGGTGTGGAAGTTGCTGGCATGCGTTGGGAAAGTGGAGGCAACAGTTGCATTGATAGAGCATACGAAACCTCTCGTAGTGTAATCAGCAGCTTCTGTGCTCCCTACATGGAGGATGGGCGTTCTTCACAGATTTCCTATGCACATTTTGAAACACGCACACCCCCTAGTTCAAGTCTGGTGGAGCCCACAAAGGGGGCGCACAATTGAAAACATACATAACAAGCAAGTAAAAAAAACATGTGCTGTTAAAGAACATAGCTACGCATCAAAGTTGTTTAAAGTGATAATATGTGAGCAAGTGAAAATTTTACGTAGCCGTTGCCCAAGGCAGCCTAATGAATTCATGCAAACTCACAGGCATGAGGTCGCAGCCCCATGATGCGTGAGCACTACTAATGAAACCAGGGGTCGCATGACACTACATGGTCTCCCCCTGGGAGAATTATTACTTCCTTATACAAATTTCCTGTAGACATAGCTATTTGTGCCACTAGATCTAGCTCAGGATATCGTGCCACTAGATCTAGCTCAGGATATCAACGGTCCCAAAGAACTATACAGTGCAAAATGCACACTTTCCTTATAGTGTACAGCATGTCATCATATCATCAGCCTGGTTGCGCCCACTGCAGGGCAAAGGCCTCTCGCATACTTCTCCAACTACCCCGGCCATGTGCTAATTGTGGCCATCTTCTCCCTGCAAACTTCTTAATCTCATCCATCGACCTAACTTTCTGCCGCCCCCTGCTACAGCATGTACAGCATGTAACAGGGAGTTACTTCTGTAGGAGTAATAGACGATTATGTAGTTCAGTTGTACACAGTAAGCATACATAGTACACTTCCCACTATTAAGCAATAACTTCTCAAGACATTTCAAACATGTATTAACACAAATATGCGCTGCAATCTTTCAAGCATGAAGGGTAATGTACAATATTAATAATGCTGCAGACAAGCTGAGAGTCACTTTAACTATTTCACTGTTCACTAGTAATGCACAGCATCAGGCGGTGCAGAGCTTGCATTTTTCACACAGAACTTCGTAACATTATGCAAAATGAATGAACCATGTACAGGCGTGGCCACCGCGAGCGGAATCACTGAGCCTGTGGCATTGCTCCCTGAAATGTCCCACCACCAGCGCCTCATGAAGTCTTGCGCCGCAGACGCAATCAAAGCAACTGGCAAAAAGCTTGGCTAGTCATCTGTTATGGTGAGTCGTCTGCCGACAACACGAAGCACCAGTGCTAGCACTCCACAGAGCACTTCAACGGACTTCCGTGTTCCTGCTAACAGTGGCCGCACCTATACCTAAGAACGATACAAGTGTAACAATAAAACATGAATGATACAAAACTGTAAGAAAATGTTCTGCAAACTCATCAGCATGCCAAGAATACAACAGGTAATGAAATGCCAGTGCCATCTCATATATTGAAGGAAAACAGAAATGTAAGAATCAAACTGTAAGTCGGCAATTAAATATTCACACTGCACACAACACACATGGTCCTTTACAGCTGCACTGCGAGGCCTCAAAGCAGTAGAATCCCAGAGGACAATGCAGGCTGCATCAGTCTATGTCACAGTCTTGAGGTCAGGCCGAAGGCTTTTGCATCTTCTGTGGTCGACTTGCCTCCACATCGGCAGTATAGCCGAGAGTTGCAACCACTACTAGCAGAGTGTGATATCCTACATCCATCATTTCCCTGCTCCGTGTTGAAAGATTGTGTAGCCTGGTAAGTAACCTCTATTTGGTACCAGCTCGTAGCCATCTGTCGCAGGATGAAATCTCGAATTTGGAATCTACATTTGCTTTAATGCATTCCTTTTATTTCCATCACTTAGCAAAAATGTAGGACTAACCTTTTGCCTGTTAGCAGCTTACTGTATTTGAATGATTGCCTCTTATGAAGCTGTACTTTCACTGTATCGCCTGCTTTGATCTGAGTCGGGTTGGCCCCTCTATGCTCATCCACATACAGCTTAACCTGCTGCATCTTCTGATTTAGCTTTTGTCAGACTTCTGTAGGAGAAGTATTCTGCAAAGAAGATAACTTAGGCTTACTGATGTCTAACTTTGATCGCGGTTGTCGGCCGTGAAGTAAGATGGCTAGCGAAGTACCAGTTGTAGCATGGGGCATAATCCTGTAAGAGCCCAAAGACTCGGTAGAGCTTCTATTAGCGGCGAGAAATTGGAGTGGCGCCCTCCTGCAAGCGATGTCACGGCCAGGACGCTGCTCGTTCTGGCTCACTTGGCTGCTGTGCACACTCGTTTCCTTTGTGCATGCTTGGGGTATTGGTGGCTCGAGCCGTACTTACTAAAGGATAAGGATATGTCGGCTTCTTTCTGCTGCGCATGCCTGAACTGCAGTCGAGAAAATTTGCCGCTTGGCTATCGCAAGCTATGTAACATTGAAGGGATCTACTGGTTATCCATCGTATATATGCGCTCTGCCTGTCCATAAGTTTTTCATAAAAAAAGAATGTCTGCAAATTCAACATGCAAAATTGTATATGATACTACACTTTACCTTTCCCTTAGTACTTTGCTATGAAAGAGATTGCATTTTACATGCAAGAAAAATACTGTTATTTGGTGTCAACATCATAAATCCATGTTAGAAGGACACTGCCCAGTGAAGCTTTCATCATGATCATGATCAGCAAGCAAATGGAAACATTGCAGAAGGCACCCGGACACCACCCGAAGCACTGCAAACGACATGCGCAAGACCGTGTCCCGACGTCACGCATTGGGAAAAGGCACAGCTAAAAAATTGCAGCCCAGGCCATTTAGAAAGCTAGACATCTAGGTGATGACATAAGTTTTGTTTGGAGCTGTACTCAATGGAGCGACAATGTCCATGCCCAACTACTGCCGTGGCCCTTTAGGCCACTGTACTGGCAGTAATGGAGTTGTGTGTTTCCTCCGCAATGAGACAGTGGTGGGGCAGAAGGTATTGAAAGTAAACAGCCGATAAAAAAAAAAACAGTGACACGATCTGTGCTTACCAATCGGAGAGGTTTGGCCCCGTGCTAACGCAGCCACTGGTCTGCACCATGCCGCTTTCTATGGTGCGAAAAAACGGTGCTTGAGGACTTAGTTTCATTTTTGAAAGTCCAAGCAACCCTTCTGGAGCAGTGTGGGCAGACATTTCTCATATTTTGCTGAAATGTAGCAGGATGTAGCAAAGTACACGTCTCGCCTCTTGGTCCAATCGGTGCAGTGGCAGCATCACTGGAAGTCTGGATGATACATCAGCTACACAGTTTTCTGAATCTTTGCAATGCTCTATGTGGAAGCTGTAATACAGCAGCTGAGCTGACCATCTGGACATGCAGAGAGGTCGCCTACCTGAGTCACCTGCAGCTGCTAATAAAGTGAATACTGCTTGGAGATGTGTTCAGAGTAAAACGCCCTCCCCACAGGTAGACAGAAATGCCATTTCTCACATGCGAGTAAGCACACTAGAGCTTCTCGCTCCCCAACTAAGTAATTTTCTTTCAGCAGCAGTTAGTGTTTTTGACGCAAATGCTATAGTTGCTGTAACAGCCATATGACTATTGCAGCATTTCACCCAACCCAACATCAGAGGTATCTGTCGTTACAATTACAGGCAGTGAAGGGTTCAACATTTTTTTTCACAGAGTTGCATGCAAGGCAAGCTTTCACTTGTTCAAAACTGCATTGCGCTTCTTCAAATTATGAGAAGTTTTGCTCTTGTCTGAAGATGTTTCTAAGCAGTTAGTCAAGATATGCATAGTGATGCAGAAATTTGGCGTAGTAGCCTGCAAGTCCAAGAAAGGACTGGAGAGCTTTAAAGTTTGTCAGAGGAGGAACATTCAGTATTGCTTTGACTTTGCTCTCCATAGGAGATATTCTGCTGAGATCTTATGCCCCCAAAACGTGTATTCCCTAACTGCAAACACACATTTCTGATTTAACTTCATTCCACTCTGCGATTTGCAGGCTAAGACTAAGTTTGCATCATGCTCAGACTTGTAACTTCCCCAGTTAAGTATATCATTCACATAACCGACTATATTGGTACATCCCTGTAAGATATGACACCAATTTTTAAAAACAGCTGACGCTGAAGCCAGACCAATGCAGACTCTTCTGGGTCTAAAGAAACCCTCATGCATGATGAAAGTATTCTCTACTAGATTCTTCTAAAGGAAGTTGATGATATGCGGACATTGTGTCCAGAGTAGAAAAATATAATGCACCATTTAACATGTGGAGCAGTTCTTCACGTAGGGCAGTAGATAACCGTTGATGATGGCCTTGTTTGGTTCCCGAAGGACGACACAGAGCTGGATGGTGCCATTCTTTTTGCAGGTCACCACAAGTGGTGATACGCATTCAGATACCGACACCCACTCAATGACACCGTCGTCCTTAAGTTGGTGTAGCTCGGTGATCAGCTGCCGAAGAGCCAGGGGTAGCTGCCGCAGCTTGGCGGACACCGGCACAATGCCCTGCCACCACTTGGTCCGGTGGATGCAATCCTTAATGAGCCCAAACTCGCCATCGAAGAGATGTCCATACACCAGAGGTACACCTGCAGGAAGTTGTGAAGATAAATGCATCTCCAGTCGACATGTTAAAGATGTTCCATTTAAAGTTCAAGTGGTTGGATAGCGTCGAGTCCCAATAGTAAAATACTGTGTGGAATGTGATGTTGGCTTGTTTTTCCTGGTGTCCAACATCCGTTTGAAAAAGGTATCTCGATGCGCCGTTTGGAGAAGTTCTGAAACTGAACTGAAGTTTTCATAAATTGATATTTCTGGTCAAAGAATTCGTTAAGTCCTCCTTCGTCCTGAGTGACATAGTACCTGCTGTATCCATTCGAAGCTGCATGTACATGTCGTGACCAACGACCACTGGAACGTCTAAGTTCCATGTGCTTGGAAGTATTCACGGAGAGAACCGATGCAGTTTGGATGGATTGTGCTGGCACAGGAGTAACTTTCTGAACTGGCGACGCGCCTTTTTCTCTTTCGGCAAACTGAAGCCAGGTGGTTCTGGATGTGGCAGAAGTTGCCAAATTAGAGTGGACTTGGCTTCAACCTTCCTTTTTTCAAGCAAAAAGAATAGATTGAAGTCATAACCAGGACTGATCTATGCAGATGACATTGTGCTTATGGCAGACAAGAAAGATTTGCAGGGATTGATATACATCTGTGATAACAAGGGAGATAGGTTGTTTATAGTTATGTAACAAAATATCGGCAGTCATGATCTTTAATGACAATCTGGGCATAGGATATGGGAAGTTAAGCTGGGGGTAGTGGATAAGTATAAATATCTTGGCGTGTGGATAAACAATGGGGCTGAGTGCTTACTGGAACATAAAAAATATGTAATGACTAAAAGTAGCAGGAATGCAGCTGTGATGAAAAAGAGGGCCCTGTGGAAATACAAGACATACGAAGTGGCGAGACGGATTCGGAAAGCGGTGATGATCCCTAGTCTAACCTTCGGCAATGCAGTCCTGTGCATAAGATCAGAGGTTCGAGCAATGTTGAAAATAAGCAACGAGGCGTAGGTAGGCTTGCTCTGCGAGCACATATGGGTATACACCAAATCAGGGGTTATAGGGTGACATGGGATGGACATTATTCGAGGGCAGGGAAGCTAGCAGCAAGATCGAATTTGAGGAGCAATTGAGAGAAATCGCGGGAAAGCGGTAGGCAAGGAAAGCTTTCAGTTACTCACACATGAGGAATGTTGATAAATAATGAAGGGAAAATCAGACATCCACCCATTCGTCCTGGTCCGGGACTTCAACTGCAAGGCTTTTCTTTCGGGGAACCTGTATGGGTTTCCTTTGTAGCATTTGCTACGAACGGGTGGATGTCTGATTTTCCCTTCGTTACTTACTTCTCTCCACCTTGCGGGTTTCTGCAGAACTATTAAGTCAAAATTAAGAACGTTGACACAAAATGGAGGAAGCAAACCAGAAAATTGGCAAGCAAATATTTGTACAACAGCTGGGAGGCAAACCAAGAAACATCAGTTAAGAAAAAGGTTAACAGAGAGGGATCTGTGGAAAACGGACGCAGACGAAATCAGCACTGGGAACATACAGAACTTTCAAGCAGGAAATTGCCAAAGAAAATATCTACGATAATTCTAGAGGAAGCTCTTTGTTGTTTGAAGCCAGGACGGGAGCATTGCAGACTAAGACATACCGAATCAAGTACCAAGGGATTGAAACATTATGCAGTGGGTGTGGAGAGGAAATGGTTAACACCAGATACTTTTCTGTAAAAGGCTTAAACCTATACAGTTCAAAGCAATGGGGCGGACTTTTTCAAGCATTGGGGAGTAGGGTCAGTGGAGGAAAAATAGACTAAGCGGGGGAAATAACCAAATGGAGGTTATCTAACTGGTGGCTAAAATCAAGGCAAGAGTTAAATTTCACCCTCTACTACGTACACAATATATTACTAGGCACGGCTAGGTGGCATGTGTCGCCGGCAGATTTAAAGGGTTCAGCCTTATCCACCCATACATCTGTTGCAAGTCTTGTTCCTGGCCGGCCAGTTTCTTTGAAGATGCTATGTATCCAAGACTATTACAACGACAACATAGGTCCCTTGGATTCGAAGAACTTTTAAGGATTTTCGTTTGTCACAATTCCCGGCCTATTGTCCCTGGTTCAAACGTCGTAATGCTGACGCCGCAGGCAGGTGCGTGAGCACGCGCAGCCATCTTGGGTACGGCCTCCCGGAGCCAGGAGGGTGAACACGGCCATCTTGACCCAGACGTCGCGCCTACGAACCGCCATCTTGCGCGGCTCCGACGTGAGAACGCTCTCGGTGCCACCGAACGCTTGGTTGGCTTTCTACGTTGCTTCTATTCGCAGCGAGGCTGTAGCTT
Organism: Dermacentor variabilis; assembly: GCF_050947875.1. Classification (NCBI taxonomy): domain Eukaryota; kingdom Metazoa; phylum Arthropoda; class Arachnida; order Ixodida; family Ixodidae; genus Dermacentor; species Dermacentor variabilis. The sequence goes on along the minus strand of NC_134570.1, from coordinate 56,514,413 downwards.
GCTTCGGACATATGGATTGGCGACGCCGTTCATTATCTGATTGAGGATTCTATGGTCATTAGTGCCGAATTTTTTTGCGGGATATTTTCCATGAAACTCTCACCGGGCCACCGCTTTTGGCTAGTGAATATATAGGTATCGTTCCACCAAAACATTTGTCGCCGCAGAGAAAAAAACGATCCAAGAGTTTTCATAGGTACTCGTACTCACTTGCAGTCGCCGCCGTCACCGTAGTTAACACACTGGGCGTCTGAGTCGCACATATATATTGTCCACCGTTGTACATATAATGTCCACCGTTGAACACCGCAGTTGCTGCTTGCGCTTCAGCTTGCTCTTCTGCTGCAAAGTATTTTCTCTGGCCTTTCCTACCGAAGACGCTGGTGAGCGCCGACGCTCGGCGCCCGTCCTCCCAACCGCTCCCGCAGGCCGCTACCTAAGCCTAACCATATAACCTAAGCTTGGAACGGCTGCGGGCCGATACCATATAGAATAAATGCCGATACTCCGTTCCATGCATATCAACGTTGTGGAAGCTACGCAAGAAGTTCGGTCAAGAAAAGTTAGCACTCCGCGCGTTCCGTCCTCGCTTCGCTTCGCGACAACCAGCGTTCGCTCGTGCGAGCATGCACGTGTGCATGGGTTCTCGTGACGGGTTGCAAAGAAAACCCGAAAATATCAACAAAAATAAAATGATCTAAAACAACGCATTAGCAGCCGTATACGACAGCGTGTGTTTCTTTCCAAGGATTAAAAGTTGTTTCATTGGATTACAATAAAATACAGTTGCACACAATTGCGGCCAAAAATCATCGAACTATATCCCAGTGCGAAAGAAGCCACTGCAAGAAGTCTCTCTAGCCTCCACAGCGTTCACTGCTATGTATGGAACCGAGTATAGTGTACAAGAATAATGTAGGACGGGGTAAAACAATCTGTTTTTTGCTTTTCACGCCCGAGCGTACATCATCGCCGGTTGGCGGCATCACGACCTTCTTATAGAGTAGGTCGTGGGCGGCATAATGTGCGTAGCCGCGAGGGAAGCGCACGCCGGAGGAGGAAGGCGCCTGGAGGTGGTGAAGAGAATCGCGCTCTAGGGAAAGTACTAGAGTGTACCATTGTCTAGTACACTCAGGAGCGCGCTGTGATGATGATGGTGATCTGTGGGTTCACCGTTTTATTACAATAGCAACTATATATGGACACTTCACGCGCATTTCTGCCGTCGGCGTCGCCGTGTGGTTCCGTATAATGTCCAAGAGCGATAACACCGTCGCCGCGCGCCCTACGCTGTATGTGCGAGTGAAAGCGTGCGAGGGAAGTCGACAATCGTGACTAATTAAGTCTCGAAGTAGGTAAATGCAAGGTGCAGAAGACCAGGACTTGGGAAGAACTCAAACGACAAGACGGGCGCCCGTCTTGTCGTTTGTGTTCTTCTTCCTAAGTCCTGGTCTTCTGCGCCTTGCCTTTACTTACTTCAAGCATGAACCAACTAGCCCAAGCAAGAGTTTTACTTGAGCATAATTAAGTCTCGCCCGCGCTACAGGGACGAATTCGAAGAGGAAGCGTGCCGTCTTCTCTCGCGCTCGAGGCACCCACGGTTGCGAAGCGCCCGGAGGAAGGGAGGGACCAGTGGGGTGGGGGGGGGGGGGGTCTCTCCGGCTGCAACTGCGCAGGTAATACGCGGTGGCTGCGCGCGGTCGCTGGCCGTCTTGAGAGCGATCTGCATCGGCGGCAGAGTCTATAAGTATGTCGGCGGCTCGTAGCTTTGTGCGTGCTGTGTGTCCTCGACGCTCGCTTTGCGTTGAAGCAATAGACAGCACGAATGTCACTTCGCTCGCTGCTGCTGCCGCGTTTCCTCACGCCAGCGAGTTCATCGAGTGTGATGTGTTCATGTGTGTTGTGCGTGCTGGCACCATGCTTATTATTGCGATAGCAATTATATGGACACTCCAGGCGCATTTCTGTTGTCGGCGTCGCCGTGAGGTTCCGTACGAGTGCAAGCGTGCGAGGGTGAGCCGGCGAACGCGGTTCAATCTAGTGTGCGCTAGCGCTAACGTGGAACGCGTACCGGATGCGTGCCATCTCCTGTGGCGCGTTCTTCTCCGGCGGCTGCCATATGGGGCTGCTACGGTGCCTCGATGTACTCTCGCTGATCGCTCCGTACAGAGTGGAGACAACCACGGCGTTTACTACGGCGTTGGCACCGCAAATCGCGGACGCCGTAGTAGTCATCTTTGGCGGACGCCGTAGGGACGCGTTGCCGGCGCTCGTGTCTTAAAAGCGGTCTACGATGTGGTTAAAGTGCGCGCCCACGTGGGCCCCATCTTCAAAGCGATCTGCGACGTTTGCAGAGTGCACGTAGTGCAGATAGCTTCGTATGCGCTGTGCATTCGACGTTTCATACGTTTTGAAGCGACAGATGCACAGAGACCAATTGGCTCATGGCTGCTGCCGCGATTCCTACCTCCAAAATTTTCACTGACAGTTTCCACTGTCATCGAGCAATGCGTGTTCATGTTTACCTGTCCGCACGCGACACCGTGCTGGTTAATTTAGTTAAAACATGTTGACGGGCTAGTTGGTTTGAACCCATGATAGAATGTGCAAGCACGACTGAACAAGGACGTACAAAGAAGGAGACACACAAAGACAGCGCTGCCTCCATGTGTCTGTTTCTTTCTACGTCCTTGTTGAGTCACATGTACACATTCTATAATTGTTAATTTAGTTAGCAAGTGAATGTTTACAAATTTATATGGCCGATAAAACTACTATCTTTACTTCGTGCAGATATCTACTAATTTGCTATTGCAATCGGTGTTTTGCCTTTTGGGCAGAAGTGTGAATTTTTTTTAGTTAGTAAGCGAATGTTTACACATTCATACAGCCGATAATAGTACTATCCTTACTTTATGTGGTTGTGTGCTAATTTGCTATCGCAATCAATGCTTTGCCCTTCAGGCGAAGATGCATTTTTATCAGGCAGACACAACATTCGCCTCCTATCTGGGGAAAAAAAGATAACAATAAAACCACACATACTAGCACAGCAGTTTGTTTCGCCTTCTGGATTTACGTCACTTTCCACCACTGTTGTAGTCTGTCCTTTGTTACGGACTTGGCAGTTGTGCAGCGTCCGCTGTCCGTACTGAATCCAAGTGCCTGCTGTATGCAGGCTGGTGTCCTCTTGCGGGAATGGTGAAAGGTGCCTGCGGTGGAGGACCAGATGTTCGATCGTTTAGGCGTGTTGCCCACATCCTACATGCCGCCACTGTCCGTCTCGGGTGGGACCGAAGCATTGGCCGTATACGAGTGTTCTCAGCGCTCCTGCACGGGCTTCAAAGAGCACAGTGTTGCCACCATTGTTGTCATGCACGGACTGCATGGCAATTTCTCCCTTGCGGGGATGGTAAAGTGCAAGTGTTGTTCTTGCCTGCATGTTAGCTCTCCACAGCGGCCACGGCATCCGCTGCTGCATGGGTGTTCTCAAAACTTTAGACTTCAAACCCACCACGCATACAATCCGAATGACTTTTCTGTTCTCTGACAACACGAATCGCATTTTCCTCATTTAACCTCACATCGTCACCGCACTTGCACTCTTAAAAAAGTTTGCACCTTTGTGGGCGCATCTTGTCCCGCAACGATAATCGTCATCTACCTTGTCCGCTCTTCCTTTCTTTAACGCTAAGAGCCTACATCCAAGTCATGAACGGCATGTACATCATCAGCGTGACATAGCATTCTTGATAGGAAAGTATAGCGAGCGCAGTGTTTTCAAGAAAGGCAACGCAAGGCAGGTGACGATTGTGCTTGTGGGACAAATACTGTACTCCCCAAATGGTGCAACTTGCCCTCCCTCACCTAACCACGTGAGAGTGAGGGCAGATGAGAATGAGGAAGGCCCTCGTGAGGGCTCACCCTTACGAGGGTGCCCATGTCTGCTCACAGGTACTCGCATTCATACATCTGCTGGCTTACTGGCACTCACTCATGTTCATACTCACATCCACCTACACCCTTCATTACTCACACTTATATTCACAAATTCGAAATGAGTAAGAGTGAGTGTACTCACGAGTGAGTATGCTGACCTGCTGTGCACTTTTGCATTTATCCATCCAACCATCAATCTACGCAACCCGCGACCGAAAATCACCCCTCGGGCTTGGTGAAATAACATATTCAGCTGGTATCATACGCTGCTGTGAACACCTCCACCAAGCGGTGCGTGGAGCTTGCAAACGGAGCGCGAAGTCACCTTTCTCCCCAATGCTCTTTTTTCAAACAGAAGCCTGCTCCTCGCTCTCTTCTGGGCGTTTTATTTCTTAATAAAGTGGATACCCATACACGGCTGCTATTGGTAGCTACAGTCGACTACGGAGCGTAGATAACACAGCTAGGAGCATATACACCAACGGCGGTTGCCACGAGTTCACTGGCTAAGCACTGCGGCTCACTGAGGACAACCACATTTGGCTTACGTTTAGCACATCATAGGCATCATAATCGGAGGTCATGGCGTCTACGTTAACACCCAAAATGAAATAACTGCACGCCATGGTGACATTTAGAAGGCGGAGCATTGTGGGCACGTCCTACTGCGCCATAGCCTTCGCAGTGCAAGGCAGACAGGCAGACAAAGAACTTCATTGAAGGTGCTGAGGAACCGGCGTTAGGTACCTCCCTTTTCAGGGAGTCGCCGTAGCCGTCGCGGGCTGCACCTACGTCGGGGTCGGAAAATCGTGGTCCTCCGCCCTGTCGCAGGCCCTCTGGACAGCCCGTAGTTGCTCCGAGAGGTTGCCACTCTCAAGGGCAGCCTCCCAGTCAGTTAGAGTGGTAAGCGATGAGCTGTGTAACGCGGGGCATTGCGAGAGCATATCAGATAAAGAGCAGTACACCTCCCCACAGTCTGGACAGTGGGGCTCTACATTAGGCACGAAGTGACTGAATCGGCCCCTGGAGGGGAATGACCCTGTTTGGAGCATGTGAAAAGCCAACGATTGTGGTCTAGTAAGTTTAGGATGTGGTAGCGGAAAGGCCCGCCGAGCAAGTTGATAATGTGCCAAGATTTCACGGAAGGTGAGAAGCGAATCCCTGTACAGTCCAAAGTCACCGCCCGTGTGTCCACCGGAACCGCCGCGGTGTGCAAGACCTCGCGCACAGTCATAGGCCAACTCATTGACATTAACAACCTCAGAGTGCACATTGATTCCCATATGGGCCGGGAACTATTTGATATGAAAACCAGCAGCTCCCTCGCTGCCGAGGATTGCTGCCGCCTCCTTTGAGATCAAGCCAGAGGTGAATGCTCTGGCTGCAGACCTGGAGTCTTTAAAGATATTGTGACATAGAGGGTCCTTCAGTGCTATAGCTATAGCAACCTGCTCGGCCACTGTTGCAGAAACCTTCCGCACGGATGCTGAGTTAATAGGAGTGCCATTGGAGTCAACCGAAACTATGGCATAGTGATCAGAGCGCCCGTACTGAGCGCGTCAACGAAACATGCAAGATTTGGAGCGGCCACAGCCACTTTTAACAGGGAACGAGCCCGGGCTACCCGGTGCCCTACGTTGTATTGAGGGTGGACGTTACGTGGCATGGGATCTACCTTGAACGTACCTCGGACCATGGATGATATGGTCACGTTGCGCTCCGTGATTTCCTGGTGACCGCATCTAACGGATTCGAGAATGCGTCTCCCTGCTTGCGATGATGAGAGTCATATTATTTGGGCCACTCATTGAGCCTCGATCACCTCTGACAGAGTGTTGTGCATGCCTAGTTCCATGACACGCGCGGTGCTGGTGGTAAACCCAGCACACGCTTGATGCTTTTGCACATGAGGACGTCGATTTTGGCCTCATCCCGTTTAGACCAGTGCAACGCGGAGGCTACATAGTTACCGTGGCTCATCAGAAACGGGTGGTAGAGTCTGAGGAGATTGCTCTCGCATAAACCCCCCACTGCGGTTCGAGACCCTGAGGATAAGCCGAAGCATATTCTCCGTCTTGGAGGTAATGTGGGCTATAGTCTGCGAGTTGCCCCCGCGAGATTCTAGCAAGTCCGAGTCTGATGGTATCCACTCTGTGGATTTGTTGTCCGTCCCTCGTATAGAGGGCTATGGGAACTTGATTTAAGGGTGTGGAGAACCTAACCCCCCGTCGTGTGGGCCTATACAATAGAAGTTCGGACTTGGTTGGTGACAGACTCAGGCCCGTGTCTAGTAGGAAGTGTTCTGTGATGTCAAGTGCCTCATGGAGTGCACTCTCAACTGCAACATCAGACCCTCCCATGCACCACACGGTAATATCATCCGCATAAAGGGCGTGACCCGTTCCTCTTACTGTGGCCAGTCTGTCTGAGAGGCCCTTCATGGCGACGTTAAACAGTAGGGGAGAGATGACCGCCCCTTGCGGGGTGCCTCTCGCTCCCAATGTAAATTCCTTGGATTTGATTTGCCCTATTTTGACAGTCGCCTTGCGATCCATGAGGAAGGAGCCAACGTATGCATGGAATCGTGGGCCCAGGACCGAGATGGCGTCTAGCACAAACCGGTACGATATGTTATCAAAAGTCTTGGACAAGTCTAGAGCAAGGATGCCCAGAGTGTCTTTAGCGTTTGAAGAAGGAATGGGAGCACAGCATGAGCTGATTTGATTTGATTGCCAATAACTCCTCTTCTGCTGAATGCATTGAAGTACTTTTTTGCAGCAAAGCTTTTTTGAAGTAGCTTATTTTCACTTCAAATGCCTTTCTTCACTTCGATAAAAAGTGAAGGAGCAGGCAGGATTTCGAGTGTAGCGATGAGAGCAGCAACTGTGTAAAGAAACATGCCATTAACTACAGCACTTGAGTGAGAGAGAGAGAGAGAAAACATTTATTTCTAATGAGATGGGGCGACTTCCTCATAGGGTGGAGCCCTTAGTTCAGGGCCCCATTGGCTCATGCCACTCTGCATGCCCACTGGATCAACCGACGCTGCTCTTGTGGGTCTAAGCTGGTCAGTGCAGTCTCCAAGGAGGAGAAAGAGAGAAAGATAATGTTTAATGACAGAAAGGTAGAGAGGTTGGCCTGAGTGAAGTGCCTCTAGCCTGCTACTCCACGCTGGGGAAGGGGTTTGAGGAATAACAAGGAACTTCCAACACAACAATAACTTTTAAGGAGGAAGTTAAAGGTGAAGGAATAGGTTACTCCCCTATTCCTTCACTTCAGTTAAGCTTACAGCTAACAAAAGAATTTAAGTTTCATGCAGATAGCGAGGCAATGCAACTTTTAATTTAATCTAATTTTACTCGAGCAAATAAATTAGGCTCCTTAAAACTTGCGCAAGCGTTTCCTTGCCTGGTTCAAATTCTCATTAATGCTCATGACCAAAAGACAAAATCACTAAATTGGTTGAAATTAGGTTGGCTGAAGTCTTGGAACACCTTTAAAAATGATACTTTCAGATAAATATGCAACTGCGAGCACTGCTTTAACCATGCATGTTACACAAATTATTCAGGAACATGATACGTGGTAACTAACTTAGAATAAACATGCACACTCCATTGACAACAGCTCTGGGAGCAACAGTTTTGAAGTCCAACGAGCCTTTATTATTCTGAGAGGCACCGAGAAACATCAACATATTTTCAACATGAAAATATTTCAACATGAAACAGCACGCAAAGAACTTTTGTATACAATGATATGTAAGCTGAATAAATAGAATGTGTTTCGCTAAAAATATATTTCGCTCGTGATGCTATCACAAAATGAGGAAATAAGCACAGCTTTGACTGCTGCAGTTTCTTTTGATAGTATGATGAAATGCTTTCACGATAAAGGGTAGATTAATACTGATAGAAAAGTATCATCGAATATTCACTGGCCTACATATGAACTTGTCATACAAATGAGACTCCATTTGACCAAAAAATATACAGGCTACTAAAAATGAATACCAGTTCTGTAAATGTTGAACAAAATGAGGAATGAGATTGACGAATCACTTTCTTTACGCAACCCATCAAAATGGTATATATGCAAAGTTTATGTTGGTTAAAAATCACCGGTGTACTCGTATAAGTCATGAAGGCACACACGTACAAGGCTCGTTGTGTGTTTAAAATCTGCACTTCCTGGCCGCCCGGTGCAGTGTGACACATTAAAATGACCTTTAGTTTCTGTGGCCAGGCAAAATGACCTAATAAGGCACAACCTTGCAGGGCACCTTCAGCAGTCCAAGTGTCAGTGGCCTTGCAAAAGGAATAAGGCAAAATACAAGCAGCAGACTGGCTTTGTCAGGACGAAAAGGCATTGAGGTGTCAATGGTAGTTGTGCACTGTGCAAACAATTGCATTCAAGAACACACGATGAGCACGACCATGGCTAAAAGAAGTGCTAAGTGACCGCTGAAGAACATCACACGGCGTGACACCAGACTGTATGAACAGGCTGGCAAATAAGTCTCGATGCATGCGTCTGCACCATAAACTAACACCAGAACTGGTATAATGTACCAATTCCTTTCACTCAATTCTATTCCTTTCACATCCACCACTTTGAGCGGCGATAATGCAGGTGATAATCCTGGTGATAACATATGCGGAGCGCCACTCGGACCACTGATGAAGTATGAAAAGTAGGGGTGTGTGAATACTGAGTTAGTAGATTTAGAATTGAATCAAGAAAACAGTGCCAAATATTGAATAGAATATCTAATATCAGACAATTTTTAACATTTAATGCTTACAAGTTTTGGGCAAGAAAATATGGTGCTGCACTTGCTTGGAAGTCTCCTAGCATTGTATAACAAGAATCTAGCAAGCTATTAGTAACATAGGTACTTAGTACACATGCTCGGAAGTCTCCTAGCATTGTATAACAGCAAGCTTGAAGAAAAGAGCGCTACGAAGACGCAGACTAAAAGAGGAACATGTACGACGGACAAGGTGCTACTTCCAACTAAATGTTTTTTTTTGAAGAAACAGGATTTTAAATAGATATGCCCTAGAATGGCCCATCGTGACATCACGACCTCCCTATCTCATTAGAAAAGCTATCTCTTTCTCGGTAAGCATCACTGAAGAGCAGATAATGCACGTGCCCTCGGCCTTTGCAATGTAGAAAGCTTGTAGTATCTCCCGTTCTAGTCTATCCCTAGACCGTGCCAGAAAGCTGATGTCACGAAGATACGGGCGGCAATTGTGATGTTTACAGTGTTCTGCCAGATGGCCCCCCGCATTGTTATTTATGGCCCAATTTTGCTCACGTGCTCTTTCATTAAAACACCGTCCAGTTTGACCGATATAAACCTGTTGGCAACTTAGGGGTATCTCCATATACGACATCACTTTTACAAGCCGTGTACTGCGTTGCCTGTTTCTTAGAGCATGGTCCGGGTTTTGCCTTTGTCAGCCAACTTTGTCTTTGTCAGCTTTGTCAGCTTTGTCTTTGCCTTTGTCAGCCAACTTACACGGTGCACTGAAGAGAACATTAACACTGTGCCTTTGTGCCACCTTCTTGAGGTTGTGGGACACCCTGTGCCAATATGCAATCACATGTACTCTTTTCCTATCAAATGGCTTTTTTGTGTTAGTGCCCTCTCTTGCCTGTTTGATCTTTTGAAGAAGCTTATCGCAGACGCTAGAGATCAAGAGTGAAGGGAAACCGGCTAGGCGTAGCCTTGAAACTTGGTTATTGAAGCTGCTTTCTACTTTGTGGTTGCAAGATTTATTTAGAGCTTCTTTTAGACAAGTCATTGCAACTCCTCTTTTTACTAGCTTGGAGTGCGCAGTGTCGTATGAAATTAGCTGCTTGTTTAACCTCGGCTGGTATTCGAAACAGACATGCGTGTTCATTAGAGTGATATTAAGGTCCAGAAAGCGAATGCTGTTATCACAAGGCCTTTCGCATGTGAAGTTTAGAGCCTCCGATGCATTTCTAAATGTGTTAATTATAGATTCTACAGTGTCATCTAGCCTAGACCCAGGAACCTCGTTAACCACCAGGTAGTCATCGACGTACCTCATTATGGAAGGAGCACATGACTGATTCAGAATGCTATTTACACACTTGTCAAAGGCGCTGAGAAAGATGTCTGAAAGAATGGTAACGAGCGACAATCCAATGCAAATACCCTTGCATTGTACATACTGTTGGTTTTTGAAACTAAAGACAGTGGAATGAAGATTCTAGGTTGTATCTAGGTCGTATCTATTTCCATTCTAGTACCATTCTAGGTCGTATCTATTTAAAATCCTGTTTCTTCAAAAAAACATTTAGTTGGAAGTAGCGCCTTGTCCGTCGTACATGTTCCTCTTTTAGTCTGCGTCTTCGTAGTGCTCTTTTCTTCAAGTATGCGAAACCAACTCGCCCACATCAAGCTTCTGCTGCTTCAGATAACAACAAGAATCTAGCAATTGCTTGATTCTACGTTACTATTGCTATGTGCCTATGTTACCGATATCTTAAGATATCGGTAACATAGATACATAGTAATAAAGACATACAGTACAGTCTGCTCTTATTAAAGGGAACATCAAATTAGTATGCTACCACTGATTACATACAGGTCAGTTCCAGTATATGAAAGTCTAGAAGATATTTTATCAATAAGATTTTTGTTGAATAGAATCAAGTGCCTTTTTCCTCTGAAACTAATGAATTTGTAACGCTCTGTTGTACTGAATACCAATGAGGTCCTCAGTTTCATAGTGGTCCTATGTTTTGGGGCAATCTTTTATCTATTGTATGGAAAGTTTTGCTTTCCAGTTTTTCTCCAAAATGCAGAAGGGCTATCTCAATTTTGCAAGGTATTTGCCCAGTCACACACACAATACATTAAAGCAATAGCTCTAGGATGCCACTGCACCCTGAAAATTGTGAATTTAGAAAACATACCAACAACACTCCCAGAAACCTTGATTCAACACCTAAAGGAAGTAGACTGTGCTTACCCTGAAGAAATGCAATTCCAAAATATCTTCATGAAAGAATCCGTGGCACAAAGGCAGAAATTTTCACCAATGGAAAAGGCATGCCGATGTGGATTTATGGAAGCTAACACACAGCTAATGAAGGAGATTCGTAATAGTTTGCAAGTTCAAAAAAATCTGATGTATATCGCGAGCAGGGACAAAAAAAGTAAATAAAAAAATGTAAAAATTAGATCCTACAATTAGAACACCCGTGCGATGATGACGGGGTCCCATCTACACATAGGAACCAATGTGTCCACCAGCAGTAGGCTGCAGCTAAGCTGCGCACAGTCAGCGGCGCATTTCACTCGACGGCGCCTGGATGCCAGATGCCCTCAGCATTGCTGAAAATATTGAGCTGGTGTCGTTTGAAAGGGTGAAAGGGCTGCCCATTTCAACAACCTGGAAGGGAATAGGAAATCTCAGATGACCTGCTCATCACACACACAGCCAAAGAACTAGATAAAAGTAGTACCAAAGTAAAATTTTACTCTATCAGCAGTGCAGTGAGTGTTGTGTCATAAACGTCCTTCACTGATTGATAGATCCCCTGCTAAGCAATTAGAGTCGAACCCACTTATAACAATATTAAAGTTCCACAAAAACTCTATTGTTATAACCGGGTTGCTTGAAAAAAATCAATAGGGGGATGGCAGAGTTGTTGTGAGAAAAATATAATGGCGGGGAGGCCAGTGCCCCACCCCACCACCTTACTCCATCCGGCTGCTGGTTGCGTTCACTTGTTTAACTGCTTCCTGGGCGCTCTGATTGCGTGTAACAATCCGCAGCTGTCGGCGTTAGAGAATGGCACTGCTATAACAACTGCAAAGAGGGGTCATGGGTGGCAAGCGATGCGAGCTCCGCCGGGGCATCACTTTGGTGGCCCCAAAAGGGGCCTTTTAAAGAATGCGAGAAGGTTACCATGGTAGCCCACCAGCTTCAGAAATCCAGAAGAAATGCTGAAATGAGATCGCCACAAGCATCTTGTCACATACTTCTCACTTGCTTGCACAAGAGAACCTTATGTCCGTCAGCCTTGCATGCTTTACGCAAAGCTTGCAGACACTCTTTTCCAAGGCATCCAGGTGCTCCACGTAGTGCAGCGGAAGGTTCTTCGCGAAAACGAAGCACCAGAGGGACCGAATTATCTGCCGGGCCTCCTGTGAGGACGACGTTGAGGCAGCCTGACCTACTGCATCATCGCTGCCGTCGTCACCGTCACTATCCAATGCAAGCACGTTTGGGACAATCGCCTCATCGGTTAGAAGCACTTAATTTCCAAATCTATAGTCGTGCGCTTTCTTTTCAGCGGCAAAGTCGTGCACTACCTATGATCAGCAAGAGGATCAGCCATCTTCCATTTTGGCGGTGAGTCAGATGAGGCTGAGAAACCACGTGGCCAGGAATGATTTTGACGCAGATGAATGTAAGCGATTAAGCTGTTTGCAGAACTGCGCTGAATGAGGGGCCAGTGAGCAAACTGGGAGCAGCGCAGTTGGCGCGGTCCACTCGTGTTTCAGAGGGTGGTATGGCGTAGAGCTATGGGCGCAGCCCATTCCTGTTTGGAGGGGTAGAAAGGTGGCGAGAGAGAGAGGCGCTCGGAGAAGGCTGGAAAATGAGCGTGTAGTGGCTGTCGAGGTAGCGGGTTATTGTTCAGCAGCTTGAATTCCTCGTGTTTTTTTTTTTTTTCTTTTCAAGGATTTCGCATTTCACTACTTTTCGGCACGGATACCCAGCAGCCAGACTTCATCATTACAACTGATAATGCGGCATCGGGGCATTGTAGTAAGTAGGTTATTTCCCCATAGAAAACATAGAAAAGTTGATGGTGCAGCAGCTTTTCAATGTTATAACCAATATATTGTTAAAATTGGTATCATTATAAGTGGGTTCGTCTGTATAACTAGGAAACAGTCATGAGAGCAGGAGAGACTACGCCTGCTCTTCGTCTCTCCACGCTTCCTTCCAAATCACGAGCAGCATGCATATCACCAGCATTCCTGACAGGACAGTAGCAAGTGCAGAGTTTTTAGAGCATGGAAATGCAACCAAGACAGATGACAATTATTGTTTGGGAGCAAATATACGCCCCAAAAAGGTGTAAGCTCTTATTAGAGTGTATAGGCCCTGTATGTCTTTGTTTTAAATTAAACAGTAGCGCACTCACTGAGGTAAAGCACAGCCAACAAAATTTCACACATACTTCGTTATATCTAATAATTCTTAATATCAAAAGTTCACTATGTCTAAGTTACACTTCTCCAGGAATAAACTTTCTATGCTGCACCTTGTACGGGCCTCAAAAAAAAATTTTTTTTTTAACATACTAAGGGTTCATATCAAAGCTGCAATGTTTGAGAATCTCATCCAGCCCACGCACAGTACAGAGTGAGCCACCCACCTGTCCTGCGTCCAGCACAATAACCATGTCGCAGCTGAGAACCGAGTGCAGCCTATGTGCTATGGTCAAAACAGTGCAGTCTGCAAAGGTCTCCTGCACCGTTTGTTGGATCAACCGGTCTGTCTCGGCATCCACCGATGCTGTGGCTTCGTCCAAGACTAAAATCTGAAAGCAAAGAAAAAAATAACATAGCTTGAGAAGCATGTAAAATCATTACACTGCAATGAAAATGATGTCTACGAACAAAGCACAAACAAGCAGCGACAGCGGCAACTGTTGTCATGTTGAGAAAATTTTAGTTCCTGACCCCAAAATGATGGAACACGTTATCATGCTTTAAAAAAGGAAAAGAAAGAAAAATGTGCCGATTTGGGCACGATGTTTCTTTTGCCAGTGACTCATCTGTTTCAAGATCATGCAATACGAAATTGCCTACAACCTGCTGTGCTTGCAGGTGTGTGTGTTCCTCTCCAGATGTGCAACATGACACTGGCCCCAGAATTTGGCGTGCATGACGTGCTGCTTTTGCAGCTGCTGTGATGACTAGCATTAATAACACCACCCCCACCCCCCAAACCTACTAAAATACATACAGTTAGTCTTACTTCCTTTGAACATGTTACTCTGAACCATAGTGAAATCTTAATGTTGTCAGGCACATCAATTAAGCAAAATTTATTATTGAAATTTTTTTATTTTTATTTTGCAGTTTTTGTCTTGTCAATAGCTTTTTTATTTTTGCTGTGATGCAGTGAAGTAATCTTGCTTTGCAGCGTTATATTAATGAAGAAGTCGCACCTTGCATGCATACTTCATACCAACCCGAACCAAGAAATACTGACTGCATGCATAGAAGCAGAGCTAGCAAGATACTGTTTCGTAATCTGTACTACTCTTTGAAGTACAGGTTCTTTGTATCAGGTTTATGTATATACTCTTATTACTTTGAGGTATTTCTCCTGCTGAAGTAAATGCAACTTCAGGCAGTGAATACCACAGTGACATGGCAGATTTTGAGGGATGTGTTGAGTCACAAAAGAGGAAGAGACGCACAATTGATGCACTCTTCTCGTGCTCTTGAAGGACTTCACTTCACTTCACTTCACTTTATTACCTTAAAGGCCCCCGGGGTTGGGGGTGTTACATAAGGGGTGGGTTACATGTATAAATCATAATAAACAAAGAAAACATGTAATGAACATAAATTATTCGCTGTTAAATATAGTAGTTATACAATTCAGAAATGCGGATGTACAGATGATTGCGGCGATGTCGTGTGGAAGGCCGTTCCAGTCCGGGGCTGAGCGTGGAAAGAATGAAGATGCGAAAGTAGCAGTGCGCGTACGAAGCCGTGCAACTTGAAGGGGATGACCAATGCGGGGGGAGATACGTGCCGGCGGATTGATGTAGGGCGGATGACGAAGTGAGCTGTAATAAAGTTTATGAAACAAGCACATACTAGTAATACGACGTCTACAAGCTAGAGATGTTAAACCTGCCTCTGCTTTTAATGATGATATACTAACGTTATATGAATAGCATGAATATATGAATCTTGTGGCTCGACTTTGTACTGATTCTAGGGAAATTGTTAGATAATTTTGGTTAGGGCTCCAAATAGCAGAGGCGTATCTAATTTAGGACGGACAAGTGATTTGTAGGCAAGTAGTTTTACGTTTTGTGGGGCATGTCGTAGATGACGTTTTAAGAATCCAAGGGTTCTGTTAGCGGATGATATGATTTTTGTGACATGTGCGTTCCAGGTTAGATCATTGGACAATGTTACGCCGAGGTATTTATAAGTGTGAGTTAATTCTACCGTGGCGTGCGAGATTTTGTACGAGAAGAGGAGAGGATTACGTTTTCGGTTAAAAGACACGAGTTTACATTTATTAGGGTTTAGTTCCATGAGCCATTGGTTACACCAGTTCTGTACGCTGTTTAAGTCATTCTGGAGGGCGTGCTGATCAGAGGTGTTATTGATTGTGCGATAGATGACACAGTCGTCGGCGAAAATACGGATGTTACAAGAGACATGCGTTGGTAGGTCATTAATGTATATTAAAAATAATAGCGGGCCAAGGACTGATCCTTGCGGGACACCTGATGTTACGGGAAGAGTACTAGAGGCTTGATTATTAACGCAAACATACTGGGTGCGGTTAGCAAGGAATTCACTTATCCACTGTAAAATGTTAGGATGAAGGTTTAACCATGAAAGTTTTAGTAGCAAGCGTTGGTGGGGTACTTTGTCAAATGCTTTCGCGAAGTCCAGGAATATTGCATCAGTTTGAAGGTTACAGTCAAGGTTCATATGCACGTCATGGATGAAAATAGCCAATTGTGTATCACAGGATAGGTTTTTACGGAAGCCATGTTGAGCAGGATGAAAAAAATTAATAGAGTCAAGAAAATTCATTATGTGGGAATAAATGACATGTTCCATGATTTTGCACGGCACGCTTGTTAAAGAGATGGGGCGGTAGTTAAGGGGTGATTCTTTGTTACCTGATTTGAAGACCGGAACAACCTTCCCCACCTTCCAATCGCTGGGAATGCTACCTGTGGAAAGTGATTGTGCAAAAAGTTTTGATAGATACGGTGCGGAAGCATGGCCAGTATTTTTGAGGAACTTTGGGGTGATTTCATCAGCACCCGCTGAAGATGACATCTTGATATTTTCTATAATACATATAATGCCGTGCGCAGAAAACGTGATTGAAGGCATAGGCAAACTTAGGTTGGTAGTTGCGGTAGAAAGTGGCATATCGGTTTCGTGTGTGAAGACGGATGAGAAAGCGGTGTTAAAAATATTTGCACAGTCAATGTCACTTGACATCTCGCCAAGTGGGTTAGCTAGTGTGATGATCGGAGCCTGTTGCGGATTTAGTACTTTCCAGAACTTCCTCGGGTTATTTATTAGGATCTTGGGGAGGTCAGTTTGGAAAAAATCGCGTTTTGCGTTACGGATAGATTGCAGGTATGTTGATTCGGCTGTGTAATATTTCTCCCAGGCGCATGCGCTTGGGTTGCGTTTTGCTGCACGGAAAAGTCTCTTTTTTTTGTTCTCGAGTGTCTTCAAGAGCTTTGAAAACCATGGTTTGTTGTGACTTGCACGAAATGTGATGGTGGGAATAAACTTCGCGGTGAGTTCGGTAATTTTAGTTTTGAAACAACTGGACTAGCGGCACACAGTGCTGCTTTGTGCCCTGGTCACTATACTACTATCACAAGTTGTCAGCAAATTGTAATCCGTGACAGTCAAAAACATCCCCGAAAACGAACAGCAAATCTCACTGTCCTCAGAGAATGAAAATGCTTCAACGCTGAACTTACCAAAAGCTGCAATGAGAACATATGTGAACGCTAACATTGTGCTCGTCACAGACAGCGCAAGACTTGTTTCCCACCTTGTTGTGGCGCAGCATGGCTCTGGCCAGGCACAGAAGCTGTCGTTCGCCGACGGAAAAGTTGTCTCCATTCTTCTCCACGACACATTCAAGTTGCTTGTCTTCTTTTTCAATCTGCCCAGTAGAATAACAAACAATGCGTATACAGCATGTCGACCACTTTTAAGGGGACAATAAACAGAAAAATTAAACCTGATGGAGTATTCGTTCAACAAAACACTACTTTACTTCATTTCACAGTAATAGGTTGAATACTGTTTAGAAGAAAAAAAGTCCACGCCGAAACTTCAACATCGGTACGGAAGTGTAACATCACAAATTTCAACATAATGTCACGAGTATAAAACTATTTACACATTGTATTTACAAAGCGTATATACACAGCTGCCGAGAATCTCGAGAGGCTTTTGCCACTTCATCCTCTTTACTGTCGGCGAACTTGTCCTCTTTTTCCATCATAACAATATTTTCTCTTTACTGTCAGCGAACTTGTCCTCTTTTTCCACCGTAACAATATTTTCTCGCATTTTGGCTGTTCTGGCATAGTGAAAAAATTCTCCAAACTTGTTAGGTTCAGCCTTAGGCTCCTTCACAATACGATGCCAGTTGATCTTTACCAACAAAAACTTAACAAGGCCTCAGAAGCCGCAGTCAGAATCTATGATGTCACATCTGGCTGGTGCGGGAACCTCAAAGTGGCGGTGTGTTTCTTCCATTTTTGCTTATTTTCTGGTTTACCAAGCCTCTTCTCACAATAGAACGATAACTTGCAATTTCTCATTTGTAATAATTAGTAATTGTAGTAAGATAATTTACTAATATAGCTCAAATTGTTTCTCTACTTAGTGTCCCTGAGCACACAAGTATACAAACCAACATAACGTGAACATATAGTGAACTTCAATAAAAAGAGAAAGAGAGAGAGAGAGAGAGGTTTGATATGGTGCATCACATAGACCTATAATAGCAAAAAATTATTGCCAAGGCCTTTTGTGTTGAAACTGAGCTATGGCCAGTCCCGCAGAGCAGATTTGGCATTCCCTTTCAGAATTGATCACACTGTAAACTGTGCACCAAGCACGGGCAGGCATATGCCGTGTACACTCTGTGCAGCAAGCGTTTCCCTTGTACAGGAGCAGAAACTTCAGAATGGCTAAGCCTAAAGGCGCAGCACACATTCTCTTCCTCCATTCCGAACAAAAAGCCTTTGTGCTCCCCAAACTATAAAAATCAGTTACTGCAGCAAGATAATAAGCATGGACAAGCATACCTTTGCCTTTAAATGTGCTCTTTCTAGGACATCCCAGAGCTCTTCATCCGTTTTTTGATTTGCAGGATCCAGGTTGTACCTGTGCAAGGTAAGCACAATGCAGCACAAGTTATTCGCTTGCTGACAACTACTTCCTTCAGCTTCACTTCTACAGTGCTAAGCAAACACCTTTAAAGTAGACAATTAGAGCCTTCCACAAAACTCCATTTACCTTAAGCAAAGTTCACTAATACTATGCCTCAAAAAGTTTCATGGCGTGCATAAATAATGTAAAGTAGCATGGTGGACTCTCTGTAAAATTAATGTGAAGGTACATTGGAATTCTGCATGTTTCGTATGAAGGTCAGCTTGGAAGAAACGCACTGAATCACTGGTAGATTGAACAAAGCTTTCCAAACTGTTTAGCCTATTTAAACAGCAGGTCATCTTCAAGCGATCCACCGTATTTTGCACACACATACGAACGCACATACACACACATTTATACAGTGATGAACAGTACTCCTGAAAAGTTCAATTACAGAGCTGCGTGTAATTTATCACACATGAACATGCGTGTAATTTATCGCACATGAACACACCTGACAGTGCCCTGAAAGAGCACAGGCTCCTGCGGAATCACAGCTATCGCAGAGCGCAGCTCATGGAGTCCCAGAGTACTGATGTCGATGCCATCCAGCAAAATGCATCCAGATTCCAGCTCCTTCATTCGCATCAGCGCCACCAGAATGGATGATTTGCCTGTGTTGACACAAACATTGCACTTTAATACTGAACTCTTGCAGCAGCACCTAAAATAAATAAACTTATTTTAAGAGAGGATCAAGGGTCTGAGGTATACACAAATGGCCTACAATTTGCAAAAGAATTGCCTGCCACACAAAAAACGTGTTTATCACAATACATATCAAGCACCTCCATTATGTGAAACTTAGCACAAGACATTAGACTAGGTGGGAAATGTAAAATTTCAACTAAGGAATGGCCATTTACAGTAGTTTCCAAGCTTACTAAAAACGCTTTATACATCAGCACACTATACATACTGGGCCTTCATTTCATCAAATTTTGTGCAAGGCATCACACTACAGTTGCCGACTGATTTTTCGGACTCCAAAAATTCGGACATGTTCGATTATTCGGTCTGCTTCACGGCACCGCCATTCATAGACCATAATGTATCACAGCTGCCGAAAGTTCGGACACCTTGCAACCTCTCGTCTGATTTTTCGGACACTTCTTGAGCCAACTCGATTGAGAGTACCATGCACCGACGCTGACCGGTGCACGGTTCGACTTGTTGAACGCCATTTTTGTTTTGAACGGAGCCTCCTTGCTGTCCCACGAAGTGGCGCTACTGCAAATCCTCGCTCATCATCATCGTTTCTGCCTTGTTCGTGGCTACAGCAGTTTCGGTCTCAGCTTAGTAAGCCATGTCAAGACAATCAGCAGCTGATTTGTGTCTTTGTGCACGACGCTGCAAATAGGCCACGTTTTTCGTTTGTGCGACTGGTGACGGCGTGGTGATGTTTGCTTTGTGTGCTGTGTCGAGGTTGCGGTGATGCAACGCGGCATGCGGAAACGTCGCGTCAAGTGTCCAATGGTGCTGACAGTGCCCGCACAGACTGCGCTGGGGAATAGTGGCAAGCGGGTGCCGGGAGTGCCTAGGATTTGTCGCCTTCCGATGTGCTCCCTACCAATGTCGAAAATGTTCTGCCAAGACCTGTACAGTGGTTGCATTGCGATTCCGGACACTGTCTCATTTGACAGTTTCACAGGTGCTTACACTTACATACTGACATGCGCAGAACTTGATGACGGTGAGATCATTCGTCAGGTTTCTGCTGCACTGCAGGACGATGACTGAGTCGGAAGATGACACCCCATGTGCTACGCTGGCATCGCATTCAGGGCGTGAAAAAGCAGTGACTGTGCCTTCAGCCGCCTATAGTGACCGTACGACCCCCTCCAAGATTCAGGCTTATTTGATTGCGCGTAAATGGAACAGCGTGCAATGGCGCATTCACGATTTCTGCAAGCCTACTGCCGAGCCCGAATAAGTGCATGGAAATAAAAGATTTCATTTTTTTTCTTTATCTGCTTTTTAGGACATCTGTTCATTCGGACATTTCCGCAGTCCTCGTGAGGTCTAAATAAACGGTCGGCGACTGTAGTTGGAAAGCGTCAAATTTGTCTACTAAGCAAGTAGTTCACAACGATGCTTCGTTGCAGCTGTTCTAACCAAAAAAGTATCTATAAACGTTGGTTCCTACAACATGCACTGCTTGAAATGGTTGGCTTGTGCCAAGCCATGCTCTTTATAACAGTGCAAAGAATGCACAGGTCGCAAGGCGGTTTCAAGTCCCACTTTCAAACCCCACACGAGTCAAACAGCTCCTACTCCCTCCAGGACATGAATTATTGGGCCGTCACTTTCAGAGATAGTGTCACTTTAGCAACATTTCGCGTGACCAGCACCAGATGCATCGGCATCAGGTGACGGCGTTCCTCACACTCTGCCAAGACAGCACGCTCAGCATTGTGCCAGGAATGCTGTCACCTGTAGGGACTAGTTACCTGAAATCTCGCAAAAGTGAAAGTATTATCCCTGCAAGTTATTGCCCAAAGGGTACCACCCCAGTTCTCTGCGGCAGTAATCAGGACCAGCTTTCAGAAACGCGAAAACCAGAACAAGGCCTTTGGCTCACCTGCGCCAGTGCGGCCGACGATGCCCACTTTGTGACCCCCACGTGCGTGAAAGCTGATGCTGTGAAGCACAAGGGGCAGTCCGTCACGGTAGCGCAGGCACACCTGCTCGAAGCGCAGGTCCCCTTCGCTGGGCCAGCCTTTGAGCTCTCCACAACTCTGCACGTGTTGGGGCGCCTCCTCACTCAGGTCCTGCACCAAACAGGGCAGGCTGTTTTGTTCGCACCCTCGTGAAGAAAAAAACTGGGAGCACCTTTGCCAGAGGGAGCAAAGCATTGACAGCAATGGCTAGCACAGGTTTGGAGGACCGCTGCTCGTGACCCCTGTGCTTTCTTTTTTTCTCAGCGTTGACTTGCGCATCGAGGGGTGCTGTAACAACGCCTCATCGCTCAGCCACGTCTCAAGTTTGGGTTTTAAACTAGACGTTGTCAGGTGCCATTCAGGCAGCGTCCTTTCTAAGAATTTTTTTTAAAGGGCTTTAGTAATAGCATATATAGAAGTGAAAGAAACACTGCAATGTGATGGTGCGAGTAGGTCAATCACTCTCCTTGCATCACATGTCTTCTCCTATTGCCTCGGCCAACACCTGCACATGAAATTCTCATACTGCCTTCTCTATTGTTGAAGCCAAACACCCACTCGAGGTTTTGCCACGACCCCTTGTCTCTTTTGTTTCCCACTCCATTTTTTTTGTCTCTGAGCATTTTGTGGGGTCTGCATTCCAGAGTTGTTTGCATCATTTATGGCTATTTGCTCGTTCCAGATGGCACGCGCGTCGTGTAGGGAGAGTGACTTCTTTGTGAAGGCAACCTTGTGAGCTTTTGTTTGAGCTTTCGGCTGCTTTTGCAGAACACATCATCGACCTTGCCACAAATAGGTACAATTTGAGTAACAGCACCAGCGCATGGTAACATGACCGCACTGTAGGCTTTTTCTTTATCTCTTTTTCAGTGTTCTGTCGTTTGTTTTCTTTTTGTGCCATTTCAGGACCAATGCGATTTTTAAGCTCGACAAGGGCACTGAAAGCACATGATGAACTTAAGATGTTTCTTGCTAAGCAATAATCTGGCATTTTAGAATACTGGAGTGAGTCTTTTATCAGTCAACACATGTACTCATGTTTTGAAGGCAGCTGTTATTAGTGGCAGTTTTTTCCCTTCTTTTGGTTTATGCATATGCACACTGAACTCTATATATTTTCAATTTTCACATAGTAATGATTTAAAGAGAGTACTAAGCACTGTCTATGCCATGTATAAACTGTGTAGCTATAATAAGTATGACTCAACACCAGCTCATCTGATTTTTAATTCGTATTGTCTACAGAGTCTTGCTAAACAAGAGAACACAGTTAAAGAAAAGAAAACATGCTACATCACGATGAGTTCATTTTTTTTAAGCAATAGCTATTAAGTTTCAAACACAACAAGGCAAAAAAAAAAAAAAATCAGCCCAATAAAATAAAGTTGCTGGCTTAATATGTAAAGTGCTACAAAGCTTCTAGACAGCTGAAAACCATTATGGCTGACACGGCAGCCATTGTCATTCAAAACAAATAGCATATACAGCCAATTTCATTCCTTAACATTTCACCCATTCTTTTCATTGCATCTAATAAGCAAGCACCTCATCACAAAGTTGCTCTGCTCGTGATGACTGCAGTAATTTTTCTTAGCTAAATTTGTCACTCACCTGGCAGTACTCGTGAATTCTTTCCATTGAAGTAAGCCTGGCTGACAGTTCAGACTTCAGCCTCATAATGAAAGGTATAAAAGTGCATACCTGCAAAAACAGAAAGCACGGTCAAATATCTTAATCGTGTGCATAATTGCTCAAGCCACACCTTTCACACGACTTAGCATGTGTTGTGTGTGCTGGCACGACATATTTGGAAGTTAAAAAATAGTGCAAATGAGAAAGGAGCCCACTTGTCCTGAGGGTGGTACTTTGTTGCTCCCATTCTTTTCACTTTTTCATAAAATTTATCAACTTTACACCAGCATTGTTTGAAACGTACTAGAAAGTAATAAAATGAAAGAACAAGGACCCATCCATAAACTCTCATCCAAGTGCCAATAAACAAACAGCCATCGCTGCGGTGTTTGTCTCAGTAACATGTCAATCACTATTAGAAGTGACAGGTGCCCAAGTGCCAACTTATGATGAACTGCTCACGTAAGCATGCAAAATTGTGTGAATGCAGGCCCAGACTCATGCTCATGTCATTGCTTACAGAGTTATACACAGCAAATAGTGGTTTACCCCCAATCCTGCACAACTAAGCTCAATTTTATGCCAAACCTATCTCGTCCTTCTCCTATCTCCTCGCATCCTGTCTCGCAGGATGCGAGGAGCTAAAGGTGAACTAATCCTGTATATCGTATAGACTCGTGTAAAGGCCACACTTTTTTCACAATTTTGACGAGGTACGACCCTTACTGGGGACTGAACATTTTGGTCAAAATGGCATCAGCACAGTCGGCGACTAATGCACATCCAGGATCCCCGAATATACCATTGAATCACAGGTCAACGGGCGGCTCTCGCCATCTAGTAAGGGTACGCGGAAGTGTGCAGCGCGCGAAAATTCGTCGACACCCGTGCACGGCATCGGTGAACCAAATACAATTGCTTCTACGACAGAAATTCTTATTTCCAAATTTTTGGCTGCTAGTTGGGGGTATAGCCCTTACACGGGTACAGCCATTACATGAGTCTATATGGTAATTATTATAAAATCATTGTTTCCACCCTGAGTTGCTGTTTGGGCTTCTGATATGATACTGTTGCTCATTTCCACTATCTACCACATCAAATTGGAAGCCCAACAAACAGCAGTGTAGCATCAACAAACAGCTCTTAAAGGTATCTTGAGGCAAACTTTGCATTAAGGTTCAATGATGCTTCACACCTCAAAGACAGTCAAAAATATCATTCTATGGGCTCTTCTTAAGACATACATTAAAAACAATAAACACTGTTATGGACAAGTCTCTCCTTATTCAAACTCCAGTAATTGTTCTCATATACTAAATTACATAATTACAGACTTCAGAACTTGAGATTACAAACTGCTGGCCATATCTCCACTTCAGGAAATGAATAGGAGGAAGTGTTCAAAACAAACCTGGACATTCCACACACTATAATGACATCTCAAGCATTCCCAGAAGCACTGATTCATACTGTTGACAAGCTGGTGCCAACACATCTTGGAGTTTGCTCCTGACCATTCATACCTCTGACACCGAAAATTTTGTGAACAGTAACAGCTCTGCTTTTGTGGTACGCTGATTCAAGTACAACTGGTGATGACGGTTTTGTGCCAAAACCATGACCTCTACGATAGCATCGCTGTACGAATAGCACACTGTGATCTAGGAAGCCATGCAAAACTGTCACACACGCAATGTTTCCTCTCAATGTTAGGCAGTTGGAGAGTAATGAGCGAAATCAGGATTAAGTGACTGTATGACTTCGACACCTGTTCCAGCTACAATGAGCATAACATGTTCATAAGGCTATAGCTCCATTTCTCTGCTCTCATTGCTGTATGTCATTAACTTGCATTACTTTAATAGAGCCAGAAAATGTGGTTTGAGCACCAGCTATGTTACAACTGGCAGTGTGATAACCAAAATAAAAGCAAAAGCTACAAGCTTATCTACCCTCTTGTGTATAGTAGTGCAAAGTAAATAATGAAAGCAACATACAGAAAAGACAGAGGCAAGCATGAGGCCTGCAAGCCCAGTGCTGACACTCTGTCGCATGATGACCACAATGAAGGCCGCAGCTGCGACCATGCAGATGCCCACAAATTCCATGCGCAGCGTGAACCATCGAGAGGCCAGGTGGAACACCACGTGCGCTACAGATTGCTTGTTCACCAACTCGTACATCCTGCAATGCATGCACATATACAAAGATGACAGTTACTGCCTAGGCATTGCTCTACAGTCTCTAAACGCGAGCCTAAACCTTTGCTAAGCATGTGCACATACAGCTGAACTTTGTGACAACAAAGTTACATCTGATACACAATACCTTGGTAATACATATACAATATTTGTTATAAGCTTATGCACTGATACCAACAGGAAAAAATTCACCGTAATGCTGAACTTTTAAACGGGTTGTTTCTTTTTTAGTTTTGCGCCACCTTCTGCACAGACTGTTGCACAGCTCTTGCCTAGTCTGCAACCGCAGGTAGCGTGCCTCTCTGCCACAAACATGTGCAAGAAAAGAGAGGAGACAGTTTGCTATGTCACATTTAAAGCATTATGACACATCTCTACACAAGTGCGTTAAATAAAAAAAGCTCTCAAAGTCACTGTCTGATTTCAAAAAGCTCTCAGTCTTTTCCCATAGCGGCCATACCAGTTAACCCTTTCAGACACTACTTTATCCTGTTGATTAAAAGCTTGCTTTCACCGCATTTCTTGCATATTCAGAATCATAGATCATCTACAGCTGCAGAAAAGATTAACAATTTTCAATTCTTTAGAGAGTTTTGTCAAGTTTACAGAAGGTTCCATGCGAAAACTCACTACAGGAACATCGAAAATGGGAACATAACCTATTTCGTGTTTTGAAAAGTTTGAAAAGCACTTATCTGGCCACTTGAAAATTATGCCTGGTGTATGACACTGTGAAAAACAATGAAAGAAGTGAACCTGCTACATACAACATACTGACACGGAGTAGAAAGCCCCAACGTCTAACCTTCCCACTCATTTTCCTAAAACATTCTACACATTATTCAAAATTGCAGCACAATTCCAATCATAAGTGTTTCAAGATGTATGTGACACAGCTTAAAGTACAGCTGTGCACGATCCGCAATTCTGAGCCCACACCCGGCCCGGGCCCTGCACTACCACAGGCGGCCCGGCCCGGCTCGACGCTAAAGAAGCCTCAGTTCGCCCAGCCCGGCCCGGCTCGGCCTTAGGCCGGGTTAAGGCCCGGCGCGGGCCCGGCCCGACCTGCAATAAAGCGATGGCAACACAAAAAGAAACAATATCAGGAAAATCAGTTTATTTAAATGACCTTATAATGTTGAACTCTTGCATTCCATATGACAAAATCGTGAATATATACAGATGCAGCGCGTGCACACAATTGTTATTCTAAGTTATTGTGCAAAAACAAGTTGCCCACTGATGAAGGGTTAAGGCAAGCACTTCCGGGTGCGCGTCTTCGGAGCTTTGTGAAGCCTTGTCCCGAGAATGCCACAAAACACCCGATCGTCCCCTTTTTTGGGTGCCGACAGCGGCAAGTTGAAAAAGTTCACCCATTTCTAAGGTGCTGCTGAAAGGAAACAGTGACCTTTCCAGCATGGGCAGTGACGTGTGCTTTCTGTCGACTTCGGTCAACGACCAGTCTTCAAGCAATACCACTGCCCTTTGGAAAAGCCCCCTATACGCCGCCGCTTGGCTAATTTGTATGTGTGGCAAAGGCAACCTCGCGTGCGCTGTACACAGACTTAACTTCGCTTCCCAAATGCTTCCCTTCTCAGCCTTTTTACTGAGAGGTGCCTGCAAGCGGCGGCTTTTCCACAGCGTTGGTACTTGCTAGAACCGAAAACGCATTCTGAGCCTCCGCTAGCTTTCGTTTGCCTTTTTTTAGCGTTCATACTTTTCTCCCGTCCCTGTAGATTCCATTTTTGATGAATAAATACATTGCACTTCCTGCTGTACCTACATACGAGACGACAAGCATACCTTCGCATAAGGTACGCAGTCGAGATCGGGGAGCCCGACCGGTCCGTCCGAGACATAGAAAGCCTGGCCCGGGCCCGGCTCAAGCCTGAGTGAGAGAATCTCCAAATGGCCCGATCCCGGCCCGCGGGCTGAGCCGGGTCCAGGCTTTCGGTCCGGCCCGAGCCCGTGCACAGCTCTAGTTTAAATATCACTACTTTCATCGGCACTTTTGCTGCTGATGCACTATCTTGCCGAAACATTTGTGTACACAGTGTCTGAGAGAACTAATGGACATCCATACTACTAATTGTAACTCTGTTTAGGA
Organism: Dermacentor variabilis; assembly: GCF_050947875.1. Classification (NCBI taxonomy): domain Eukaryota; kingdom Metazoa; phylum Arthropoda; class Arachnida; order Ixodida; family Ixodidae; genus Dermacentor; species Dermacentor variabilis. The sequence continues at coordinate 56,487,632 of NC_134570.1, read as the reverse complement.
GTTCAGCCCTGGAACTAATAAATATAACATATAGCCAATTCATTAGGCTGCCCAGCTGGTGCAAGCTTTGGTTACCCTGGCACTGCCACTGTCTCAGCATGTTCTCTCTCTGCTACAGAGTAAATGAACTAACTTGTGACAAAGCTTGAAACAAAAGAGCACAGAAGTGACGACATATAAGTGCATGCATACAGTAAAACCTAAATTTAATGAAACCTGACATTGACATAATAATTCTTCAGAAACCCGCAAGCTGGAGAGAAGTAATTAAGGGAAAATGAGACATCCACCCAATCGTAGCAATTGCTACAAAGGAAACCCATACAGGTTCCTCGAAAGAAAAGCCTCGCAGTTGAACAAAAATGTTTCCTGGTCCGAAGCTCGAAACCGGGACCACCGCCTTCCGGGGCAGCCGCTCTACCATCTGAGCTAACTAGGTGGCTAGCAGATGGAAGGGCAAAATTGAATTTGTCAACAACTCAAAGCAAAGGCAAGTGTTTGACGTAATAGTTCTGCGGAAACCCACCAGGTGGAGAGAAGTAATTAAGGGAAAATGACACATCTACCAAATCGTAGCAATTGCTACAAATTGCTACATTTTTCTTCTTTTTTTCTTCTAGTTTTTCTTCAACTGCGAGGCTTTTCTTCCGAGGAGCCGATATGGGTTTCCTCTGTAGCAATTCCTTTGTAGCATTTGCTATCATTGGGTGGATTTCTCATTTTCCCTTAGTTAAGAAACCTGATATTGCAAAATTTTAGAATTACTGAAGTGCTTTCCATTCTCTGGCATGCAGTTCCCTTATGCATTGAAAATGTCAAAGCAACCAAGTCATCATCTCATGCAACTCATCGTCTTGCCTGAGTTAACAAGTTCTAGGGCAAATATTGGCAAAGAAATGGTTCGCAGAAAGTATGTTGTGCTCAAAATTCCTAGAACTTTATTCATGCACTGCTACAGTAAATACAGTACTATGCCAATTTTAGTTGGGCCATTTTGCGTCATCAAGCGGCTGTTTTCTTACAACTAAGCTGAAACAGGCTCACTGTCTGCGATAAGCGCATTCACCCGCAGCTGACAAAGCCCATACAGGTAAAAATTTTATCTTTCATTGTTCTTGAACAAATAATATGTTATTTGCATTGGTAAGTAGGCGTTTTCAGTTTAACAAATTCTTGATTTAACAAAACAGTTCTGAGGTCTCAGTGACTTAGTTAAATTGTGGCTAAACTGCTCACAAAAGCATAAGAGCAAGAAAACAAAAGAAAAAATATTGGGCAGAAACCACCACACGAACACTGGCAAAGTCAAGCAATAGCTTCTTGGTAGACCTGCTGAGATATGCTGCTGGGATTACACCGTATTACAGCAGTTATCTGTTCGTGATAATACCGACACCTTAGAAATTCTCCAGTTACCTTTTACTGATTAATGCTACAAGGCATGCGGGCACTGTGATGCTGCACTATCTCCAGGAACAGCCCGCATCACAAACCACATTAAAGAAACACGTGTGGAGGACACGTAATGTGTGCTGGTACCAGCACTGGCTCACCAATTCACAACCTTTGATCATGCTACTTCCGGGATTGGCACAGTTTACTCGACCAGACAGCTGTCCACACTAGGTGGGCGTTAGAGCATACCTGCCAACCCATGCACTTTATAGAAGGGCCCTTAAAGGGACACTAAAGCGAAACAATAAATCAGTTTAGACTAATGAAGCATTGTTTGAGAACTCTGCAGGCAGTCATTTCAAAAGAACAGTTTGATTATTAGATGAGAAAATGAAGGTCCAAGTATCAGCATTTCAATCTTGCGCCGAAACCCCAGTGCCGGTACGTCAGCGTGACGTCAGGGATTCCAAAGTATGTTTTCGCATTTGGGCCGCATTGATTGAATGAAGGTTCCCGAAACTTGCCATGTTTTATATTTGGTTCCTTTAGAACACAATGTAGTCAATCTGTACCGCTATATACAATTAGCAGGCCCTAGAAGATGCCATCAAAATGCAAGACGTCACAGCCCTCAGGTGCGGGAACTTAAGTAGGCGTCGCCACCCGTATTTCGTTTTTGCGCTTTTTCTGGCTTACCAAACGTCTTATCGTTGTAAGAGTGGTGTTCTCGGTGTTGTAGAACGGTAATTTACAGATGGAGAAGAAATCATTTTTCACTTTAGTATCGCTTTAAACACTTTTTGAACATAGTAAGAAAGCATTTCCGATCTGTATAAGAGGCTCCTGTGAACATGCGAGTCAAACATTATTGCACTGCGTGAAGCAGGGAATTTGTAATCTTGTGTCGAAAACAGCTAAAAGTCGCCTGCTCTCACTTCCGCAATGTACTCATGCAGCATCATCGCACCCAGCGGCCACGCAATGCATCGGCATTCTCGCAACAGATCAAATCACGCGCACAACTAGAAAGCAGGCCGAGAGAGACACCCATGAACTTGCTAATGTTGAGTGGGCAATACGCCTGTGTGCCCATACCCAACTGAGTGACCAGAAGTTGTGTACGGTTCTGGGATTTCCACATCACTACCGCTCACCGCTAGGTGCATGTGTCTGCTTAGGCGCTATTTAAGGCCTGCTAATAAGGACATTACACAATTACCGGCCCTGCAGCTCTGCCAAGATTACTTGATAGAATATGCTAAGCATTTACAGGCAATTCAGACCAAGTGAAATTTCATTGCTTTTGGCCTTTAATAGTGAGGCCATTCTATGATTAGTTAGAAAAATGTTTCAGGGCCCCTTTAACATTTGAAAAAAAGACAGGGGAGGGGGTAGAATAGTACACTTTTTCTTAAGACAGTCCTGGCCCCCAAACGTTGTAGGACACATGTGCATTGACAATGTTTTACTTGTAGACAAAGCAAACAAGCAGCAGCAAGCTTGGAACAGCAGAGACTGACAAGTAACACTGTTTTTAGATCACAGCGTCACTTTCAACAACTCCCTGCTTAAGGAACTTGTCTGAGTAAACCGGCTCAAAGCAAGTACCTCTCTGGTATATGGCGTGATGCGCTACCACAAGAGAGCTGCACAGGCGCATTACACAATTTTTTTCTTGCATGCAATTTCTAACAATGTGTTGGAACAGAGCAAAAACAAAAACAAGAAACGAGAAAAAGAATAAAACAGTATTCTTCACCAGAACGAAAACGTAATCGAAGCATTATTTACTATTTTGTTTCAGGGCGAAACCAAAATATTTTTGATCTGTTTTTGGTTCAAGGGGAAAGTCTGCAATCTGAAAACAACTGACATCAGGTAACGTCAGAATCAAGAGTGTATCTCAGTGTTCTGCATAAGCGTGTATCTCCGGCAGGGACAGTGGGGACAGTGCAAGTGGTAGCCGGCGGAGCACTCTACAAATCTAAGCCTGCTGGTCAGTGCACTAGCAGATTGGCACCATAGCAATACCCAGGGCTTGTGCGCTGAAGAGCTTATCGTTTAGTTTTCTACAGGTACAACGCCTTGCTACTGAATTTTTATCATTTGTTTGTGTTCGTTTAAGTTTGTTTTATCGGAGCAGCAGTCTCATATTTTGGCGAGTACACTCGATGACATGCTGTTTCTGAGATCATGCTCAATGCCTTGACTCGAATCACTGAGCATGATCTCAGAATTAATAATTTACTTAATGAGAAAAATTATTGCTGTTTTTATCGTTAATTTGCTTTAAAAATTTTTGCATGAAACAAAACTGTCATGAACTGGTACGGATCATTTTTTTTTTTTTCGTTCCGGAGCAGTACCAGAATGGAACTTTTTTCAGTGGAACGAAACTAAAACCAGAACGAAAAACATTTCGTTCCGAGTCCGTGTTTTACAACCTTGTGCCGACCCCAACCTTCAATACATGTAACACTTAATTTTTTTGCAAACGGAATCCATTTTCCCTAAAACATGATGTAACATTTGTACAATTGTAGAATGAGCCCAAGATTGTAAATTTTATGAATTCAAAGAAGTTGGCAAGCACGTCAAAGCCAGAACAGAGCTTCACATTAGGATGGCTCAAGCGCATCTCACTTGTTGGTGAACCACTTGTGGCAGCCAAAGACTCGGATGACCGCAACGCCCTGTAAGGTGGTGGAGAGGTGCACGATCACTGCCGAGCGGGCCACATTGTCCAGCTTCTTGACTTCGCGCACGCCCACGTTGAGCCAGCGATCCAGCAGCAGGTACACCACCACAGCCGCACCCAGCACAATGCAGAACACCTGGTACACGTACACCGAGATGATCAGCTGCAGCACTATCGAAAGCAGGCTCTGCACCACCATCTCCAGGAAGAATGGCACCCGGATGTCCACTGCAAGAAAAAGAAAGAAAAGATATGGCCATCTCAAAACTGGACAAGCACCCCTTCACTCTGCTGGAGGTTCTAGGCATAGGGGAAAAGTATTTATAAAACCCCACTACTGCCTTGGTTATAAAAACAGGGTATTCGATACAAAATGATTGAAGAGCAAGATTCCCAGCAGCGGTGGACATCATTATCGCACATTAATGGCTGATATTCTTATTGATTACAGTAAAACCTTGTCATAAAGTTGAAGGGGGAGCAAAAATTACTTCACTATATCCATTATTTTATTATAAAGTAAAACCTCGCTAAGCCATACCCAATTAAACAGTAGTTTCATTTTAAAAGCAGTAAAATGAAATCTCCGACTCAGCGGCCATTGAACATAATGCGTTTTATAGCCACGTAAACGATACCAGCTTATTGCATATGTATTGCATGATTAACACGTTACGCGTTACATCAGCCTCATGAACGCATCATTGCGACGAGAACAGCACCCCGCAATGAAAAAGGCGCCCCACGACTTTTGCAGCGCTACCGCCCGCATGCACGGATAACATGCAACACTAACAAGGAATCTGCCATGCGAGTATTTGCCGAGAAGAGGGGGCTGGCTGAAAAGCTGGCACGCAGCTTCAGTGAGTTCGAGGCCACTGTCGTTGCTGCTAGGCTGCCACGGCATCAAAAAAAATAACAGACCTCTGTCGCGCGAAGTGAATAAATACTGCATGTTTTTGGCCTTTCATCGCACTCTCTCCGAGTTCCATTTTTGACAGGTAAGAGAGCGATATCATGCTATTTCGGTTAAGCAGTACTACCGCTTAGTACGCACTTTTTCCGAGCTCCGGCCAACTACAGTTTAGCAAGGTTTCACTGTATTCAGATTCATTATTAGGGGTCTGAATAATACAATTTGGTCAATCAGCTTTTAGAGTTAATAATTTTAGGAGCCCCGTTGTGATTATAAAATTGAAAGTCCGTCAAAGGTCTAAGCAAAGACGTTTTACTAGAAACTATGGGCCTCACCATTCCGAAAAACGAATATACTCAAGAGCTGCAGCAAAATAAACTGCTGTTCCAATTAGTGTTTCTGTGCTATGAAAAAAACAATGAAATTCAGAAAATTGCTAACTGGAATAACAATGAATTCTGTGGTACATTTTGAGTCCATATTTATCAAAAATGGCGCTAGACACAGTTCTTAGCAAAAGGTTATGATTTGAGGACTGACCGACTTCAGTCCTGCGATTACAACACCTCTCCATGCCATAGCCTATAATTAAAAATTTATTGAAAGTTTGTTAATTCTATTGATTACCACGCACATTCTGATGTCTGCAAGTGCTATGAACCTTGGCCAGCAAAATGTTATCATTTTATCTCAAATCCCGTATTTTTGGCATTCTGAGACAGTTGCCGCAGAAACATGCAGTTTATTCACACCTAGAGCCCCGCAACATCAGTGGTGAGCTAAGCGAGTACTCACTCTCATCCATGTCTTTGGAAAACCGGTTGGTGATGCGACCAGACGGAGTCACGTCGAAGAAGCTTGTCGGGCATCGCAGTATACCGTGGAGCATCAGGTTGTGAAGCTTGCTGGAGGCACGCAGCATAATCTGGAGGCCCAACACAAGGCAGGCGGTCATTCAAATGCATGGACATGCAAATAGCCAATGCCAGCGTGGCATAGGCCCAAGCATAGGAAAATTTCACTCGAACTTTTAACAAACAACACTCAAGCAGGATCCTTTGACAACTTCAAACTGTCAGAAATGTGCCTGTAGTGGTATAAAGTAGTGCGTGCACAGTAACTACATGCACGCACACATTGTGCAACGCACTGCAATGCATTGCCTGTAAGACATGCAAGAGACTTCTGTAAGGTAAACACGAAGCAATGTGGGGAATATGTCTTGTGATAAGTGTGACACGATGTATGTGCGCCGAGTCCGTGAGAGATAAACAAAGCTACTTAAGCTGTCCAGCCTACAAAGAGCATCACAGGCCCAGCACTGCTATATTTAGCTATCGTGTGAAAAGCGAGCAGTGGAAATCAAAGACTGCAAAACAAAAGTCAAAGTAAGAATATTGTTCAATATCTACATACTAAACTTACATCTCCATGAGCACAAATGCAAGCTTACCACTGTGCACGCAATTCCTTTTACAATGCCGCACAACAGCATCACGGGCACAGCAACACCGTAGGCAATGTAGTAGAAGCTGTCCGAGCGGCTGTGTGCATCCGTAGAGTTTTTGTGAAACGACTGGTTGCGAACAGTCAACGCATCTGCATGAGAATAACAGGCAAGAATAGAGTACAATAAAAACAATTTTAGTGTGTGGCTGGACATGGCCCTGGAGGATTCTGTACCTGTGAGCGGTGACTGCGTGGATGTTTCATTGGCAAAGGCAGATTTTCGGGTCTGCATCTGAAATGGTAAAGAACTAAGTTCAGAACATCATACGGTGCATGACTCTATGCTGATACCTGCAGACAGGGCCTCAGAACTACTAAAGCATGTTTCCCTAAAAGTGAAAACAACTAGAAAAACTTAAAGGGATACTAAATGTGATACAATACAATCGATTTCCATTTGATGGCCCTGGTGGGGCTGAAATAGACTGAATCATCCGGTGGGTCAAATTAAACAAGACGGAGAAAAAAATTCCGGAACACTGTGCAGATTCATTTGGCAGTATTTGCCTGATTAACATGCTCCTGAATAAAATGCACGTCCATTTCCTCTGTCCAACGTAGAAAACTAACATGGAAATGACATTAGAATTCCTGAACAAAGTAGAAATTTCATGTGCAGCGATATTTTAACAAGAAAAATTGGCAAGGGTCTAATACGTGTTGCACAATGACAGCCGGTTTCCTAAAGTCAGCTTCACTACAAGACACTCATGTTAAGCAGTAAAGCATACGAATGCCGTGAAGGCAGTTTAGGTTTTGTATCCGATTGGTATGCTCAGGCAATTCTCAACCCACATTTTAGGGGGGAGGGGGGAATGGTGCGCATTAGAGTCAGCTAAACACCACAACTGGACATTGTGAGCTACCGTTATTGCTTGAAAGTTTTCCAAGGGTAGGACCAAAATAGGAAATTTCGGCGGGAGATGATGGGTCTTCAACGCATTCACTGTCCCTTAAAGGGGTCGCTATTGGAGTCACCCTAGGGGTCAGGCACATGTATTCTGACTGGTCAAGTTCGAATTATCCAGTAAAGGCCAATTTTAGGATCGAAATAACAAACGTTGAGGCCCATAGAAATGCATGGGCGCTGGGTGGGACTTTCAGTCTGAATCTAATTAAGTGAAAAATCTAACCGGTGTAGAATGGAAGTCTACTATACTTTGTTTATTGGCTACCAAAAGTTTGCATCCAGATTCCATACACCATTTCTTGAAGCTTCTACATTCATTTTAAATGCGCATTTCCTAAAAATTGCATGCTGAAAAAAATCCCCTTTGTACTTTCAGTGCTCTTGATGACTTGAGAACAGCAATCAATCACGAGAAAGATGTTTATGTTCATTACAATAGGTGCTACCAGAACAGAGGGATGCAAAATGGTTGTTAGCCGGGCAGAGACATGCTTGACTAGCAAACGTAGCCAAAGGTGGATGTGAAGATGCCTGCACATACTTTGCACATGCCTCTTTGCTTGATTGATGTCTCTGTAGAATGCACACATGAAGCCAGCATCATAGTCAGGGTGCTGTTTCTACATGCCAAGAATGACAAGAGCGCACGAACGAATTAATTTCAGTGCCTAAGAATGAAGTCTCTCCTTGTCTGCATTCACCCATGCAGGGACCCCATCACATGGTATAAAACTCGCTTCACAGTGCAGTGCGGCAGTGTTGAGGCACCATCTAGTGTATGCACCGTAGACCAAAAGAGCACAGCACTGATGGGAGCCAAGGTCAAATTATGCACTTAATCATTAATCAGAATGCTGTGAACTGTTTGTTCTTACATTCTTTCTTTTTAGCATCGCAAATACAAATATGGTGTACGCACACTTTTTATAAAAACAGAATGAAACCTGATTGCATTGAATGATGGTGCAGTTAACCATGCGACGGTATGAACCAATCACATGCGTGGTACATTGATTTGTGGCTCACGCCAATTCACACCAGCACTAATGGAGTCTCTCCAGCTGTCTCCTCTACTTCAGAGCTTGATGTGCATTCAACATTAAAAATTCCCTTTATTGTCTTACCCAAAGAATGCTAGATGTTTTGTTCAGCCTAGACAACACCTTCAAGGTTGACTGCGACAAGCAACAGTTGCTGTGCGGGCTTGCTCACAGCACTACAGAACACGAAGGACAAAAGGAGGCAGCAAGACAATCACAAGGCACACTAACAACTGAAAGTTTACTCCTGAATCACACAGAGCACATCCTGGCGTACAAGTGATAAACTGAAGATGCACTTTTTACTTTGTGATCATCCTGCTGTCTTTTGGTACTTCTTGTTCTCTGATGCCAAATGCAACCCATGAGAAGCCAACTAGACCCACAATATGCTCTACTTGGCAGCCTCACGGAGACGTACCGAGTCGACCCAGTGCTGCAGCCACACATTGGCGAACATTTGCGCACATACGAAGACCAGGAAGGCCAGGGCCAGCAGGGTCACCACGCAAGGGCCGCCCGCAGCCCTAACGTAGAGCCAGACAGCGCGCTTCGACAGACCTCCGACTGCCTTCTCTTCGTCCTTCACCAGGCGGCTGCTGCCTTCCATGCTGCCATCCACTGTGCAAGTTTCAACTGTCAGAACTCATTCAAATGGTCAGAAAAGTCCTTTGACATGAGATGTATGTAAAAGGCAACTAGCATTTATGAAGTGGTACGAGCTTTGTGCTATGCAGAAGACAATGGGGACAAACCAAAAGGGATTGGATTCATTTGGTTGAGAAATTTCTTAAATAATGGAAAGCCAAGCTTTGTTTCCTTTCTTTCCCCCCTCGATACATTCCGCCCCCCCCCCTTGATATACCAGCATCAGAATGTCAGTGTGACAGGTTTCAAAGTATTCTTTCAGATTTGCATCTGTTTTAGTGCAAGTTCTCAAAACTTGCTAGGTTGAGTGCTTGGTTGCTATACAATGCAGCATTGTGTTTCTTCATAGATAAACAATTACCTAAACCTAAGTAGATGCTGTTAAAATCCATGATGTCAAGGTGGGTTGGTGCAGGAATCTCAGGGGAGTGTTGCTTCCAGTCTTCCATTACGGCATCTAATGGCTAGATCTACATACAGTAAAAGCTCATTAATTCACAACTCGTTAATTCAAAATTTCGTATAATTCGAAGTAGCAGCCGTGGTCCTTCCAGCAGTGTATTGAAAGCAATATGTAACACATCCCTCTAATTCACACTGAAATCCGCACCACCACCGATCATTCGAACTCCATGCCATCGTGGATGGGGAGAGTGCTACTACACAGGAACACGTTGGCGACGCTGGTGTTGCCGCGTGGGCCGCCCAGCTTTGCTTTATCCACCTGTGGCTCTTTGTTTAGGCCTGACTGAAGAGACACGAATTTGTGCCTGGCCATCACATGGCCGACGCCTCTATTGTAGGTTGCGTCTCTCTCATGAGGTTCTGTATAAAGCTCAACGGTGATAAAATCATTGTCGTGCGCTGTATGCTGTATGTGCGAGAGAAAGCGTACGAGGGTGAGCCGGCAAATGCGGCTCAATCTTGCGTACGCAAGCGAGGAAAGCGGGGCAGATGCGCGCCCGCTCCTGTCGTGCGCGAGGCACGGGGATGACGTGGAGAGGGGATAAGGTGGTGTTCTACGGCGGATGCTGCTTACTGCCTGGCCATGCGAGTGCCATATCTTGAAAGCGATCTGTGACATGGCCAAAGTGCGCGCTGACGTGGGCCTCATCTTCTCAGTGATCTACAATGTTTGCTGAGTGCGCGTAGTGCCAGTAGCTTCCTATGAGATGTGCTTTCTACATTTCGTTAGCGTTGAAGCGAGAGCTGTACGAAGGTCAATTCGCTCGCTGCTACTGCCGCGATTCTTCACCCCAGTGTTTTTCAGCGAGTTTCCGTGGTCATCGAGCGAGATGTGTTCATGCTTGCTTGTGTGTGCGTGACACCGTACTTGTTAATTTAGTTAGTAACCGAATATTTACAAGTTTATAAGGCGAATAAAACTGCTATCCTTACTTTGTATAGCTAATTCTACTAATTTGCTATCGCAATTGATGCTTCAATTTTCGGGCAAAACTGCGACATTTTTTTTTCTCCACGCCAGTCGGCGCGACGAACACGCGGATGGAGTCAAAACCATCTCGACGTCGGGCACGTCGGACTGTGTTGGCCGCGTCCAGTTACGTTGGCTGCGCGCCCGTGATTCGAAGTATAGACGTTGTTCCCGCCAACGTGACGTAACGTGTGCGTGCGTGCTCACACCACGTCAGACTATATACGCGCCTTAACCGAGCAACTTCTTCTCTGACTTTCATTACTTCGAATTCTTGTAGCATCTCTGCAGAATTCGAAATTAACAAGTTTTTACTGTAATATGCAATGCCAGTTCACAGACAGCAGAAGCCACACTAAGCATAGCAACAAACAGCACACAACCAGTGAAACCCAAAAATGGGGAACTACATAAATGTGAACTAGAAGTCAACTAGAAGCATTACGTTATACATCAAATCACGTCTTAAAGCAACGCAAAAGTAATGAGAGAGTTATAGTGAAGGGCTACAGACTTGTTTCGACTGCTTGGGGTTCACACACACCCAAGTCTAAATAGAAGAGCCTGTTTCTATTTCGCCGTCTTTTGCATGAATGTGGCTGCCACAGCAGAGAACCAAGCCTGGGACCTGATGTTCACATGAGAACCTAAAGGAAAGAGCAACATGATGACACGTCACTTCAGGAACAGTGGCTGAATCGGCATAGGAGTCTTAGCAAGTGCTCATGACTTGATCAACAAGTGAACCTGAAAATCCCAAGTACAGCTTCGGCAGCAGATGTGGAATGTTGTCAGGCTTAAGTATTCTTCAGCACTTTGTAGTAAGCGTGCAATGAACTTGCAACGGCCTTGCAATTAACCTGTGAAGCACCACAGTGCCCGTGCAACTACCATGTACAGGGGAGGTCCTATCTAAGCATTTGGTGTTATTGAAAGTAGCCACCAACATTACCTCAACTGGGCAACAACAGTTGTTGCCGCAAGATTTCAGCCAAGTCATTTTTACTTGCCTGTATCCTTGTCACTAGCCAGTGCTTCTTTTGAGTCGGCTGAATCCACCATTGGCATATCTAAAGGAAACAAAAGAAAAGAGAAGCAGAAACTGAAAACACTGAAAACTGGACTGTTTAGAAAAACAAAGATTGTCACTAAAATTTAAGCCAGCTTCTCCTTAAAGTGGGGCATACCCTTCGAGCATTTCTTTTGAAACGGGTTGGTGGTCCACCTTACTTTAAATGGGATGCTCATAATATCCATCTGCAGTTGGTAGAGTGGTATGGATGGATGGATGGATTCTATGAGCAACCCCTCTGGAGTGGGGCGGCAGTTTGTGCCACCAAGCTCTTATTATTATATTGCCTAATGTCCAACCTATTCCTTAAAAAAAAAGAAAAAAGAATTCACATCATCAAACTTTCGGAACCCCAATTGGAAACTGTTTTGGTACCCTTTCATTGTTTGTCATTTCCTTACTTTTCTTCCACCAATCTTTCAATCGGCTCTTACTAGTCTCTATTAGGGACATGTTCGGTTTCCCCCTGCTCTCACTGAACCCAAGGGCTTCAAGGAGGCCAGAGATGCCTAAATCGAACACTGGGCAGACATCTTCACATTCTAACAAAATATGCCCCATCGTTTCTCTAGCTTTACCGCAGCAAGCACATGCAATGCGTGTTCTTATGGCATCCTGGTCTCACTTCGAAAAGTAATGAGCTTCCCTTCGAGTTATCATGAACTGTTTCTTTCTCAATTTCGTTTTTTCCTCTTAAGTAGTTATACTTAAAGCAGGTTTCTTTTCCACTGCCGTCACCCATTGCAGCCTCTCTGACTTTCCGCTTGATGTTCTTTGTTGCCTCTTGCTCACCGTACTGGTCGTGTACTTGCTGGTAAGCTTCCTAGTTCTTTTCCTTCACTGTGAACCAATGTTTTTCCTGTGCAAATATCTGAACACTCTCCCAGCCCATTTACTTTCTTCCATATCCCTCGATCACTCTTCATAATCAATTTTATACTGGGCTTCCCTCACTTGGAGCTATAGTGCTGCAGTGTCATCTATTGGTGAGGAATCTAACTACTATTCGGGCAATAGAACTTTCTTTTTAATTAAAGTCCCATGTCTTTTTGTGCATTTATGTGAAAACAGCATTGCACTTTTATTTACACTCTTCAAATTATTGAATCCTAATTTCTGTTACTTTTGGACCACCCTATACGTATAAGACATAAGAATGCAACAAAAACACTCAAGACAGTTTTCTCCTCAAAATGGCAAAATAGTTTCTGTGGGCTGTCGCTCTAGTCACATCTTGTCTAAGGCAAGGGCAAGGTCACACATGATAATGACAACATATAACTACAAAATGTTCACATGTGCAAAAATAGCAAAGCTGCAGGATGCAGCAGCAACAGGCATGTCATCACAGGTTGATCACTTTTGACACAATAGCAGCATACTTCAAACACAATGCCTTCTAATGCATTCGAAACATGTGAAATCACAAAAACTGACCAGAGCATTAGAAATGACTGCTTGAGGTTCTTAAATGACCTGATAAGAAAATTAGACATTAAACTACCGTGTTTTCTTAAAAACGAGCTCTTTTTCAGAGAAGAGCTTCCTTTGCGAACCGTCCCAAACTTCCCCGACTGTGGCAGCTGGGTGCTGCTGCTGTCTTGCCGAATAGCTCACATTTAGAGAAAAAAAAAAGATGAATTATTGAATTATGTACCCATTGGTGAGACCAAACCTTGGTCCCCCAGCACAGCAGTCCGATGCTCTAACCATTATGCCATAATCTCATGTATACTTCTATAGTGCAAACGCCCTCTTGATGATCACCGTGAGTAGCACAGGCGCACGAGAGTGCATGCACTGTGGTTGTTGCGTACGGCATCATAACAGTTTCTCTCTTTATTATCGTTAATTATTTTTTCAGGTCCCAATAAAGCCAGGCCATGCATTATATTTGCAGCTGTGCAGCTTGGCTCTCTCCTCCTTGCAGACGCGTTTCTTCCTATGCATGCTTGGTTCTGTAGTTTCCCAGTCCCGACGTAACGGACACGCTTGCATTCCTGCACAGCTCAGTTGCGCGGTGGCTGAGCTTGCCACATATCTGCCCTTTTCGTGACAGATCCTTTCTCCACATTTGTGGCAGAAAACAGTGCCATGCGAATTCATGAAAACAGTATTACACAAACACATATCTTTCTTTCATGCTTACGCTATATAGGAAGGCACAATGGATCTCTAGCAGGATCACAAAAGGATAAAGGATGTCACATGCGAACACTTTCAGCGATAGAAAATAGAGGACAGTGTGCCATGCCAGTTGAGACAGGGTGTTTCGTTTCCATCCTTCAAAAGAGCGTATGCTCTCTACAAATCCTGAGGCAAGCACTCTTTGTATCTCGTAAAAAAGGGGAAAAACAAGGATATATAAATGGGAGCATGAGGTGATTCAAAAGGTCCTTCTGCAAGTTGGTAGCATCTTCTTAACTTGCAATAATAAGTTATACTTTCTTTTTTCTTCAGACTGGATCGTGAAGCCTCTTCTGTATATTGTGTGCCTTCAAGATGTCTGAACGAGAAGAAAGGGGATTAACCGTGGGGCCCACTTTTTATCGTTGAAGACCGTTGACTTCAAGATGTCTGATCACAAAAAATTTTCCTTGCTTTGAGTCTGCACTGGTTCACACAAACTTATCTGAAGCCTCTTGTGTGTCATATGTCTCATCATGTAAAAAAAAAATAGAAACTAAAAAAATGTGAGAAAAGACACAAATGCGTCCATCCACTCCTCAGATGCAATAACTGTCCTTCGCCTAATGCATGCCAGATTGTGCAAATGCACTGCAGCAAATACAAAGGCTTTACCACAACCTGCGCCTAGCTAGGGGGAGTTGGTCAGTGTGCATATGAAGTCGCAAATGATAAGCAGGAGCATGTACGTCACCAGCACCATGTGCAGGAGAGATCTTAAAATTGCTATCGCAAGTGAGCCCTTTTACTATCAATTTTGTTGCAAAAGGCATATACTAGCAGGTTTTCTTTAAGAGCAAGATTTAGGCATTGAAATCTCACGAATGCATTGCATTGTGTCATTTTGTTTTGCGAGGTTTGTATGCGAAGTTCACAAAGGCTGCTTTACAGGCAAGCTGTATATACAAACCGCCGGGAGACCAACCTCCTGCTCCGGTCTCGATGGGGAGCTTGGAAGCGGCGGCGTCCACGTGGAACATCTTGCGGTACTCGCCGGGAAACGAGACGAGGGCAGCATGCGTGCCACGCTCGATGATGCGGCCGTCGCGCAGGTACAGGATCTGCTGACACTGCTCCAGGGCAGCCATCGAGTGGGTCACGAGGAAGACCGTCTTGCCACGCAGTGCCCCCAGGATGCAGCGCTCCAGCAAGTGGTGCGCCACGCGCGAGTCCACAGCCGACAGCGGGTCGTCCAGCAGGAAGATGTCCCGGTCGCTGTACAGCGCCCGCGCCAGGCTGATGCGCTGCCGCTGGCCCCCGCTCAGAGTTGCCCCTTTCTCACCGATCTGCGGAGCTCCCAGGAAGGCCAACGTTTCACTCCAATGACAAAAACGTGCATTGCCTACAACAGCAGTTAAACATTATAAGGCCTGTTGCTGGGCAAGTTGGCTAAATTATCTGACAAATATTGCCACCAGAATAAGACACCGCACTATAGCAAAGAGGTTAGAACAAGACAGTGACTGCCTCGCCTTTGAACACCAAAATAAATTTCTGTCCCCTTGCCTTCCCATCTTGTAGAATTGACAGAATTGGCTGGCAAACTGTTTCCTTTGTGCTGCAGCACATGCCTGTGAGCAGACATTCATGGCTATAAACTCCACAAAAATTGAGCATCCGAACCAGATCTGCAAAATGGACGGCCCAATACGGGACTCGAGTGCAACCAAGCCAAGCACAGACTCTACTTAGAGAAAAGTTGACACATACTTTAACCTTCCTACCAGTGGTCTGGTCACATTTATCTGCGACAAACCTTATTTATAATGCATTTGATTAACTGGGTGCAGTTGTTCAATGAGTACTCACACTTAGGCACCAGTTGCTGCTACATGCACCTATAAATGGTGTAGCAAATTCTGAAAGTTGCTCATGTCCCCTGAAGCAAAAGCGTGTAACGTGAGGACAACGCAAAAGGTGCTATAAACTCACCTCTGTGAGATCCCCACAACTAAACATTGCCAGGTCAGGCAAAAGGCAGCAAGAGTCAAGGACTGCGTCATACCTACAAAAACGAAAAGCATAGCATTAATGTTCTTTACGCGATCTTCAAAATTTAATACCTTACACAGGATCAGATTACTGTCTTACCTCGACTTCAGGTATGGCAGCCCAAAGAGAATGTTGTCTCTAATAGTAGCATTAAAAATCCAGGCTTGCTGAGTCACAATCGCGATGCTTCCATTGACATCCATTTCTCCCTTCAGCAAGTTCATCTGCAGTATTCAACAGAATATCAGCACACCACAGTTTCTTTTTATCATTCTTTACATTAATTGGCATCAATTATTCCTACACATGCCCAAATGTACTGCTTGCATTTGCAATGCCATTCCTTACACACCTGTCAAATACCTTGGAATAACCTTCAATAGCGACCTTGCTTGGAACTGGCATCTTGAATATGTTTGCCTTAAACTTTGATTTGTGTCTTGTATACTCTACAGAACCCATTACTACATGCGACTGTTCGTACATAAAGTGACTGTCTATGCTTTGGCATAAAATGTGCTTCGGTAGGAAATGACAGTTTATAGGCACTGTTTTACGCACTGGCAAATCTGAGTTAATTAAATTTTGCACTTTCTGCTAAAGACTGTCTCATAAAAACTGCTTCCTAAAAAAAAAAAGAAAGAATGTATTCAAAGCATTAGCTTTACCTGGCTTCAACAGCTTATTACTGGAAACTGTAGTTTTGAAGCATTTTCGGCACAGCCCTTACAAAATTTTGTATATTCCTTCCCGCTCACTCAGACTTAAAGGGGCCCTGAACCACTTTTTATCAAAGCGGAGAAAGAGATTTGAAGTGAAAATAGGCTATTTCAGAAATACTTTGTCGCGAAATGTACTTCAATGTGTTCAGCAGAAGTGGAGTTATTGGCAATTGAACACGGCCTCCGCTGTGATCCCGTTCCTTCTTTAATGCACTCCAAAGGCTACGGTGCAGCGGGGCATGCCTATAACGGAGCCACCTTCTAAATGTCACCATGGTGCGCAGTTAAAATTTCATTTTGGATGTTAACGTAGATGCCACTACTTCTGCCTTTGGTGCCTACAACGCGCTAAACGTACGCCAAATGCGGTTGTCCTCGGCAAGCCGCAGTGTGCGTAGCCAGTGGATTCGTAGCGGCACCCTGCGGCGGCCGCGCTATCTAGGCCATGTAGCCGACCGCAGCTTGATGTCAGCCATTGGCCAATAGCAGCCATCCAAAGGAATGACAAAATAAAGTGTCCAATGACAAAATAAAGCATGCAGAAGAGAGTGAGGACAGGGCCTTTTGCTGAAAAGACAGCGTTTGAGAGAAAGGTGACTTCGTTATCTGCTTGTGAGCTCCGTGCACCGTGTACAAGAGCAAAACTTGGTTGAGATGTTCACAGCACCGTATGCTACCCACGGACTATGTTATTCTACCAGACCAAAGGGTGGTTCAGGGCATCTTTAAACAATGCTATTGTATTCCTAGCCGGCCAACTAAATATGGCAAAATATAATGCAGGCTTATTACGTTTCATTGCTTTTGAACAATTTGCCCCCAAGCATCCATCACCCACATACTGTGCACAAGTTAAAAAAAGTTTATAAGAACTATCTCAGATTAACTTTCGTTCCTTTCACAACTTCTATAATGCATGAAAATTGAATATGCAATCATGTAGTGTTTTTCCTTTCTTATTATCTTCTTTTTCTTTGTTTCTTTCACTTATGCTTGCATCTCTTGTGTTATGTTTTAGGCTTCCTCTTTGGATTCCTTCATTTTCTTAACTGTCTGTTTCTTTAATGTTGTGCAAGATGCTTGAACGATACATGAAATACTGACTGTACTTATTTGGTAGTTACTTTTCTTGTGCTACCTATTCCTTTGCTCTGACAGAGTTTTTAGTTTTGTTCACTCCTTGCAAAATGTACTAAGTGTAATTGAAATAAGAACTGTGTTATCTTTTCTGTTTGTCTTTTCCTCATTTTTCAGTTTGCACTCTTTTTTTCTGGAGTTGTATGTGAAATTACAGAACTAGCCACTACACACTGTACTTCTGTTGCCTCTGTTTATTTTTTATTAAGAGTTAGAATTTTGGTCATCGTCCAAATTATTTTCCCTGCCCATTTTCCTTTATGCTTAGCAGTTTGTCACTATTTGCCAGGCAATGGGAGTCAAGCCCAATGTGGCTTTGGCAGGCCTGATACTTGTACCTTTCTTTATTGGATGCAAGCAATAAATTATTATTAACATTACTAAATACATCCAACTTTCTATTTTCTTCCTTCATTTATTCATCTATCTTTTTTTAAATTATAGTACATAAAAAGTGCAAATAGTTGATAGACCAGTAGCCAAGTGAATTAGCACACAATGTGGTAACAGTCATTCCACATATAATGATACTGCTTTGAATAATACATCCAATAAAACAATGAGCAGCCCATGAACCGTCAAATTTTACATGTGTTCTATGATGAAAAGACTGCTTACTACAATGCACCCATGCCGCGTTATTGGTTATAACAAATAAAACTGGCTACTGAGTGTCTGTGCCAAAAGAAGAAAGAACCATACAACACACACAAAAGCTGCTCATTGTTACATCCGAGTATTGTTAAAGCTGGTAATACCATAAGAGGGTTCGACTGTAGTTCTTTCTGCCTAATTAACATGTTTGGAATTTTGTCCCCTCTGCTTTTTTTTTTTTTTCAAGCTAGCCAGTTATAACAATTATCGGTCATAACCGAATTTTTTTGGCACTAGAATACTGTTATAAGTGGGTTCGACTGTAATGCCATGCAGGCAGACTCCGAAAACATGATGAGTGAAAATGTTTCTTTTAAACATGCAGTTAACATCCATCAGATATCAATGCCATGAGGGGTTATTAAAAAGTTATGAACATAAGCATGAACTAGATAACGGGCCTAGAAGTAATCATGTACACACACAGATGGCGCTGATACCTAGACCCATGCGTTTCCTCCTTTGGCCCTAAAGGTGCATCCTGATGTTAGTGCCATCTATGTGCAACACCTTTCCTTTTTTCTGTCGTCCAGTCCACTCTAATACTTAGAACAGCATGGATTACCCACTCAATAGCCAAACTACCTCCCACTGTTTATAAAAGAAAGAAAGGCAGCTAAGAAAAGAGCCTGGGATGTAAAAATATGTAGTTGTACTGAAATGCCCTCATTACAAGTATGCTTGGGTACAACAGCTGAAGCACAATGAAGGTTTATCAAAATGAATAAAACTGAAGTATTTTGCATAAACTTCTACCAATTATATATTGTCACTTCCACCAATTTCTACTGTGGACTAGGATGTAAAGAAGTCTGAAGGCAAAAGCAATATTCTTTAATATCACAGTGAGTACCTACCTCCCCACACAAAGCATTCAGCAATGAAGTCTTGCCACCCGCCTACGCGGCCACAAATTCCAATCAGTGACCCCTGAAAACATAAAGCATTGCAACATTACAGCATCTGCCACATAGACTAAAATTTCGCTGATACATTCCCAGTTCATGCGATTTCTCCTGATTCAAAAAAATTTACATTTAGATACATGTTTCTTTATTTTAAAGTAAATCTGTGCATATGTAAGTGCTTACTGAGCCACCCAGAGTGAGTGGCGCCGTTGAAATTAAAATTTGAGTTAAGGTTAGTTGCTTCATTATCACACATGTTAACCTTCGTAGATGATTGTTTTTCATAACTATGCATCTCATTAAAGCAACACTGTACACAAGTGCCTTCCATGACCTGTTTTAGACTCCAGTTCTGTATAATCCTGCAAAGTGGGGCCACCTTCTATAAAACCAGTTCTACTTTCATGTAATTGTCTGTGTTATTACTGTACAATACAATAAATCTCCAATGTCTAAGTTGTGCAATCATGCTAGAAGGCCAAATGTAGTTTTCCGGCATCCAATGCTAATGGTATGGTGCAGTAGCAGATGAAGGCCACTTCAAACATGGCTTGAGGGAAGACGACGAGGAAAACAAACTCTTGCTAGATAATAGTTAATTGGCATCTTGTTCTTGCTTGCCCTACAATCGAATTTTTTTAATTCAAACAAGCTTGATTTGAAAATCCAGTTTATTCGAACTGATGCTGTGGTCCCGTCAAAGTGATGTGTATTCCAATGGGTGAAAAGCCTGGTAATTCGAATGCGCAAGCATTTGCGACGGCTAATTCACACATACCATGCTCCGAAAATGTTCCCAGCGGCGCACCACATCATATGGTGGCACCTCTGACCAGCACTGCTCTTACTCAGTCATAGAGGAAAAGCTTAGCAAATACCCCTCAATGCCGCGCACAAATAAAAAAAGAATGTAGCGGAACTTTCACTCTCTCTCAAATGGCAAGGTCGCTGTTTGTGCATCGCGCCGTAATTCCCCAGCCGCACTAGCGGCAAAACGCATGTCGCGGGAGGGATTGTTCCTGGGGCAATTTTTCGCAGCTCGCTGCGGCAGCAAGCAAGCCATAAGCGGAGGAGACCAATAAGGGTGGCCCCTACAGCGACATGCACATGAGAAACTGGTGTCATGCGCATCTGCCTGACCACTCTATTTGTACGCGCACCTGGTTCAGCCAGGCCACTTGTTTCGCACTATCGTTTGCTCGCGTCGGCTCATGCTCGCGCTTGTTTTGGTTGGCTTGGTTTGGTCTTGTTCGCACTTGTTTCTTTACAATGGCGAGTCTAAACTGAGATGACCAGATGAAAGGGCTCTTGGAGACTGTGCCATATCCAATTCTGTACGACAAGACACACCCCAAATACAAGAACGCGAAGGCGACACCCTCCTGGTCCTGGTCATTCTCCTGGTCTTTTGAATGCGGCAACGCCGCAACAGAAGGGAGCGCACCAACATGATTATGATCACTAGAAACGACTTCATGATCTTGATAAGACATTACTTGCGTTAAGAACACAGGACGAAGAATGTAAACACAGCACCGATCTGTCAGCACACGAAAGAAAAAGCAGGCACGCAGAGGGAAGCAGCGGCGGAGGCCCAGTCCAGCCTCAGCAACTCCACTGCTTCAAAGGCAGTTATAGTGAACTAGAATAATTCTAGTTCACTGTAGCGGCAGTGTTAGGTAGCAGAAATTAATTAGTGCCATCTATCAAGCTGGCAGGAAAGCAAATAGACTTCCCTCCCCCCCTTCCTTGCAACTGCGCTCCCCTCACCCTCCCTCTCAACTCCCTCATAACTCCCTCACCTTCAACGACCTCTGCACTGGTGCCGCCAGCACCGCTGGCCTGGCACCAGCTTGCTCCTTGAAGTTTAGTTTTCTGCCGTTATTGGGAAGCGAGCGTTGGCTGGCATGAGCAGCGTCGTGGTCCTCGCTCACTGTGTGCTTGCATGCCGCAATGTTTCCTGACTCGCACCCTTCGTGCATCGTGCTATGGTGCATGAATGCTTCAAAAATAAATACTTCGTTTAATGCTAACAAATTTTCGAGCCCCTTCGAGTTCGAATTATCAAGATTCGTCTGTATAGTTGTAAATATTCTTTGTAAAAGGTTTTCGGCCCAACTTGCACAAATGTAACCCCACACCTCCACTAAGAATGTTACCTGTAACTTGCGCAGCAAGTTATTTTTACAAAATATAGTTACAACCCTGGTACATAGGCAACCAAGATGGTAATTCGTCTAGCAGCCAGCACTAGTTTGTATTCCTCGTCATCTTCACTGAAGCCACGCTGAAGTACCTGCATGTGCTACTGCCCCGTATCAGTATAAATCTGTCAATCCCACATTGTTTTCCTGCATGCGTTTTCAATCCTTCTTAAGGGTGTGAAAAATAATATAAACAATGTCTGGCAAATGTGCCTGCATTCTAATATCCTGCCATCCTGTGCCTTCTCCTCGAGCACTACCTGAAGACAGCAATGTTGGCTATGCACGCATGGGGAACTAAAAAAAATCTGCAACCAACCCTTAACAGATCATCTCTGTAAAAAACAGAATGCTGCACTAGAATTAAAGGAGGGAAAAGGAGAAGGACAATGCGTACTTGTATGAAAAGCGGCTCGCTCGGTGTTGGCGTGGGAACACTCATTCATTTCTACGCCTTTAAAAAAATCCATACTACCGTAGCCTCTTGGTGGAGGTACTAAGTGATGTCACAGCGCCTTCAAAGAACAATAAAGAACTGACTTCGAAATCTCAACCCATGGAGCTTCACCGAAGCCGCCCATTGCCAGTCTTTCCATAGGAATGGCTTCCGACAGCGACAATCCGCCTTCCTTCAAATTAAATTCCTGGATTTCTCGTGCTAAAACCACGATACGATTATGAGGCAGGCAATAGTGGGGGAACTCCAGATTTTGTCCACCAGGGGTCTTTAACAAGCAAATTTAAGTACATGTGTGTTCTTGCATTTTGCCCCTATCTAAATTCGACTGCTGCCGGGATCGAACCCGGGACCTCGACCTGACTAGCACAACACCATGGCCACTGGGCTACCATGGTGGGTCAACCTGCCACTTTTCATTATCTTTTACACCCATTCACCCTAGCATAGCAACATCACCAAGGTTGGAGACGCGTCAACATACAGCAGTAAGGGCCTTTTTACCTTCTTGATGTGCAAGGTCACGTCTCTTAACGCTTCCTCGGGTTCAGCAATCACCTCCGCCATCGGCGTCCGCTCGTTGGCATCCCCGTTGCATGCCTCTTGTGCACCCCTGTGCCTCGCATGCTTGGCATTTGGCCCACCCTTCTGTGCAAGTAAAGAGATGTATGCATGCAGTAAAGTTCTTGAACACATAAATGTCTTGCACCGTGCAGGGTGACTGCACACCAACACAAAACCCAGGGCCAGATTTTCATTTTCCCTTCTTTTCACGCTTCATTACTGCTTCACACTGCTTTGCAAGCTTCCACGACACCGTTAGCATGCACATCGGCTGCTCTGAGCAGTCCCGGATGACATGCTACAAATAATATCACGAAAAATAAATAGTATTTTAAATTATGGCCCCTGATCCTGCTTTTACGCAGCAAAGGGTGACACATATTTGTCTATATCTATTCAAAGTAAATTCAATGGGAAATTTCATCAAGCTGAAGAGCTGCTCAAAGCTTTACGTAATGTCAATTTGCTACAACATTCATGTAGCCTTTCGATACACAGCAACATTATTTTTCATTATTCTTAGTGTTACAGGCGTAGGAAGCAGTTCTGTGTCACTTTTCATGCCCATGACTTCTGTGCTGCACAGTCGCTTTACTTATCCCAAAATTATATCTCTTGTGTCCATCACTTATAGAAGAAAAACATGACTATGAACCATGGAGATTTGTTGGCCAATCAAGTTAAAGATTAAAAGGGGGTGAATTTGGAAGCTGTTCTGCTCCACAGCATGTAAGCTTCTGAGACATGCAGAATAATCTAGTTGATGATTCAACAAAGCAGGGTCATGAGAATTCCAAGTACAAATTCAATATGTGCTGACCATTAACAAGCAAGCAGACACCTTGACTAAGCACTGAACAGTACTAAGGACTACTGTATTCATTACACCCTCGATTGTAATGCGTACCCATTTGCCGTGACCTAAATGAAGAACAGTCATTTACAGTACCATGAACCTCATTCTTTCATACAGAAATACAACTTTCTCTCATTTGGAAAAGCAAAGATTTACTCCCAATATGCTAAAGTTGTGATAAACAGAAAAAGTCTCAGTTTCGCACGAAAGGCGAAGCATCGACTGCGATAGCAAATTAGTGGAAAGCTATATGAAAAGTAAGGATAGTAGTTTCATCGGCCATACAAACTTTTAAATGTTCGCTTACTAACTAAATTAACAAGCATAGAGTCACGTGGGCACAAGCAAACAGGAACACGTCTCACTCAATGACCACCAAAACTCTTTACCAAAAAGCTGGGGCGAGGAAGTGCAGTAGCAGGAGCGAGCGAATTGACCATTGTGCGGCCTCTCGCTTCAACGTGAACTAAGCGACGAGAACACAGTGCGGTGCAACTCTCCATCACAGATCGCTTTCAAGATAGGGGGCCCGTGGCCGTGCCGTATGAAGCAGCTACCTGAGTAGAACGCCTCTCCTGTTTGCCCCAGTCCCGCACCCAAGTTTTGGGAACTCCGGACCCCCGTGATACGATCCGATTTCTGTCCTTTCAAGATAGGGGGCCCGTGGCCGCGCCGTATGAAGCAGCTACCTGAGTAGAACGCCTCTCCTGTTTGCCCCAGTCCCGCACCCAAGTTTTGGGAACTCCGGACCCCCGTGATACGATACGATTTCTGTCCGTCTCCGCACACCTGATCACTTTCCTTTTAATTGCGGCATCGCGTGTCTTCGCAGTTGGCACTTCCATGCTGAGAGAGCAAACACAGAAGACAGGAAGACGGATGGTGTACTACTACAGCACATGGACGAAGCTAGGGCACCTAGGCTTGAAGCATGTACCAGGCCATCTTGAATTGCTGATGGCGATGTGGTAGCGCAGATTTAAGGTTGTGCTCAATTCTGTACGTGCAAGCAATTTTTGGACCCATTTTATTGGAAATAAAGTGCGCATTAGATTTGAGTAAGTACGGTAATTAAGTGCAGCTGCTGACCCAGCAGCTGCACTTAATTTCAGTGTTGATACCAGCAACGAAATGACATGACTGAGTAAGCAAGACAGCACTAATCTTGTCAAAAGAGCATGCTGATGCAGACATTGCTGCTCTCATTTTAAGTGCTGCTGAACACCAAACAGACATAACACTACAGATCGAGATATGGAATATAAATGCTAAAATATAAAGTAGAACATGCCTCACAAGTTGTTATAACTGCATTGTTGTGTATCTGGTCACCTAAGAAAGATGGTGCAGGCCTCATACTATGCGCACAAGTCAAAACCATGCTAGCATTACATGAAGTGGCGAAAACGCAATTAAAAGAATGTGTTCAAGTTAGGCCTAATTTATTCACACATCGTTTGTCCACAATAGTACAAGCTGAAATAGCATCATGGCAACCTGAGAGGCCAGGAAGGGGGCATTCAGAATCAGAATAAAAAATTTATTATTAGAAGTTAGGTCACAATTACAAGTACTTAGTATGCAGAAGGAGGTCCCATAGTCAAAGACTGTATCGGGACCTCCTGTACAAGAACGGTTATAATTTAGCAATGCATTGATCAATGGTGAAATTCAAATTTATAGACTTTGTGGGTCTAATGTGGGAGCAAGGATGGTGTTAAGTCATGCATGTCTTAGGCTAGTGCTTTGTTTAGCATTTAGAAGTTTAAGAGCATGCAAAGCAACTGGCCGTCAGAAACAGCTCACTCACTTTAAACCTGTCCTTGACAATGTCAACACTCTTAATGTTGGAGTGCACGCTGTTCCACGTGAATGAGGCATCTGAAACTGTCACAGCAAATCGCTTGTCCTTCTCCTCGATCTTTCTCACCCACACTTTGGCATCGTCCAATTCCAGGAGCTCCTGCAAGAATCGCAAGGTAATCAACAAGTGCATATTGTAACGAACAATTAAGGGAGTCCAGACACAACTATTTATTGTGGGCTAACTTGTGCCCTGGGGGTAAATAAAAAAGGACTGCCGCGTACTGAAAAGGAGATCAAGAATGCCTTCTTCTATCTCGAGCGTCGCTTCACCTCTTCTTCTTCTTGCAGACGCTGACAACGGCCATCTACGATGCAAGTGTGTGCGGCGAAAACACGTGTCATCATTTCGTTGTCTTTTTCTCCAATATGCCGTTGTCCTCTTGAGGGGGCGCATGACCCTGCGCGCGTTGTTTAAATGTTTCTGCCTTGTGTCAATATGATGCAAACATACAGAAGAGCGAAACTCCAGAAGAAAGCTATCAACAACGACACATGCAGCACACTGGTGCTGCATGTGCTGGACACAAAGGACACAATTCAATTCAATTTCAATTCAATTCAGGGACGCAACTCAGTCTTCAAGTGCCAGATAGCAAGGCACTCAAGTGTTGGCAGCTGCCAGTCAAGGACACAACCTCCCAACATGATCGCCGGACAAATTAAATGTCGACCTCCAGGAGGAGGGAAGCTGTGGAGCTTCCTGAATTGGGAAAGCTTCTGTTTACAGAAGTGCCGTCAATGGCTCCTCTCAGAGTCAAATCAATGTACATACTTCATTCAATATAACTTATGCCATCCTCGGGGTGACAAAAAAATAAATAAATTAAATAAAATGCACCCCACCTCAAGATTTGATTCGTCTGCTGCACACACCTGAGCATGCTGACCACTCTTCTCCCCCCACCCTCCCCCACCTCCTTTTCTTAAGCCGTTGGGGATGTAGTTCCAGTATGCAGTGTCAGGTCACATTATGAGTATATATGTATATTGACGCGAAGTAAGCTGCCCACTACGAGTCGCGATCGCCAGAAGTCAGCTGCCCACTACAAGCACTGATCGCCAGGTAGAAGACGACGAAGGGCACAGTTGTGCCCCCGGGTTTTTTGGGTGTCGGCCATCATTAAAAGAAGGCTGTTCTGTTTCGGCGAGCCCGTCTTACCTATCTTTGTGACATTTTACTGGTGGAGGTGCTGGGTACATGCTACCATTGCCGGAGACGCAGTGTACCCCTGAAACATCTCCTGTGAGAAGTCCGGGAGTGATTAACCCTGTACATGTACGTAGCAGCCGCCGTCTGCTAGGGCTCCAACCTGAGCACGGTCTTTTGCCCGAGCATATCCAGACGATGAACCTGGGACCACCGCCTTCTGCTGCGGCTGTTGTGCCGACGCAGTTCATCATCAACCAGCCGCAGGTGCCAATTGTATTCTACGGAGATGCTACTGAAGACGTGGAAGATTGGCTAGACTATTTCAAACGGGTCACCAAATGCAACGGATGGAACGAGGACCGCAAGCTGCGCAACATGTACTTCGCACTCCAAGACTCTGCGAGGATGTTGTTTCGTAACCATGAAATGGCATTGTTTTCGTGGGACAAATTTCAACGACAGCTGAGCGCCAGATACTCTAACGCGGACGAGAAAGAGAGAGCAGAGTTGGAAACACAGGCACGATTCCAAGCCCCGAATGAGAGTGTCATCACGTATACTGAAGACATGGCTTGGCTTTTCAGACGTGCGGATGCCTCAATGGCCGAAGAAAAGGTCCGATATCTGATCCGAGGTGCGAAGCAAGAGATTTTTGCTGGGCTTATTTAAAATCCACACACTACACTTGTGGACTTCCTTGCTGAAGTGACAGCGATGAAAAGAACCCTTCAACAGCATGCCAGACAATACGACAATAAGTTGTAACATTGGACATACCTACTGGTTACCACAGACGACGAATAAGTCACCGCTTTAATTGCCACTGGTGCGGACAGCTCGGTTATGAGCAGAGAACTCGCATCAAAGTTAAAGCTTTTACACAGTGGACTGGGTCGCAGATCCGTACTGCTGGAGGTGATATACTAATTCTCGTGAGCAGAATGCACTGCTCGCATAAATATTCGCGGATCTACGTACGTCGGGGTCTTCATTATTCTGCACAGTTGCTCGAGGGACTTGCTACTCGGCATGGACTTTCTGGAGATGCATGGAGCCATAATCAACCTGGAAAAATCGAGTGTGACGTTCTCTACGGCAAAAGCCATAGCAAACGACGCTGGAAATGAGAACCACACCGAAAATGCTTTGCACATTGTCGATGACAGCATAACAGTATCACCAAAAAGCAGCCTACTGACCCTGGTAACGTGTGACGCATTCGACGACTATGAGGGCATTGCCGAGGCAACCATTCTGTTAATGCTTGAACGGAGCATCTGCGTTGCACGGCGCCTTGTCCAGCTTCACAATGGACCCTCATTAGTCCTGCTGACGAACTTCAGCAATGAATATCAGTACTTACTGCAAGACACAGCTGTCACTTTCCTCCATGAAATTGCTAGCCTCACGGATGTCGCCTCGCTCGGAACTGCTTCGCCTGATTCCTTAGAAACGGTCAACCTGAGTGATCGCATTCAGATTAACTCTGGCTTATCGGAAGGACAGAAATAGCAACTACTTGACCTTGTCAATGACTTCTTTACCTGCTTCTCTATCGAGTTAAAGTACGGTGCACCTCCGTTGCAAAACATTGCATTCTTACGGACGAGTCAGCATGCCCCGTTCTTCAACATCCATATCGCGTTTCGCCTACTAAAAGGGAGGTGATAAAGCGCCAGGTTCAAGACATGATCAATGATGACGTGATTCAGCCGTCCATAAGTCCATGGGCGTCCTCCGTCGTGTAGGTTAAAAAGAAGGACAATACACTACGCTTCTGTGTAGACAATCGATGTCTTAAACATGTCACCAAATGCGACGTCTATCCCCTGCCACGGATCGAAGACGCTCTGGACCGTCTACGCCACGCCCAATTTTTCACCTCTTTGGATCTTAAGTCAGGGTACTGGCAGATCGAAGTAGATGAGCGTGACCGCGAAAAAACTGCATTTGTGGCGCCTGATGGATTATATGAATTTAAAGTCCTCCCATTCGGCCTGCGTTTCGCACCTGCCACATTTCAACGGAAGATGGACACTGTTCTCTCTGGACTGAAATGGCACACGTGCTTAGTCTACTTAGACAACGTTGTGATGTTTTTGAGGATGTTTGATGAACATCTGGAACGACTCAAGCACGTACTAATCGCAATCAGCAAAGTAAATCTGACAGCCAAGCCTGAAAAATGTCACTTTGGCTTTCAGGAGCTCAAGTTTCTCGGACACGTAGTCAGCCCCTGCGGTGTTTGGCCAGACCCCGAGAAGCTAGCTGCCATCACAGAGTTCCCGCACTCAAATGACAAGAAGGCAGTTCAACGCTTCTTAGGTCTCTGTGCTTACTATTGTCGTTTCGACGAAGGATTTTCAAGGATCGCTGAACCATTAACAAGATTAACACAACAAGATATGCCTTTCGAGTGGACGGACTAGCAACAAGCAGCATTTATAGAATTGTGAAAGCGACTGCGAACAGCCCCCGCACTCGCACATTTCGACGACAAGGTTGACATAGAAATCCACACAGACACCAGTAACGTGGGGCCCGGTGCCATACTCGTCTAGTGGCAAGACGGCTCCGAATGAGTTATGGGAACACAAGTTATGGGACCAAATTTTATTGCACATGACATTCACATACAATACAGCTGTTCAGGAAACCACCCGATTCACACCATTTGAGCTGGTTTATGGGCGCTGCGTAACCACACCTTTAGATGCCATGCTCCCAGTCAACAACGAAAAAAGCAGCAACAATGCTGCCGACATCGTCCATAAGGCCGAACAAGCTCGATAGCTTGCTCGCAACCGCATCCACCTCCAGCAGAGTACCGACGCCCGCTATTACAACAGTGGTCGGAGGAACATACAGTATGAACTCGGCGGCTACATTTGGGCCTGGACACCCATCCATCATTAGGGGTCGTCGGAAAAATTACTGCGTAGATACTTTGGCCGTACAAGATGGTCAGGTGACTCAGCAACGTGAGCTACAAGGTAGTCCCTCAGAGTACTACTATGAGCTCGAGCTGACGACGGCCACGAGCTCAAAGTCATCGCCAGATGTCAGCTGCCCATTACAGGCACCGATCACCAGGGAGAAGACGACGAAGGGCACAGTTGTGCCTCGGGGTTTTTTGGGTGTCAGCCATCATTAAAAGAAGGCTGTTCTGTTTCGGCGAGCCCGTCTTAGTTATCTTCGTGACAATATATAGTTCCTTCTTTTCAGATGCCAAAAAGATCTCCTTGGCACTAAATTTGTGCAAGCGCACTACCCCAATGGAAGATTTTGCTACAGCCAGTATTAATCCATTCAACCTTGGCAGAGAGTCCGAAATTGAACTTGAGGATCATGTAAAATTAACATAAATGGAGGTCAGCGGTATGTATTAATCATGCCACAACAAAAAACTGCACAAGTTGTTCACGCACCTGGATTCTCTGCAAAGCTACTTTGGCCTCTGTAACTGCTCGGATGGAGTAGGGCAAGGTTCCGATAGAGAAGCCCATGCCATTGAAGAGTGCAAACAGAGTGAACGCCTTGGAGGCCAGCAGTTCGTGGCCCGTCGCCCCATAGCCCAGCAACGTTGACACCGTCGCCATTATCAGAATCACAGGAGTTACGGTCGTCGACAGTGACTGTAAAAAGTTGCCCTTCATCAGCACTTTGCGCTCCTCATTCCGTACATCTGCAACAGGAAAGAACAGAGAGAAAGAAAGAGAACTGATTAGTCACTCTTATCACTCTTTCCAGTTTCAGATGTGCCAGCAAACATACCAAAGTCCATTAGGAAACCAGTCATATATATAGCCAAACCTCTATAATGAAACAAGGAGGAATTAAGCAACACTTGAGCTCAGAAGTGATGTTGCTTCAAATAAGATTCTTCATTCCTTCAAGTGCAGCAAGATAGAAACCTCTGTGGTCTGAAAGCATTGATGTCACAACATCCTTCACTCAATACTTCACAATTAAATACAAGTTGTCCCGACTACAATAAAACCTCGTCAATTCAGATTTCACAGGACCGAGAAAAATGTCCAAGTTAACCGAACGTTGAATTATCGAGGGTATCAAGAAAACAATAAACAAATGCTTACTACGTCAGCATGCTTCTATTTATTGAATGAATGAGCCAATTTTGTTTCTATTTTGCACAAAAGCAGTACAGAAGCTGCAGTTCTCGCCATCGATTAGCGCTCGCAGCAGCGAAGGCTTTGCGACTTCTTTTACAGCGCAGCGGCGGCGCGCGTCTTCATCTGAGACAGGCTTTCTACTACCGCGCGCACATCCTTATTATTTTTTTCGCCAATGAGCTGGTCGCAGACTATCGTGATGTAGCCGGTGCTCTTCAACCTCAAAAGCTTGTTAAAAAACTAGGCTACTGTTTGACGCAACCGCTGCGGATGAAACTGCGACCGCTGTCGATGCAATCATGGACGGCGACCTTGTGGTTCTGAAGGCGGCCTGCCGACGCACGCACTGAGTCAAAACAAAACTACCATTTGCTGCAACCACCGCAGATGAAGCTACGGCTGCCGTCAACGTGATCACAAATGGCGGCTACGTAGTCATAAAAGGCTGCAGCCGACGCGGTGTTAGACGTGGCGGTAAACTCAAGAATAAAAGCTTTATAAAGGCACAAATCGACAGCAACGCCAGAAGGCTTCGTGCCTTTCACGTACGATTTACACTGTGCAGACTACGCCACTTCGTTTCGGTGGACGCCAATGCCATTTTTTGCTCTTTTTTTGTGGCGCATTTGCGGAGCTCGGGCGCTCGCCACGCTCAAGAATTGTCTGAATTAACCGATGTGCGGCCAAATACGTCCAAATTATCCAAATTAGCTGTTTTTTTTAATTAACGAGGGTCGAACTAACGAGGTATTGCTGTAAATGTTCACAAGTGTTAAAAGATAGTGCTCATCTCTAAGTGAATGGAGCCACTACACAATGATAACAATGTAAAATAATTAAGTGGCCCCAACTAAATGTTTGCAAGAGTTAAAAAATAATGCTTATCTCTAAGTGAATGGGACCATTGCACGTTGCTAACAGTGCATGCCAATCCCAGACATTGGTGCTTGTAGCACATGTGTAATTAAACATTAATGTTGATCAGTTGATGAATACACACACAAATACCTTAAGTACTCTTTTAAAAGGACTCTTAATAAATTTTTTGCAGTTATTTCTACAGGAAACAAGAACAAAAAGATGAGAAAAAATACGTAGCAGTGTTTCTAGATGACAAACCCAGTTTACTTTCCTGGCCTGTGAGAACAAGAGCCCCTTCTCCCCATGGGCTAGCTCATCACAAACATATACTTCAGGTGTACCTATACACATCCTAAATATTTATGTTTGAAAGCTCTGTCATCAAGCAACTAATTACGTTGCGCTAAAGGGAATATCTGACTCAAAAGAATTTTGTAGCAACACACTTGGTTCCATATGCAGAGAGCTCTCTGCTGTGTGTGTTTTCTTTTTGATTATGTAGATATTTAGTCGAAACAAGCTGTATCGGCTCCACAACATTATGCACAAGATTGTTTTCTATAAAACAAGGACGAAAAATAAAGCACACTATAACTTACAGTGTTGGTTACCACAACACATCTCACTTTTATGAGTCACACACATGCACAGTTGCTTCCCATCAGGTGTGCAACACACCTGTCTAAAGTTGTTCTTTTTGTCATAGATCTGTTAAGTGCAATTTCCATTTTCAATTTGTTTCACTAACGTGCCTAGTAGTCAACAATCATCGATTGTTAATGCCTAATAGTAAACACCTGACAGCAAGAAGATAAAATGACAAATTGCAGTAGCTTTGGCGTTTTCAGAATATTTTGTATTAAATGTTACACTGCCCTAATCTCGGACACTGTACGAGGTCATCTGCATTCTTGCACATCATTGCAGCAAAAGTCCTAACACAGTACCCAACTGAATGAGCAGGGCAAGAACAAGGGCAGCACCCACCAAACACCTTGCTTGCAAAGGGCTGCTCCCAAGCATACAGCTTGATGAGGCGGATGTTGTTCACCACCTCTGCCATCAGCTGCACCCGTGCATCGGCCTTCTTCACAGTCAGTCGCCGCAGCTTGGCAATCACAGCTGCAATTGCACCCTGCAGACAGTGTGAGTGGGCACATGCTAATCACCATGGAAACTGCTGCCGATGTTTGAAAAGTGACAGCTTAGGTTAATGGCATGAAGTTGCTTTCAAGAACTGAGAACTGCTAGTCCTGTGCGACCAACCATAATAACGTACAGTCCCAATTTTCAGTAGTAGTAGTAGTAGCAGCAGTAGTAGTAGTAGTAGCAGTAGTAGTAGTAGTAGTAGTAGCAGTAGTAGTAGTAGTAGCAGTAGTAGTAGTAGTGGTAGTAGTAGTAGCAGTAGTAGTAGTAGTGGTAGTGGTGGTGGTAGTAGTAGTAGTAGTAGTAGTAGTAGTAGTAGTAGTAGTAGTAGTAGTAGTAGTAGTAGTAGTAGTTGCATTTAACCAGAAGGAAATGGGGTTAAGGAAAGGAAGGGCCACAAGCATTCCTGTGGCCATGGAAAAGACACAGGGTAACAAAATAAAGGGGAAAATTACAAAAAGAAAGATAGAAAGAAAACAGGAGGACATAGGTGGAAGCAAAGGGACATAACTACATTGATCAACCAATCAGTCGGGACAATACGACTCTTCCCAGCATCATGGTAAATTCGAGAAGTAGGTTTTTCTTTCATGACACTTTCTTTGCCTTGCAGATTTCAGCACAACTTGCTGCTGTTTCAGCTTGTTGCCAAGACTTATCTTATTTTGTTATAGCGCAAGCTTGACACGGACAACAGAAGGCACATTTGACACACACAGCGCTACACAATGTGCCTTCTGTTGTCCGTGTCAATCTTGCGCTATAACAAAATAAGATATGCCATACCAACAAGCCCCTATTGCTAACCTCATTGTTGCTAAGAGACATGCACAAAACAACTTCTTACAAGAACAGCCACAAAGTGTATTGAAAGGATTAAAGTGGAAAGAAAGCAGCATCTAAACTATGGTCACAGCCTCCCCATATAACTGACTCGAACAAAGAAGTTTTGTCACAGCTTGCCATTAGTCCTAATCCGTGAAAATGTGCTTACCATGACTGGGTAGAACAGCAGAATCACAATGTTTCCCATCAAAGCCCAGGGCCCTATAAGGTAACAGCTGTAGACTAACGTCAGCAAAAACATCACTGGTGTCCCCAACATCAATGTCCCATTCATGGCGGCGTCAAATATCCGTTCCATGTCGTTTGTGACATGGTTGATCACCTGGATAGAATGCAGAGCACAGCAACATAGTTTCTGTCCTTCTTATAAAGGATAATTAAATATATGAAAATGAATTCAGTCTACTGACCTGCCCGGAATGTTTTTCTTCAACCCTAACCTTGAGCATTCTTCGGTACAAAAGCAACTGCAAGGCTCCCTGAAGTCTGATCGCTGCAAGTGTGAAGGCAAGAAGGTAGACCAAATTTAGTAATAAAATGCAAGGACAGTTCATTTATTAACTTTAATTTATCCGAAAAGAACAATACAGAAGTGGAAGTTTCTTAGCACGGGTCACACAGCTTACCACCAAATGACCATCGATAATACTGATCAGCAAGACCACAGAATCTGAACTATTCAGAATTTCTCTAATCTTCAGCAGTGGCACTATCGCAACAAAGGTTCTCGGGATGCTCGACTGCATGCGTCCCCTGATGTCATTTTCCCTGCATAGCTCTCACGTCTCCTGTGATCTGGCTTCTCACTGTGGCTAAGCACCAGCAGCAGTCAGTGTGGTTGCAACATATTAGGAGAGATGGTGTGAGTGTTGCGTTACTAAGGCCGCTTGACGGCGGGGTTAGTTGGCTGCGACAGTGAGGAGGCTCTTCCTCTTGGGGCTTGGGGTTGTTAAGCGGCGCGGATGTTCCGCGCATGCACCAACCTGCTTCGCGGGACACCGGAGTGGACGAACACAATTGTTCGATTGTGCCAAGGTTCGCGTGATCATACACGCAAATAAGCGTTGGTGTCCAACGTGGGAGTACTAAACATATTTGCTCACTATCTGTTTACGGTGAGTTGGATTTCCTAGATTTGTGGCGCGCCCATTGGAATGTTCTATGCATTGCAAGTCGGCTGGCAGGCATTAGTGAATGAAAGGTGCAATAAATGCACTTGTGATTGTTGTGGGGTTCTCACACCCATGCTCTTGGGACAAAGGAACAACACAGTAGTACGAACAATCACAAAGGCATTTATTGCACCTTTCATAGATCAATGCCTGCTAGCCGAGTTGCTATCCCCAAAGCATGCCGATGGGCGCGCGACAAATCTAGGAAGTCCGACTCACCGCGACCAGATAGCGAGCGAATATGTTCGCCCCATGCTGGGTCCCAACGCATGGTCGTTCGCGCATACGGTCACGCAAACGGTGGCGCGTTCGAAGGCAGGCCACGCGAGGCGGTCTTGCAGAAGCTTGGATCGGCGCCCGCACGGGACGTCCGCGCCGCCTGACGATCTCGAACCCAAGAGGGAGCGCCTTGTCTTTCGGCGCCCAAGTAACCCCGCCTGTCGGCGGCGTTAGCAGCGCAACACTTGCGCCATCTCTCGTACTGCACCTCAACCACTCCGACTGCCATGGGCGCCAGGCCATGCCGCGAAGCTGGATTACAGGGGACGCGCTATGCGGGAAAAACATATCAGGGGACACGTGAGAGTCGCGCTTCCCGACATTGTTTACACTACTGTGTTGTCGTTCCTTTGTCCCAAGAGCGCATGCGAGACCCCACAAAGTCAACACATCAGACTAAACATTTCAACACTGTTGTTACCAAGTCACAAAACATTTTGAGATTCATGAAGAAAACAAGAAAGGCGTAATGCAAGCTAGTTGCAATAGTACTATGCAACTATTAGCATAGAATATGCATACTCAGGAACTTAATTTCTTTTTTTAGTGCAAAGCTAAGATAAATACAGCCCATGCCGATTGGACATTGGCACTGACAAATTTCATCAACAATTTACACGATTCTCATGTTTCCGTGCCCTTTGACATGAAGAAAAAAATATATCATGCAGAATGCAGCATCCAGCTATCACAAACAAGTCACAACTGCCAAACCAAAAGGTAATATTTTCTTGTTACCAAGTAATCATGTAACAAGGCAACCTGATTACTTACAAGAAAACATTTCCTGTGTCAAAAACATATGACCGAGCCTATACATACACAGGCACTAAGTTCGTGAGGTTATGAGAAAAGCAATGAACAAGAAAAAGAAACAAAAAAAGAAAATGAAGCTGCATTCCATTACAGACTCTATTAGGCTGCAGTTAAAGTACCAGCAAGTGCTCTGGAAAGTGCATTTAAGCATGAGCCTACATACTTGTCCAGCAGGTTTAGACTGTATGACTTCCAAGTGTGCCCGCTGCTAGTGTTACTACTAAACCATTACTTTGCTTTCTGGGGAGAAGATCATTCAATAAAGAGTTCAATAATATTTATTCACTGCCCTGTTGGTGATTCCACTTCTACACCATCTCTGTGTTGCTACAGCATATCAAAGCATGGGTGAAGTCTGCATCAGATAGATGTCCTCTTTACTCACAAGTTTAACTGACTGCCAATAAAGGTGTCAAAATTTTATTACTATATTCTGAGGTACTGCGAACTTCACAGAAAGAAAGCCAATGGTAAAGAGTGTGCTTGTATTTACAGTAATTAAATGCACGTTGCATCTTTACGTTAAAATAATCAAATCAGTTTTTCGATGCACGTGCACAAGTTAATCACTGGCTGCAATCATTAAGAGGAAGGAAAAATAAATTTCTTCCACACCGCTGCTGACGAAATGCAGCACCTCGAACATGTCGTCACACATGGTGGCAACTTCAGTGAAACGGTCATGTGTCGCTGCACATTGAAGTGGAATGGAGCCACAAAGGTTAAGCAGAGGATTCAATTTATTTGCGCTGTGACTTCTCCCTTGCCACAAACGGACAGAACTGGCCAAAACAAGTTGCATGCATTCGACTGAAGGGGCTATTCGCCAATTTGCTATGCAGTACTTCAAGAAGGGCAACACTAGGGAAATTCTTGAGCATTCGTACACATTAAGCAAAGCCTGAAAGAAAGCGAGGCAGGGCGCAAAAAGGCAACAAAATGCATCCAGTGCTCGTTAGCAGAGCTGCGTTGGCAGAGCGTTGTTCAGAAGCCTCACCAGTGTGTGCACCAATCACCCACGACATGCTCAGGCATCCCGAACGCATCAGCTGAGTCCCCACAAGGCTGAAGGCAAGCAGCAGGCCTGTGCTCATGCTGGCGTGAGCATCCTCAAGGTATGAGAGAATCGCACGCAGCAGCACAGCCTGAAACACCAAATGCCTGCGTCAGAGAACACACTGATACGACACACAGCTTAAATAGGAGGAAAGCTGCCTGCGTCACTTGTTACTCTAGCAACATGAAGCACACAGTTACAAGCAAAGAATGCAGTGGCAAACGCAACTCTCACAGGCAAGTTGGGGCATTGAAATACATGTAGTTAAATTTTTCTAATCCAATTTTCAATCCATCTGCTAGCCGCCTGGTTAGCTCAGATGGTAGAGCGGCTGCCTCAGAAAGGCGGTGGTCCCGCGTCCCGGACCAGGACGAATTTTTCTTCAACTGCGAAGTTTTTCTTTCGAGGAACCCGTATGGGTTTCCTTTGTAGCAGTTGCTACGATTGGGTGGATGTCTCATTTTCGCTTAATTAATTACTTCTCTCCACCTTGTGGGTTTCCGCAGAACTAGTATGTCAAACTCCTGCCTTTGCTTTCAGTTGACAAATTCGACTTCGCCTTGCCATCTGCTAGCCACCTGGTTAGCTCAGATGGTAGAGCAGCTGCCCCGGAAAGGTGGTGGTCCCGGGTTCGAGTCCCGGACCAGGACGAATTTTTCTTCAACTGCGAGGTTTTTCTTTCGAGGAACCCGTATGGGTTTCCTTTGTAGCAGTTGCTACGATTGGGTGGATGTCTCATTTTCGCTTAATTAATTCTCTCCACCTTGCCGTTTTCCGCAGAACTAGTACGTCAAGGGTTGGAAAAGTACAGCCTTAGAATATTGAATCGAATACTGAAAATTTTTTCTTAATCTAAACATAGGAGATAAACTACGAAAATCCAACACCAAAAAAAGAAGAATATGATTTGCTTTCTTCAATGCACACAATGCTATGGCAGATCATTCAATTACATCAACTTGTAGACTAGCAAAAGGCGACAGTACCCGATTGGCTCACAATATGCACTTCAAGTGGTTGGTGGACCGTACATACATAGGACTTTTCTTTTGTCATGGCAAGCAGGCAGTCCCCGATATGCATAGTAACACTGTATATTCAGTCAAATTAAACATTGAATATAAATCGTCAGAATACTTAATTCAAAGCAGAAGTAAAGTTAACTTCACACTCGAAGTTTCAGATATACACAAACTGATAGCATTTTGTATAAGCCAGCCAATTGCCCTTGCCTTTACCAGGTGACACATTGACGTGAACCTTCAAGAGGGGAGAGCTTGTTGTATAAAAGGCAGAAGTGATCACCATGGGTGGGAAAAGGATTAACTTGGCCTTTAGTAATGCACTTTCTTAGTGACATAGCTTGACTTCACTGTTTCAGGAAGCAGTAAGGTCCCAGAAAGCAATGTTGAGATAATCCTGGTACCTCTTAACCTTTCCCTACCGATTTTTTTGGCCAAAAACAATACAAAAATACCGGGTTTCTTTATTTGCCTAAATAATTCTGCATATCTTGAAACAACAACAAAAAAATTATCTTAAAAGCACATTATTTGTAATATACATGCAAAATACTTTTTGAAAGTATGGAGAGAGGACTGGCTTTACTGCACTGCACAGCAGGGTCTCTGACTTTCTGTGGTCCTTGTTGCAAAAAATGTCTCTTTGGAAATTCAAAAACAATACTGCGACAAGTATGTCAGATCCCTAAATTGTGGCATGGAATAGCACAGAGTGCTATTCCACATGTTTTGTACCAGGTACTAACGGTTGGTTTCGTGGAGAATGAAATCTGTCAGTTCATTCGTTGGAAACAATTCCAAATACCGTGCACAGTTCCCTTCCTCTGTCACAAGTACCTTTATGCCAGGCGCGACCGAGAAAACAAACCTTGGAAGCACCGGTGGGGGGTTCTTTACATCTACTGGCGTCCACTAACAGCACGTTGTGACACTGTTGTCATCCGAATCTGACAACTCAGAGAAGATATGGTGCTCAATATCGTCGCTGCCACTCTTGAAGGAAAACCGAACTTCTTCTTCACTGTCCGAGTCCGACAAAACTTCCGCAAACAAATGTTTCTTTTTTTCCTTTTTTTTCCCGGAGCATAGCCGATGCCGGCACGCACACACACAGAGGAGGACACCATTTTTAAATCCCAGTTGCCAGCATCGAAGCGTTTCTTGACCAAAATGCAAGCTTTGAGTGCATTTAAAAATTTTTTCACTGCGCCATGTGTAGAAGCCAAAAAGAACTAAACAAGATTTGTCAGGGTAGCTTGACTGCGGCAGAGCACAAACACTTGTTTCAGCGTGGACAAGCCCAGCTCGTCTTCGGTGGGAGCGGTACAAATTATGCGAACGAGCTCAGCTCATCTATGGTAGGGAAAGGGTTAATAAGCAGCTTTAGCTGAGCATCAACAGTCAGCGCCACTCAGATGCGTGTACCTTAACAATTTGTATGCAGAGGCTTGGCGCGAATGCTAATGTGCATGCACATAACGCTTACAGCAGCAGCAGAAAGCAGAATGCTGTCCTCGCTCCACTGCCATTACTGGTTAGACGAAAACTGACTGTGCATCCAATTGCCTTTCATGTCGTTTTGCAGCCAGGCTTATCACGTGCTTTACGTACCTCCAAGAGATGCGCTTGTCAAAGATATGAAATCAACACAGTCTTCTGCTGCACATGAGTGCACAAAATACCACTATAGCAGACCGTAAGCTCAGCACAGCTAAAGGCTGTCTAATGTTCCCAGTGTGGCCCCACTGTTAAAGCAAGCACCCAAGTCTGTGCCTTTCACTTCACTGGCACCCTAGGTGCAAGTGGCTGCAGAGGCAATGTCAGTACACTGCTCAGGTAAGTTGAAAGGAGTCGGGGCTACCAACCACAAGTTATCTGCTGCAGATCTAGACGGTTATACTCTTGCGAGGGAGTGGACATCCTCTGCACTCAAGTGCTTCCTTTAACAATGAATGCCTCTGTACGCGCATATGAACACGCACTGCATCTGTCAATATAGTTTTCCACTTTTAGCTGTCTGTATGTGTGGTACTTAACAATGCAGCGTTCACTTTTTCACTGATGAAAAACTAGTGGAGCTCGTAGAGCAAGCGCAAGCAGTACAGGAGCTGTTCTCTAGAGTTTGGAGGGATGGAGAACAGAGCAGCAGTCTTCCATAGCCAGCAAGTGCAAATATCATATGTTTGCATGTGTCCTGTTTCACTAATGCCACTGTGCAATTACTAGTTGTGCATCCACAACTAGTCATAGCAATCATTATTAGCATTTGGAATGTGTTACAAGGCATAAAATCATCTCATACAATGCAGACCCTTAATGTTTTTAGGGCGCAATCCATTGAGCCCAGGCCCGAGATTCAAGAGAGCTCATCATGCTGAGGGATATGCCATTGCTAGCTATTTAGCTGAAATCTAATTAGCTAGCTTGCTAGTTAAGTTACATGGCTAGCTAGATAACAAGCCAGCTAGCAAGCTACCTAACTGAATGGATGGTTAGTAAGATAGGTAGTTCTGTGGCTAATTTTATAATTAGCTGTTTAGCAGGCTAGCTATTATACAGTAATCAGCTAACTGAGTAGATATTTTGCTGGTTAGCAAAAAGTTACATGGCTAGCTAACTAACTAAATTAGTTAACTAACTAGCTAGCCAACTTAGTCCTTTGTTGCATGGCGATGTTCCTAGTTACACTGTTATTTAGTTAGATAGCTAGTTAGTAATGTAACTTATTTATTAAGGCAAAAGCATTAGATGGCTCAAGGGACAAAAATTTGACTGTCTCGCGTCATAGCACCGAAATTCAATGGCACCAAAATTTGGGATCAAACCCTAGACCTTTAGTATGAGTCGAACCCACGACTTTTGGTGTTAATTACAACAAAGTTCATTAAGACAGAGCTAATTAA
Organism: Dermacentor variabilis; assembly: GCF_050947875.1. Taxonomy (NCBI): domain Eukaryota; kingdom Metazoa; phylum Arthropoda; class Arachnida; order Ixodida; family Ixodidae; genus Dermacentor; species Dermacentor variabilis. The sequence goes on along the minus strand of NC_134570.1, from coordinate 56,447,077 downwards.
GACATCCAAACCCCCGAACTTTGGTGGGAGTTGAACCCATTTGGAGATATAGGTGAACTGGCCATAACTCCAAGTTCGATTCCAATTGACATTGTGAAGGTCGAGAGTCGAACCCACTACCTTTGGTATTAGCTAAGACAAAGTGAATTAAGGCAGAGTTAACTAAGGCAGAGCTAATTAAGGCACTTGAACCCACAACCTTTGGTGGAAGAAAACAAGCAATAGGAAGTAACAATGCACTAGAATGAAAATGTCATGTAAGGAATGTCTCATGAGACGCAGGCTTTCGCCTTCATCCTCCTTAGCGTATGCTAAAGAGACTGTCAACTTTTTTTTATTGGTTAGCTTTAGTTAGTTAGGAGGGGTGTGCACACAGTAATTCTTGAGACTGAATCGAATACCAATCGAATAGTGCAAGAAGTGAACTGAATCGGATATTGAATAGCTTTCCAATAGCCTTCCAATAATAAGCAGGTGTTCTCACAGTCAATCTTCACATTCTAATATATTCACAATGTTAGCATGCTCCTGTCATTACAATGCATGTTTCAAAGCATTGGTTATCAAAAGCACAATGGAGCACTGAGATCAAACAGGCAATTTATGCGCAGAGACAAGACTCATTGATGAATGTGCATGATAGCGGTTTAGCCAGAAAATTCCAGCTCTATGAATCACAGAGCATGCTATGGTAAGTAACTTTTCTCATCTTTTGTCTGCTATGGCTGCCAGGATGAAGTTTATCACACAGATGGCAATTTGAAGTATTCGAAAACTTTTTGAAAAATATTCACATTTACAAATAGTCCCTATGCAATTCGAACACTGAATCAAATACGGCTGTATTAGAATCGTTACTGGAAAGTTTCTAATATTCGCACACCCCTAACTAATAGAGACTGTTGCCTGAGAAATGAAGCAAACGAAAGGCTGCTTCACCTTGCAAGGCCTCTTAGTGCAGGAAAGCCAGCCTAGAAAAAGGGGCCACGTCCACACTAGGAAACTTTGGGGCTTTTGGGGCTAACCCCTGTTACCAGTAAATTTATGCAGGGTAAACTGCGGCACCTACGACTTGGTTTTAAAATGTTGCTGCGACTATGAGTGCGCAGGTTTAGCAGCCGAGAGGAGTTAGCTGAGACTCGAGGTGGCAGCTGGGACAATGGACCAACCACTTACGGGACCAAGAAACTGAAAAGTCATGCCAAGACAGATGAAGAGGCCGGCAACAATGGCACGTGTCTTGCAGAATCTGGCAGCTGCTCGCCAAAACTCGGCCTTCTCTCCTTGCAGTAGCTGCTCATCTTTCCAGAGCCTCTCCAGTCTGTCAAGTACAAGAAATAAAACACAAAGAAAACAAACTTCTAAACTGGCTGCTGACGCAAGGAAGACAACAAACTAGGCATGAAGTGCAGAATATTGCTTTCAGTCATCAACTGTGGTCTACAGTTTGCACAAGATTGTCAAGCTGACTGACAGGAGCTCTACCTCTTCCCATCCATATCCAAATAAATTGAGAAATGCAGAATTCCCTAGGCAACCATGAAACCAATTAAAATGATATTAATTGCCCATAAAAAATAAATTCAAGTCACTGCTGAGAGGATATTTCTGATTTAGGCCTTCAATTTTTTCATTCTTTATTTACCTGTCAAGAAGAGAAATCTTAGAAAATGATAGCATTGTGTATAACATTCCGACTTTGGGACAACGAATATGCAGAGGTTTACTAAGCTTCCTCTTTCAGGGCATCTAAAGCAAAAAAAAAAAGGGGGGGGGGGTGTACTATACTTTTGTACAGTGTGCATGTATGATTTTGACGAAGAGTGCATTCCTAAAATGGCTGACAGGTGGCACTGATGAATATAAATGCACATAAGGGAACTGCTTCAAACGCAGTGACCACCAACAGACTTAATTCAATTTCTTTCTAATTCTTAATTTTTTAATGCATGGAATGACCAGTTCTAAAAGTTTCAGATCCTAAATTACATATTATGCACCGTATAACTTCTGTACTTTACGAATCAACTTCATGTATATTTTATCTCAACCTGGAGGAACCACTGGAAAACAGATATAATAGCATTCCCAAAAACTTTTTACAAGTATTCTTCTTACTTTGGCCATTTGCTAGGTTGAAGGATCTTTACACAAAGTATTACAGAAACAACAAGAAATAAAGAACTTGGAAAGGTAGGTTCACCTCTTGACGTTGACCTCGGCCGACTCGCTGGGAGCCATTTGCCATAGGTCTTCCTGGTGGATACCCTGACGGTAGGCCTTCCACATCAACTTAGTCATCCAGACGAGCGAAATGAACGAGAACAGACCTGCCTTGCTTGTGGGCATCTCATGCTTGTCTCTGTAGTTGGTGAGGGAGAGAAACAATACACTGACAGGGCGAAGGGCACTACAACTACCACAAATCAAATTGAATTAAATTCTGGGGTTTTACATTCCAAAACTACAATCTGATTATGAGGCATTACGATGAGAGGGGGCACTCCGAATTTATTCTGACCATCTAGGATTCTTCAATGTGCAGCCGATGCACAGTAAACAAGTTTTGTTGCACTCTGTCCCCATCAAAATGCAGTCACCACAGCCAGCATCGAACACACTACCTCGAGCTCAGCAGTGTAATGCCACAGCCACTGCACTACCACGGGGGGTGGCCACTAATCAACATGTACTGCCATTCACTCACCCGCTCGCTCATTAGTTTTTCACTGACAAAATAGAACACGGACTTGGAGATTACACGTGGCAATAAAGGAATGTTTATACAGCTCACAAGCAAAAACATGTGTTTCACTGAAGCTAAGGGTTCGACCTACAACTAGTGGTTGTATGTTTTTATTTACTCATACTGTTGGTCTCTCGGCTGTTACAGGGTGGGTCAAAGCAGCACTTCAACAATTAGTACAATACATGGTATTGAAATAATACATATAGCACAAAAATAAAACGAGTAAATAGCAGTATTTTGGCAATTAGTACAGTACATGAAGGCAGTGCATGAATAGTGTTTCAATAGGTGAACGTAAGTGAACAAGAAGATACATAAGCAAAATATTCTACAGATACTCCGATCAATATGATTGTAAATGCAGTGTTAATAAATGAGGTCATACACCCCCTCCCTCCAAAAAAGAGAAAAAGCATGTATACATGCTGTTACGTTTCGCCTACGACGTGCGGTATAGCCGGCGCGGATGCAACGGACGCCGGGCTTCATTCAAAGCGGCAGACATTTTGGCCCGTTCAGCGCTGCTGCAACGCTTTCTGCCAAGCGCATCCAGGCATGTTTCAATGCCACGTGTCTTCGTGTGTGTGTGTGTGTGTGTGTGTACATGTTGGTGCCCACACTTGTTAAAAGCGCGGCAGCCGGGGAGAGGAGCTCCCCAAGTGTGAAGCGAGGAGGTCTGACCGGCGCCGGCCCGGCGGATGCGCCACTTCTCGTCTCAACATGTCCGTGCACCGCCGTCACGTGCGCCTCAACCCGAGCCGTCCCTTCTTGCCCTCGACTCCGAGAGTATAAAAGCAGCTGCCCCCGGACGCCGAGAGAGGCTCCGATTTCTTCCGTCGAGTAATGTGCTCTCCCGTCTCTCCACTTCGGTCGACCTGACCGGCCGCTCTATTGCGATGCTAGAATAAACAAGTTGTTCTGTTAGCAGTCGACTCATGCTTTGCCAGGACCTTCGGATGCTTCCAGTTGTGCCCCAGGCCGCCAGGTCAACGCTACCCTTGGGGCTTGCAAACCATCTGCAACAGTGCGTGCATCTTTCAACGTTGCTTTAAGTTTTTCTCAAATTTTTCTGCATTGATGCTTTCTCGTGTGGACACTGGTAATTCATTCCATTCTTTAATAGTTCTTGGAAGGAAGGAAAATGCGTAAGCGTTAATGTGCATCTGAGGTATTTGAAAAGTATTATATTTGCTTTTCCGTAGTGTTCTACCTTGTCGTGCTATCAAATACTGTTTGCTATTGATGTTGAATGTGTTTTTAGTGAGAAGAAAAAAGAACTTTAACCTAGCTATGCGCCTGCGTTCCGCGAGTGTAGGCAAGTTCAGCAAACCGAGCATTTCGGAGACAATCTGTGCAAGCATAACGCGACAGAATAAACCTTGCTGCTCGTCGTTGAACTCTTTCCAGTCTCTCAATTAACCCTGACTGATAAGGGTCCCAGATTATGCTGGCATATTCTAACGTGGGTCAAACGTACGTTAAATAAGCTGTTAGTTTTACTGACTGTGAGGCTAACTGCAATTTTCGTCACAAGAACCAAAGCTTCTTTTCCGCAGTTTGGCATATTTTTGTAACATGGTTCGACCAGCTTAAATTCGCGGATATATGTACGCCTAAGTATTTCAGCACGTCAACCGAGGAAAGCGCCGAAGAATTTACTGTGTAATTAAAATCAAAAATTTTATTTTATTCGTTAAGCGCAATACAACAGTTTTACTCTCATTTATTTTCATTTTCCATTTGTCACACCATTTTTCTATTTTTCCCAACATTTTTCGGACTTACCCTCCTTTACAGGATACCGATGCATGTCACTTTGTCTAGCTTTATGGATCTGTTAATCTGTTAATGGATCTGTATGGATCTTTATGGATCTGTTAATTTAAGATCAGAAATCTCTGTTTAACTGTTGATCTCAAACGGAGTAGCATTTACATAAAAGGAGGCTTTTAACAGCAACTTTTCACATGGTGCAATGAGTTGGCACTCCAAGCAACAATTTTCAACCTGAATCTTTATGCTTGGCTGACACATGAGTAAAAACAGAATTCTGTTCCAAAAAAAAATAAAAAAAAGAAATACTGGTAATTACTTTCTTTACCATTCGTATCATAATGCTGAACTGTGCCATTTCTGAAAGATAAGGTTAATCACATGGATCAATTAATGGAAAGATGAACAGACGGCACAAGGCCTCTTTGAAACAAGAGGTGGCAAGCGTCTTCTCATCATCACCCTTTGCAAAGCTCTCTCTAACGGTCATAGTAATTTGAGGAGGAGACAAAAATAAATTATGTTTAGTGCAGTTGTTAAAGGGGAAAGCAAATGGAAGTAGTGAGGAAGCTCCATCAGTATCCTGAGTTAGCGAATGTCTACTGCAACCACAACACCATACTACCCATATGCAGATGGTGGAACGCACACCCCGAGCATCACCGAAGTTTCTTGGATCTCAACGAACCCACAAAAGCATCAACAAAGTTGCTTTATACTACTAAGTGTCACCTCTGACCCCTGCTGGACCCATGAACATGCACAACAAACACCCATAAATGCTGAGTATTAAGTATGCAGCATACACACTAATACTACACAATACTACTACTACACTACTCAATACACACTTGCCTTATACAAAAAGTTGTCAATGATACGTTCCAAGAAGTAATCATCCTAAAACGTAAAGTACCATGTAATCACATTCGTTACAGTGTTTTACCTTGTCTGAGAATGGCAGTGAAAATGGCACCTTGCAAACACTTCTTACATTCCTGTTCTCCAAACAGGCACCACATTCTTGTTCTATCACTTTCGGGATAGTTTCACTTTTGCATGAAGAAGCATCTAGCACTGGATCTCACACAAGCAAACGGCATCATGCCCACTAATTTATCCAATGAATGAGTACAAAAAGTTATATCGCTGAAAGTTATTGACTCAGAACCCCAGAACACTGCATTTATACGTATGTGGCTTAACTGTGCTGGTCATCAGTTTATCATTTTCAATGTTACAAGCACTTTTACATAAAATTTGACTTATAATGATACGCGTGAACCTGCATACAATCCATCGTAAATCACATAATCTGCAATAGCTGGGCTCACCGTAAACCAATTATTAACAACATATTGTGTTAATTTCGTGCATACTGACACGTGTACTTGTCTTTATCGGGCGACACGTTTTGCCGCCTAACAAATGTTATCGCACAGCGCGGGACGAGCGTGCATGTATCCGAAGTTTCTGGAAAGTTATCGATGCTTCTATCCGCTGTCTGTTGTCGCCGAACCTTGTGTTATCTGATTTCATCGCTTGACACTAATGGTGTAGAACTTTGTAGAAGGCATGCGGGTCCCAACGGTTAATCTGGAACATTCGATGACTGATCTATAAAAGCCGACGCGCTTGACCCGCTGATCAGATTTTCGACGATCGCCGACTGTGTTCGCCGCTATCGTTGTGCTTTAAGTGTAGCCTGTTTTGTGGGCACAGGTTCGCCCAATAAAAGCTAGTTTTCTCTTTCACAGTACTGCTACTGTGTTCTTTCTTCACCGTCACTACCACGTGACAATACAGTCACTGCCAAAAGCACATCAAACATAATGAGATGGTTGCATCATACCTAAGTTCACCTTGCAGTTACAAGGGTTTCTACATTTTATTTTCTAAAGCTGCTGTTTCACAAGAGCAGACATGCCAATAATCAACAGTTGCATAAATTCATGGAAATGTAGTGAAAGAAACTTTTCATTAGGTGCCTAATCGAACTGTGCTGTAGTCATATCCAGCTTAGTGCGATCAGACAATTGACTGCTGTCTCACATGTTAAAGCTGAATGCGCATTGTTCATGTAAAAACTTTTAATAGACACATGAAACTTGCACATAAAAAGAAAAGTACAGCTGCTGCAAGAGCTTAAAAAGAAAACAGAAGAATGTTCATCATTTGCCAATGCCTTGTAGCCGGCATGCCCTGTATATTGCAATGACTGCAGCCTGCATACCTTGTAGGCTGCCATGATTACAGCAGCTAAAACCGTGCTTAGAACCTTAACCTTATCACTGGTGTCATATGCACAGACATTCACAGCACAAAGGACATCACGACTACAGCTGCATGCCACCATCATTTTAGGCATGTGACAGAGCTATTGGCCTTTCACTGCTAGACACATACGGATCTAGACACCTTTCACGCCATTAGTGCAGAAGATTCCTTTCATATGCATAGTGAATGTACACGCGTCAATAAAACAATCAATCTTCCCAACATGCCATTGTTATCTTTCAGAATGGGCAAAGTGGTATGTTTGTCGCGCTCGTTCTGACCTTTTGTGCTTGGTATCCTTAGGCTGTGCACCGATGCAGATTCATAGACCACGGTCTAAAGCTGTGCGTGCGTGTGTGCGTGTGTGTGTGTGTGTGTGTGTTTCATTTATATAACTCACTTGGATTGAGGACGGACTGGTATGAGGACCTTCAGGGCATCCTTGTACTTGGACAGGCCTTCGTTTACCTTGAATGTGTCCAAGTCTAGTGAATCGCTATGAAAGAAAAGGCACAGGTATATTCAAAAGCAATTCGAAAAATCAGAACTTGTTTGAAACTAACACAGCCCCACTCAAGTCGAACAACAAAAACACAACTCTTTCTATAAACAGCTTTTAAATAAATTACGTTATCCCCCTCTTTTTTTTCCTGCAAACAATGGTGAATTCAAATCAACCGACCAACCCGATGCAGTGATTTTGTGGCTATGGAGTTGCACTGCCAAGCACAAAGTCTCCGGTACAAATCCCTGCCATGCCGGTCGGGTTCTGATGAAGGCGGAATGCAACAACACTTCTGTACTGTGAATTGAGCATTAAAGAAACCCAGGCGGTCCAAAATTAGCCCAGAAGGCTCCACTACGGCGTCCCTCATATAACCCTTGTGCTATTTCGGGACGTTAAACCCCAGCAATCTTTTTATATACCCCACAGTCTTCATTGACTGAAGCATTTCCCCATAACCTGAAACATAACTGTACCTGTTCTTTATTTTTTGTGATGTTTTGTACAATCCTTGTTATCATCCTGCTATGCGCCATCTTCTAATCACCTTCCTGCTTAGACAATGTGCTCACAGTATTTTACGAATGTGTAAATAAATAAATTTAGAACAACCTTTCAATAAGTTAGAGCAGACTCTGCATGCCCAGATGCATTTAAAGCTCCATAACAAATGGTTTTAAATTATGAAAACAAAATCGGAGACATCTGGAAACAAGTATTGCCTACATAGAACGAATTTTAACTGTTAAACAACAAAGAGCATATGCCCCTCCACACAAGTTTTTTTTATTATTATTAATATTAAAATCTAAGAGTATACATAGATGCAGAGGACTGTTTGTAACCTATATGAACCTACGGAACATTTTAAACTTACTGAGTTCTTGTTTGCACAGTTGGTTTATAGCTATTAGGATTACAACTTGGAGCAAAAAACTTGTGTTTACCTTTTTATGTACCCTTTGCATTACCTATCTTCTATTTCTTTGGGCCATTTCACAGTTAATTTCATCAGTCCAACTGACCTCTAGTTATAATCAGAAAGTCTTTTGCTTTCTTCATTCACTCTTTCACTAAACAAAAATATCATTGCTAAAAGGAGGGATTCTATTGCTTTTGCAGTCTGCGCAGTAATGCACACAGCCTCCGATGAAAGGAAAAGGGAAGAAATGAATTCAATAGGCATTTTGGTGTGTGCTCTATTGCACTAACAGATGCGGAAATGCATACAACTGGTCTTTAACAAGAGAATATTCTATGAAGCCCTTGAATTGGCTTCAGCCAGTAGTGTGAAGAACACAAGTGCTGCAGTGGCATTGTTCCAGCCGCTGCAAGTTAAACAATTCCAATGCCAAGCTGAACAAAGCAGAAGTTTCCCACATGCGCACACAACTGGAACACCGATGCTTTGCCAGAAAATACATGCTTGCTCAGCGGGCATGCAGCTTGTGACGTCATGGCTTGCGAGCAGGTCAGTTTTACTTTACTGTTATGCTGTGCGAGTGTAGCATAGAAAATTCAATTGCAAGTTACATGCCAGCTCAAATGTGCCAAAATTTTGGCGACATGTTCTTGAATGCACAAGGATAAACTTCACACAATACAGTTTGCAATCGGAAATTGGGTGTCATGGCCCCTTTAAAAGAATTTTCTTAAAGAAGCAAGAAGAAAAGGAGAAAACAGGTGGTGCACTGGCGAAATTACAAAAATACTAGCAACTATGATTTTTTGGAATATAACAAGCTATAAATACCATCTCGTTCTCAAAAATTTCCACTTTAAGCATGCCAGCACTTTCATGAATATTGTCACTGCTGCGTAGTGTTACTTCATGACACATGTTGGAACAGGACAGGTACAAATAAAATGGACACACAGAGCTCTGTGTGTGCAGTCTATACCTTTGTGCCTTTCTTGTTTTGAGCTCTATCACGAACTTACACTGAATTAACGAAACATACACTCTGATTCACAGTATTACACGTCTGCGATGATGCCAATTATGACGAGCTGAAACATTGGTCCTATTATTGCCTGTTAATGTTTATGGTTTCATGAGATGCTACACACAAAATGTGGGCAGAAAACAAAACAAAACAAAATATATTTTTTCAAGTCTCCTGTATGCAACATGAAAAGTGGGCATGGCCCAACTGTGAATGTGAAATGCCTCCATAGATGAAAATGCCAATTTTTGAAACTGAAGTAACTATAGAAAGTAAAGTTATATGTGATTTATTAATGTGCCAAAAAAGCGCGTACATGCTTTCTAATGAGAGAATCAAGTACAAAATAAAACGGCTTTGTCAGTTTCTCGATTGCTTAAATAAAGTTGGATATATAGTCGTAGCGTCGGAAACTCTAGAGACAAAAGCACACCGGTCAGCAGTTACAACTGTACCAAGAACAGTCTTTTTAACAACGTGCACTAGTCGCTTCTTCACTATGTTTCCTTTAAATGCCAATATATTTAAAGTCAGTGTCCTTCCTGTTCTACAAACGCGGCAATAAGCCCAGTGTTTTTTAACAAACTGAACAGATTAATTACATTTTGCTTTTTCTTTTAAAGCAAACATGAATTAGACTGGATCCCACCAACAGGAATCTTGTAAGCTTTCAAATATTTCTTCCTGAGCATGGGGTAACTTGTTAGCTTAAACTATGTTGGTTAAGTGGATTAAGAATATATTTTTGGGTTTATAACAACATGGGTTAAGCTGGCCTATGGAAATTACAAGGCTCAAAAAATACAATTTCTAGAAATGTTAATTTTTTCTTCTTTTCTTGTGGCACTGCTATTAGGACACATGGTTCCAGATTTCTCGTAAACTGGGATACATAGCGCAAGAATGACACAAGGACGAAGCAAGAACACGGGATGAGCGCTGTGCCATCCCGTGTTCCTGCTTCGTCCTTGTGTCGTTCTTGCGCTATGTATCCCAGTTTACGATTGAACTACCAACATGCCCAAACTTCTTCCCTGCTCCAGATTTCTAGCAGAAATCTTGAGACGATTGCCACTGATAACAAAATTCTTAACGCAAATTAATGCACCTGTAGTTAGTGCAAATCCATAACACAGAATGCATTTGAGTGCCTTCTTTCCTTAGTATGAACCTTAGTTTCTCCAGTAGATCATTAAAACACAGACGACCTTAACAGATATGTCAAATCCTGTCACTGTCAGAGACAAACATGCCTCACTGCAGCATTTATATAAGGTGTATCATAAGATTCTGACAATTATTTTAGAACCTTCACATATGTCAAATTTGCAAGTACTAAAATGAACTCTGTAATGCTATCTGAAAAAAAATTTATTCCCTGCTACTTATTTCTACTTTAAGCAAGCAAAGAGGAATGTTTCATTTGCCATCAGCCTGGGTTACAGGTACTATTCAGCCACAATGCAAAGATCTTAAATGTGCACTGCCTGCCACTATCGGAATTAACAGCTCATGTATGGCAAACTAGACTATTACACAGAATCTGAGATTTCCCAATTGTTGATGTTTTTGGCATCAACCTGGTGAACAATTCCAATAAATGGTTGTTTCCCTTCTCGCATTTGCTGCTCAAGAGGGTATACCGTAGACATTTTATGTGTGTTGCTTCAAAGCCGACGTCAAAGCCCATACGGGTTCAGTAGTAATGCATGCATGCATTCAAAATTGAGATAATCTATAGTGGACATTCATTCTCAATTGAATACTATTTACATTTAAGACTTACCGAACACTCTTGCCAACTGAATTCCCATGCAGAGTGCAGGAGTAGGCCCTTTGGATCGAAATATATACCCCCATGGGAAACACAACTCAGGTGATGCCTGGCTGGGGTAACATCTAAGGCATGTCCTACATATTAAGATACACAACAGAACCCCCTTTTCACTTTCTTAACGAGGTGGAAACATCGATCAGATTTCATTTGCTTGCTTATCTTTATTTCCCCCCCCCTCCCCCACCACCTCCTTATTCGTGGAAAGACGACAGTCCCAAGAGAGCCACTGTGCAAAACTTCGCAAACGAAAGGAGCTCTGGCACGGGAAGCTATCGGCGAAGCACACACGCACCCGCGCTAACCGGAGCACGCGCAAGGCGGTTTCCTCCGGCGAGCGCCACAGAACTCCGGCATGATCGTACGTGTCGTCAAGGAAATGACGCGTGCGTGCGCATGAATGCAGCAAGCTTGCTCGACGCGCTTTCCTTTTTTTTTTTTTTTCTTTAACACTCAGATCGAGACACAATGCGCGAGCTATAGTTGCATTGTGTGTCCGTATCGACGCGTCTATACGCGTTGGCTAGCTCCGACGGCGGGGCACGAGCAAAGGACGAAGCGAAGTGATCAGGTAACAGCAGCTGCGCCCGGGCAACGGGAACCGGCGCGGTGGTAACCCGACCATTCTGCCAGACGCGTGCAAAGTTCGCGCGGCGCACGCTAAATTCAGTCACCGCGCGAGCTAGCGCAGTACGCACGAAGGCCGGCGATCTTTTCTCTCCTTTTCATCAAGGATGCGTACGACAGTGCAAGCTGTCTCCACGGCCTCGGTCGGAAGCGAAGGGTGAAAGCCGACCCAATTGAAATATCTATACATCGGACCATGAGCTCGGTTAAAGGAAAAAGCGACAAACGATCGAAGTGGCGGAAAAATCTAAGCAGCGCTCACAGGAACAACCACGAAGTTCAAGAGATGAGTTCCGCGCGAAATCTCAGGCCGCTACACTGCGTAACAAGATACACGCCGCGTTTGTATCGTTTGTCGATCTCTCTTCTTTTCCCTTTTTATTATAATTTTTTTTTCCATTCATTCAAAGGTTAGGCAAGCGATCTGTGACTGGTGGCTTGCCGCCAGCGTATCCTGTAAGGTCGAGAAAACGCATTGTGAAAGCGCGGAAAATTATACTTACGCGTTAACCATGTTGCATGCTCTGCCATCAGCTGCATCGTCGTCGGCTTGTGCGTAGTCCTCCGCTGTGCCGTACGGAAGGAACAACGAGCCCGTGGACATCCACTTGTGCATGTCCGTGGGGGGCCTGTTGGGCTTCGTTGCCGCCATGCCTTGAAGTCGTGTGCGCCTTCTTTTGCGAAAACGATAACACAGTTGCTCTTCAGATGAGTCAGACGCGTCTGCTACAGCTGGACGTGACAAACGCTGGTCGAACGGTTTCGGACGTCATCATTCAAGGAACAAAATGAATCGAGGATTGCTGTCGCCACAGCGGCCTTTTTGGGTGATGGGCTACAACTTCGTACGCGTTTAGTTTAGATTTTCAGTGAAAAAGAGAGGCATCGTACCGTCAAGGTCGAAGAGCCGGCTAACCGTTGACGCGCAGGACAAGTGAAGCTCGCGCCGACCGCCGACCTCGAGCGCATCGAGAGCGAGCGGCGAGCGCACGAACAGGATTGACTTGCCTTGACTGTGACTTCGTTTTCTGATACTTCCGCTACGACAAAACATGGTGTCCATGACGAATACTCTGCAAAAACTTTTTTTTACATATGCAACCAGCAAAAGTGTAGCCTTTGAGATCAGTTTTTGCTACTCAAAGGGAGCCGTCGCTAGGCGCAACGTTACCACCTTTACCACCTATAGATAAAACTATGGCCTTTGAGATTCGCATTTATTACTGAGGGAGCTGTCACATAGGGTGCGTGTGGCGTCCATAATATAAAGGTAATGTTTGAGATAATCTGACGTTTTGTAATGACACTGCAATGTTTAAATATGCATAGTATGAACTATTCGTGCTTTTTATTTTGTACCGTCGATGCGTTCACTTGTATTGGCTCGACTATGTTGACTGCAAGTACGATCTGCAGCCTAGAATATTTTTGATGGCTGCGCCCACGGAGGAAGGAAACTTAGGAGAGGCCCTGACGTCACTCTTTGTGAAGCAAAAGTGAAGCCGGAAGTTGGCGTTGCTCATGGCGATGCTCCGCCTTTTGTGCCACCCTCCTCTCTTGTTTACATCTTTCGCGAAACCACGCTGCGCTGCGCGTGGTTTCGCGCACGCTCGCGCAACATCCGGCAGAGCACGGTGCAGGTAACACAGCGCAACAAGACACGGTGACTAACGCAAACCCGCCCACACAGCGCCTTTGCCACGGCACGAAACCTACCAGAGCAACACGTGTGAGCGCTCAAAAAATCAGAACAACGCCACCATTGTGGCCCAAAAGGCGTGGCCATGCAGCAAAAAAAATAAAAAAGCAGCAAAAAAAATGAGAACCTATACGTCATTTCCGCCACACTTTTCTCCTAGCGCGCGGAGGGGGTAGGGCCTCTCCTTAGTTTCCTTCCTCCGTGGCTGCGCCCATCTGGGGTGTTCTAATCCGTATACCGGGGCGCCTGAATTAAAAGTGTTTTGCTTAGAGAACCGTTTGAAAGGATTATCAAAGCACAGTGCGTAGATTAATCATGTAGTATTCATTACGAATGTGACACTAAGCCTTGATTGATTACTGCTGGACACGAAATGTCGGACAGCAGCTCCGACGAGAGCGATGAACGACTACGAGAAGCGGCGGTCACTGTTCAAGATATTTTTGCGAAAAATCCGGGGCAGAAGAAGCCACAGGAAAGGTACATTGATTGCAGCTATGTTCTAAATATGGCGATTCTGACCCGTAGAGTTTGTTTGTCTGCCTGTTTGTATGTGCGATTGCCGCCGAATGTGGCACATACCCACTACGGGGTACTGGCCAAGTATCGGGTGAAGAAAACGATTATGTAGTCTAACCGCAACTTCTTTCCCTTTTTTTTCTTTTCTGTTTTTGAACACACTAATGATGATGATGATGTCCTTGATGAGTTTGGTCGCAACGTTCATTTTCTTCTCCTCCTTCTTTCTTTTCTCTTTTCTTTTTTCAGCGTGCAAGAAAACAATGACGCAACCAAGGACACCGGTACAACCATAACAGACTTGTCGGCGGAATGCAGACAGTTCCTCGCCAAGAGCTTGTCAAATAACTTGGACAAGTATGTGCAAGTTTGCCAGCGATGCGTGCTAGGCCGACAGACTGACTAAATCAGTTTATTGTGATAAAGTATTCCTTAAATACCATGCCGTCGGTCACCCATGGAGAAAAGGGTTTGTCATTGCAGAAGAAACTACCTCTGAAGCAGCAGAAGCTTGATGTGGGCGAGTTGGTTTTGCATACTTGATGAAAAGAGCGCTACGAAGACGCGGACTAAAAGAACAGCATGTACGACGGACAAGCGCCTTGTCCGTCGTACATGTTGTTCTTTTAGTCCGCGTCTTCGTGGCGCTCTTTTCATCAAGCAAGCTTTCCTCCTCTGAATTTCGCGCCGAAGCCTTTGAGCCGGTAGGTCGGTGTGACGTCACGTATTTCCATATTATCGTATTTAGATAGGCCGCTTTGGCCCAGAAAAGAGCGCTCAAAACTTGCTGGTTATGTCTTCGATTCTGTTTTTGGAACGCTATGCAGTCCGTTTTACCGGTAAAAAAAAAAAATTAATAGACCCGTGGAGACGATTTATCACCATCAGTGACGTCACAGCGAGCTGGTGCAGGAACTTCAGGGAGGCGTCGCCACCCGTCTTTCGTTTTCGCGCTTTCCAGGCTTGCCTAGCCACCTTTCATGGTAAGAGTGGCTGATAATAACAATAACACTATTTGTCTAGAACAGCTTTAGTATTCCGGGACCATAGCTTAGCATTCCTATTTGTGTCCCTTTAAGTTTCTGCTGGTCATAATGGTTTAGCTTGTGAAAAGCCGCAACATAAGAAAGGAAAGTAATGTTAAATGGTCAGTGCACGGTGTCATTACTTGAGTGATAGTTGCAGGCCAGAGACATTGCTCGCACAAGTCTGTTGATGAACTTATATTTATGACTAACTCAGCCTACAAAGCCATGCTACCGTCACATCTCTTTCTTTGACGCTTTCCGGTGGTATACACGAACATAAATTTTGTGTTGTTTCCCCCAGATACTTTTTTTTTTAAGCAGTGATTGAAAGTGCTTTCTGAAATTGGCACATGGCGAAACCACATAGCAATGCATCTGGCTATTAACACCTAATTTAAAATTCATGCTAAATGCAGTATTGCTACTGCTAAACCTGTTCGAATTAAACTTGTTGCATTAAAAAAAGTAATGCTAAGCCCTGCTGAGTGTTCCAACATTGCTTCTTATTTTAATACATAACTGATTTGACAGGAATACTAATAGACTAATGTAGGGAGATTTCGAGAAAGAAAATTGGTGCATCATATTATAGCACTAACTTTGCAACAAAGACAGACAACGCATTTAAGATTTTCCACATATTGTTTGCAGAATTAGCGTATCGGTTTTTGTTGTGGTGTTGTAAACATAATGCTGCAAAATTTGTGTATGTGCATGTGTTTCATTTTTATCATTTTTTGTATAGCATTCAAATCCCAAATAGAGGGTCTGCTCACGAAGGTCAGTAGAATTTATGTTTCCCTTCGAAATAACGCAGCAGATTACATTCGGATTTCTGCATATTACGGAATAGTAAGGGAAAGAGCTACAACTAAACTTCCGTTAAAGATCTCGAGTACTGCTCTGTGCTCGTACACAAGATCTCCCTATCTCTCCTTAGATTCATACACTTGCGGGCCAGGCACCTTCAGAGCCTGCAGAAATAGCTTTTGCTTAGCTCTGTCATGCATAGAATCATAGTGCTTTACACGAAATGTACCAAAATGTATAAGAACAAGTACAGTAACTACCCCGAGAAATCAGAGCACCAGCAATTACATAATTTATGTAGACTAGGAGCTGCAGATCATTGGTTCTCTCTGAAATTCAGAATAAAGCTCGCCCATTGTTGCATGTCAAGATTAGGCACCTGACCTGCATGTTTGGAGCCTGCTACCTACTGCATGTAAAGGCATGGCATGAAAATAACCATTGCATTACTTGTGCCCATTCTTGTCGTTGTCATCGAGTTTAGAAATTTAGAGCTCTGAAGCCCCTTTAGCTCTCCATGCCAACTGAATTTGTGATATATGGCTCTTGCTTATCATGAAAGCTGGTTTGGGAACATTATTTTCCTTTCTTTTTTCATTCGGACTAAAAGAGGTTAAATATATCTAGGGATGATTGTTACAGTCTAATTTTTCTTGTTTCTTGAGTCTCAGTCCTACTTTCTTGACAGTTAAATATATTTTTACCCTCTGCTTTTCTAGCCAAAAAAGAACACGAATCTAATTGTGTTTTTCAATGGGACATAATTTCACCAGTGTTTGCCAAAACCCTTTTTGTGTCCAGTTGGTTCTGATAGAACATTATTGTTGGTCCAATTTGTATGAAAACATTTTCGTTTAGGCCTTATTGTGCATTCCGTTTACGCACACTTGGAGCCAAAGGGCCTCCACTTAGTTCAATGTTGGTTAGTTGGTTACTCAGGCTTTCCAGAGAAACTAATTAAAGTCTGTAAATACCAACGGTAGGGCCCTTAAATATCAGTCTGCTTGTATATGAAAATTGGTTGTAGTTGGAAATCACTGGACAAGTAAGGCCATGAAACAACAAAATAGTCAATAATAGTAGCATAAGTATAATGTAAGTTCGCAAATAAATTTTTTTAGTTTGCTAGGATCACTGGAGAGCAAACAGCATGTAGCTTCTCGTTGAGCTGAAACATTCTTCCAAACTGTAAAATTTTACTGTTTTTCTTGAACCCCTGGCACTACTTGGTTACCAAAATTTTGCTTGCATATATGGCACGTGACAGATTGCAGACACTGAAATGCTGGGAATATCATTGAAGTAAATTGACATTGTGTAGTCATGCATGATGAGTAAGGTTCTAGTAATAAGTGTCGAACATTTGTGTTCTACAATCTGATATTGCTTGCCTGCATCGATAACTTTCTATTACTGGTCCCAGTGGGTCTAATAAGCCTCATTCTAATTTACCCATTGGACTAACTGTGTTTAAAACTTGGTCAAATGGGAAATGCCAATGTTGTTCCTTTCCTCATGCTCTTATTTTTGAGTGGGATTGCTCCTTCATATGACATGTTATGGACCAATGCCTAAAGCAGCCTAACAAAATTTAATGCTACAGCATTCATTTGGTAATATGCAGCAACATGCATTGGCTGTTTTCTTAGGTGCTTACCCTGCAACTTGGCCCATGCAAATGCACATGCTTTCTTGTTGCTTTAGGTGTGCTAGTGCTCTGGTGCCTCAATCAGGTACTCGCCACATATATTGTTTGTTATCTCCCATCTCACTATACCCCTACCTGTGAAAGTGTGTGAATGTTTACACACTCTATCTCGTCTTTCTCCGTGCAGGAAAATCAAGATAGTTGACAAGCACATTGAAATACATGATGATGACAACAACACAGGCAAGTGATTTTTTTTCTTCCTTTCTTTCTTTTCATGTGCAACTTTTCTTAAGGGCATCAAGTGACACCGCTTTTCATCACGCAGGCATTAAGCTTTTTACTGACTCCACCGTGGAATTGGTCGAGCTTGAGGAACCCGAAGTGCAGCGTCCTCGTAAGAAACACAAAAAGTCTAAAGAAAAGTGAGTATGTGATAAGCTCATATCTAAGCAAAACATGTAAAACAATAGTACAGCTCCTCCCCCCCTCCCCCTTTCTTTTTGTAAGCTCATACATAATTTGCAGCATCTGTGAACCGTATGTTTAAAGTGAGAACTTGTAGCCACTTCTGTAGCACACATTCCTGAGAAACATGTCAGAAACAGCAAAAAAAAATAAAAATAAAAATAAATTAATAGTACTGTATTTCTACAAATATAATGCAAAATTTTTTTACCTTCAATTACGGGCTCCAAGCTGCAGCGATCTCAACCACCATGCACATTGGCTCTGTGCAAATGCCAGCATCCGAACACTCGAGGGAGATCATAGTACAGACATGCACATGGCATTAGAAGAGCGCAACGATTGTCAAAGATGAAAGCAGTGCATCCCAACTGCCAAGTAATCGCCCAGTCCACTCCTGCAGTGTGCTTTCACGAGAGTTCATCTGTGCGAGTGCAGCTGCCCCAGCAAATGTAAAAGGGATAGGGTGTACGTAAAAAGAGCAGACAACAACGTTGAAACTTATTTTCTCTCTCACTTTAAACTGTAACCTTTGCCCATTGATTTTTGAAAATATGATGTCTCTTTATTTACTTTCCAAAAATAAGATAACATAGTGCCTGTGCATGCTTTGCGCAGAGTGCAATGTCATGCCCTGCAGTTCACCTACAAGGGGGGCACTTAAGGTCATCCCAATCACCACGATCAGCACTGTTAAGGAACTGGGTTATTCCGATTCACCTATCTGCAGCTTACTGTGCTCCAACTTATATCTAATTGTACCATGGAAGCTGCTAACAGAACAAAATCAAAACATCCTTTATGTCACGTTTGCACCCCTGCGCATGTGTATTCCATCTCTTTAGGGCATTTTGTGGCACATTTGTGGCGACATTACTCAACATAAATACTATTTTCTGGGTTGTCCAACGTTACCCTCACCTCAAGTTACATTTGTGATCAAATTGTAAGAGTTATAGCGCATTGCTACCTTTATTTAATGTTATTGCCCCAGCCACATTCCAGGTGCATGTGAGAAAACTGGAAAGTAGCTGGAATAATATGTGGTAGCACTATGATAAAGCTGCCTACATTTGTGCAGTATGACATGTAACATACCAACTATCTCTACTTTTCATAGCCATGGATTCTCCCAGCTTAAAAGGTCATTCCAGCGTGGTACTTAAACTAATAATTGCTTGCGACATGCTTCCATTTGTACAGGGTAACAGACGACATGCTCGCAGCCATTGCTGTAACACCGGAATGGGTGCTACAGCAGTCTGGCATCCAAGGTGCTAACAAATAGCCAAAAATCATCTGCAGGAAGCTCTGGAGCTACTCAACTTGCAATGGTGTTATAGTATCTCAGCACTATATTGACTGTAGATACATTGTTTGAGTGCTTGTAATATCTCCTATATTTGTAAATAAACAAATTCTTTCATTACCTTTTTTTTTGTTGTTGCTCGAGTTCATCGCTTTAGGACTATTACAGATGTGGAATTACGTTGATGGCTCAATCGGGTTGTTGAACAGTGTGGCGGCCCCTAACATCCCTATATTTCTGTGTGGACTTCAAAGCCATTCACCTACCTGCCCTCGCACCTGTTTGTTGTGGCAGTTTCTTAGCTGGCCCAGCAACCCCATCCTTGATGTATTTCATAGGTCTTTCTTTCTTCTGTCCCTTTTTTGCCATTTTGATCATTAACAGCGTGAACAAACTAGCGTAACAACAAGCTCTTCTCAAGTTCACTAACCTAACGAAAGTCATAGACAAGGGAAAGAAGAAAAAGGAGAACGAGTGCTTATTATGTGTTTCCTAGACAAGCAAGTTGCAAATATTTTCAGAATGCTTTTCTTCCGCACAGTGTGGTCGACAATTTGGCCAAGTACCAGAAATTAGAAGCTCTTCGATGACACGAAGGCCTGGTGGGGAGCAACAATGCCCCCAAGTTGTATGCATGCGCTCGTGCCATATTTATCTGTGCGCTGAATTTTAGTGCTGATCATCTGGAATGAAGTAGAGGTGCGCTGTGAATGGGGCCACAATGTTCTATACATGAGAGAGGCAATCGCCCCCCAGGGAACCATACCCGCTTCACTTTCAGACCGCCACAGTTCTCGCCTTGCTTTCACATTTAAGTTTTCCCTTTCATTCATGTTGTTGCCCACTTCTTGAAACTTGCTTTTTCATGGGAAAGGGGGGTGGGCCTCATCAAAAATTTGGCAATCAGTAATATCATCATAGTAATAGGCCAATTATGAGAAAATGAATGCTAAAGCTAAATTTTTCATTCCACACTGGAACACGAGTATTAGTATGTCGGTGTTATTGATTTCGAAGTACTTTTTTTGCATTGGGACCATTGTGGTTCAGTGAAAGTTCTTGGAACTTCAGTCTGTAGCTCCTTTAGCAGTGATCCGATTGGCCGAGGCAGTTTTGGAGCAATAAAACAGGCTTTTGGAGCTTCTAAAGGCATATTTTGGAACAGAAAAGTTTAAGGCACTTGAGTCTCCTTACAAGCACTGAATGCGAAAGCAGTACGGCTCTTCTGTGCGATACCTTGCACTTGGTCATGTGCTCGAACGGGGCATAGTCAATATTGGGAGTGGGCCACGTCGGTTTTGAATGTCTGATAAATTTTCGAATAGGGTGAATTTTTTTGGTGTGGCCTATGGCTTTCGTCCGAGAGAAACTTTGTGCAAGAGTACATGTGCATAGGTAGCTCCTCCGCTCTGCAGTGGGTGGTCCCCTCGGTCCAGGAGCTTAGCTGCCCTTCACTCTCACAGCACTGCCTCCCATTGCTTTGTGGCGAGGCCTGCTATGGGTGCGAGGTCTGGTGTGCTTGCAGAAGCTCGTACCATGTGGTAAAGCATTGTGCATTGATCAATACACCATGCGCTGCATTCCCATAAAAATTCATTTGTCCAATACTGTGGCTGTTCAATGTGGGATTTCGCAGCAAGAGCCACAGCAGGCCCAGTGCCGGGAACATGACACCACTTGGTCACCTGGATTTTGATACTATCAAATGCCCCCCCCCCCCCCCCCCCAACGCCAGATGCTCACCGGATTTTCCCCTTCGTGGGGCACATGATGCTTTCAAATAAAAATTGCCGTTGCGAGAAGCAAGAGCTTAGATGCAGGGATCCTCACTTGAAAATTGTGGATCCCACATGCGGGAAACTGGTTTAGTAAAAAGCGTCTCGGATGAGATGCACGCTGTTGGAAGCACTAATCAGTCGCACGATGAAAAATTCAGCTTCTGCATTGCTTTTGTGCAAATAGAAACAGGATTTACGAATTCATTCAGTAAATAAAAGCTTGATGTGGTAAGCATTGCCTACACCGTAATTTGTTCGGTTAATTCGCACATTTTTTGCAGTCCCATGAAATACAAACTAAGTTTTGCTGTATGGATCCCAAACAATTGAATTGTCAAGCTTGGGCTGTATGAATGTAAAATAAACAGCAAGTTCAACGAACTTCAAATTTTATGTGTTACGTAATGAGGTTTGTGGAAAGTGGAATGGTAAAAAAAGTCAATATGCAGCTTCAAAGAGTCAATTCATTGCCATTCCCACAAAGAGGGCCAGAATGTGCAGAAATCTGCGAAATCATGCCTTCAGGCACAGATTTTGTAAAGTATGGCCATTCATTTCCACAGCAAATCGACCTTTCTAGTGAAATGACTGTTAAAGAAACAGTCCACCGGTTTATAAAACCAAGCTTTTTCCTTTTGGTGCCCTTGTAACATGCATTTCCGCATTAGGGAATTGACTGCAGATGCACACAGTCACAGCTCCCACAAACGGAGTGAGAAAGCAAGAAACGAAGCAGCCTGTAGGTTGTCTGAAATTTTTAGTTTTTATTACCCAATTTACACGATGCCATAGTATGCAGAGATATAAAGTCGTAGTACATGCATCCTAGCACACAAAGGGGGGGGAGAACTGTGGAAAAGTGGTCAAAGGGGAGGGAGAGTTGCGTGGCAGGCGGCGCAAATGACTACGTCAGGGGTAAACCACACTCTTCGGACACAATCGTACGAGCCCCCTTTGAAAACGCTGCGGCCACATTTCCAGCTGCACCGAGATAGCGAGGCACCAAAGAACAACAGGGGGAGAGGGGTGTGTGAAGGGCCGACATGGCATGTGTGTGTGTCCACAGCAGAGACACAAGTGCTTCACAAATGCTGCACAAACACTAAGACAAGAACTCACCTAAAAAAAAAAATGTGCACAGCACGAAAATCAGCTGAAGAAGCTGTTCTTACACACACAACATCACATGTCAAAATTGTTCTCTGGAGGAATATTTTGCCATCTTTGGGTGTGAATTCTTACATAAAATGAGCGCAACATCCAAGACATTTCGGCAGTGCCTTTTTTTTTTTGCCCTCGGGTCAAGACTCGTTTCACCGAGGTCGTCTTGGGCCACAGCAAATGCAAAAGATCCGCCGTTATAAAGGTGGTCTTGAACAGGGGAAGAAAAATTAACTGTATAAAAGCTCAGTTGGCAGCGACTCTTGCAAAAAAAAAAAAAAAAAAGGTAGAAAAAACAAATATACAAATTTTAAAAGAAGACATCGGAATGCTTAATGCAGGAAGCCTGAAAAACAGCGACTCTTTGTGCTCCACGAAAGACTTGCTCACCCAAAAAGCAGGTGAAAGCAAAGGAAAGACCGCAATGGAAAAAAACTGACACCATTAACAATCGCTGCACGCATTTAACAAAAGTGGGGAAAATTCGACGTCAGAGGTACACATTCTGGTGCCCAACATGGCACTAAAACTACCACTTTCAGAAACATTGTGAAAAAAAGAAAGAAAGGACACTCGGCACATACACGACACACACACAGCATCTGACTGTCCTCCCTAACGTCCTCATTCAAAATGGGAGAGTATGGGGAACACGAATGTGCAACACTAATAAGGCTAAAAAAAATTGGATGGCGCAAATCTATATCCCGGTTCTGGCACATGCAACACATGAAGTGTGAATGAAAGGCACCACCTGAACAGAGAAACTGAGAAGAAAAAAAAATGCTCGGCCAATTGTGCTGAACTTGGCGAGTTGTTGGCAAAAGCACAGGAGGCGGGGGGGGGGGGGTCATCCTGAACAATTGCCGGCTGTAACCATGGCAACATCAAGATAATGCCAAGAAGCAAGCACTGAGCAGTGAATGGCTACGCTCCTTCGCCCCCCTCCCCAGATGATGCAGGGATTGCCCTTGAGACTTGACACCAATTGCCTCAGCTACGCAAGGAACACAGGACAACACCAGCACACGAGAAAAAGGCCGGCGCTGCATATGCTATTGCTTGCTTTTTTACCCCTCGGGTTTGCAGAAGGACTGCCCCTTTAAAGTACAAGGCATCTCGAGTACATCGTGGAATGTCTGCTTGTCGAAACAAGAAAAAAATTATATATATATATACTTGAGTACTGCAAGGAAGTTGCACGGCTGACCAACAGACACTGTAACAAACACACACTGCAGACACTAAAGGAGGCTTTTTTTTTTATCTCTCCAACCAAAACTAGTTTCGAAAGCAGCAGTGTCAAAACAAAGGGCAAGCTTTACAAACATGTCTCAAACGTTTCAACAAACATTCCGGACCAAGGAACTTAGTAGAGATTCTCGTTCACATCACCCAGGGAAAAAAAAAAAAAAAAATGACGGCAGCGAAGAGTCCCAACACGTGCGCTCGGTGCATGCCCATTTCCTAAAGCCAGATGGAGGGGGGCTGGGGGACCAGAACCGCAAAGCAACCAAGACTCGCTACGAGGACTCCAATAAAGAATAAAGCCCCCAGGATTCTTCCATGCCAAATCCCCCTCAACAAGCTGAACACCAAACAAAACCTCACTAAACGTGTGAACCTTGTGAATGTCACAGTGGAGAAGACGATGTAACAGAAGAAGGTGACACGTGGACAGCGTCCCAAAAAGCAGGGGGTGCCTCACTGCCGGCCGACTACGCAACTTGGGCGAAGCCCACGATGGAGGCAGGGGAAATGGCCGCCGTGCACGACGCACACAGTCATTCAGGTTGCTCTGCTGTCATACCATCCAAAGCGTTTTGGTCAAGGCCTGGTTACAAGAATGCTACGCTAAGTAAAATGCCCAGCGGCCAAGCCAGGTCCGACACGGCGGCGGCCAAAGGGGAGACTGTGTGCAATAGGACCAAAAAGGGGAGAAAACCCTCCTCTACTGTATGAGAGAAAAAAAAATTGCTATTAAAATGCACTGAATTTTCTTGCGATTTCGAAAGAAGCTTGAGTGTCTTCAAAACCTGGAAAAAAAAAAGATGGAAGAAAAAAAAAAAACGAAAGGGACAGACTCCTGCAGCATTTTAGGTCACTAACAAGCACGTACTAGTCGCAAAGACAGATCACTTGATCCACCACTGGTTTCCCCCCCCTTTCTTCATCTGCGGCTGCTGCTGCTGCTGTTGCTGCTCACATTCTTTGTAGAGAAAGCCTAGTGCCACTCTTACGAAACATCTTGGTCTTCAACCTCTGGCGCCTGCTCCTTCTGTTCACCTTCACCTGTGGAAGAAAACCAACAGTTGCAGGCATTAAACACTATCGCTTGCTGTCTAAGAGCTACGCAGTAGGGCACAACAGATTATGGAATCTAGCTTCAAATGGCGCCAATTCCACCCTTAATATCTACGCCACCCAAGGTGGCGATTAGTGTAAAATTCTGAGCGAGTGCCCCTACCCGTGCAAGCACACCGTGTCCATTTTTAATTAAGTGGTTCGAAATTGGCGCAAACTACCGAGCAAGCACCCCCTCTGTTTCTCCACCCTGTTCACCACTTCATGAATTTTCACCGGACTGCTTGGCTGCAGTTTTTTTGTCAACTTTTTACAAAATTTCATGTTAAATTACATGAAATGACAATTTAGTGAGAAAAATTTGTTGTTTAGCCGCACTTCTGCCAAGGCTCGACAATTCAACATAGCCAGGTATCTGCATAGCCTTTGTCAGTTGTCATTTTGGTGAAATGTGCGAAGTGTCACAAGTGAACTAAGCGTGAGACACATAGTGCATTGTTGCATGCGATCTGTTCTACAAGGCCCTGGAGTCAGACTTTCCACCTGCGACAATTCTGGACACACGGTACAAATGAGCGAGCGGCATACGTAGCATACGCCCAGGACTCTCGCCAGTCTGACTGGCTTAGCAAATGGATAGTCTGAATGACTTAGCAGAAGTGAAAACAAACGCGTTTGCACAGCTTTCTCGTTTTAAACAAAAGATTACAATACAGACATGACTATGCGAGCAGCGTAGGCTCCTCCAGTGACAGACGCCGATGACTAGGAGCCGGCAGGCCTACCTCACTGAGTGATCGAATCTGAGATCAGATGCCCTTGTGGCATTGACTGCATGCCATTTGGTCAGCACAATGTGTACACAAGGGTCACGTTTAAATTGCAATACATTTGATTTTATAGACGCCGACAGAAGCGACTAGCAAGCCAGGCGAGCCTGCGATCACTGGGAGACTGTACAGGCTTAGCTCGCTAGGAGAGTGCATAGGCCGCCGGATCAGGGGCCAACAGCCCTTAAATTTCCGTCCACAACCGAAACTTGCAAACATTTTCACAAACAAAATTTGTTTCTGTGAAACTTAATGAAACATCCCTAAAATCATAGAGCAAGCCCATATTTGCGAATTTCACAAAAAAATTTGGGATGGTTGGCAGGTATGCATGCACACCACAGCACGACAGTGCCCAGCTTTCCCTCTAAATATCTATAAGGAAGTATCAGGAGGCCCCACTTCCAAGGACAGCTCGAGGTAGGCACCCACCGTCGTGCTGCATGTCGGAGGTCCAGAGGGTGAGGTTATCCCTGAGCAGCTGCATGATGAGCGTGGAGTCCTTGTAGCTCTCCTCACTCAGGGTGTCCAGCTCAGCGATGGCATCGTCGAACGCTGCCTTGGCCAGCCGGCAGGCCCGGTCCGGGGAGTTGAGGATCTCGTAGTAGAAGACAGAGAAGTTGAGCGCCAGGCCCAGCCGGATAGGGTGCGTTGGCGGCAGCTCCGTCATGGCGATGTCGCTGGCCGCTTTGTACGCCACCAGGCTGTTCTCGGCAGCCTCCTTGCGGTCATTGCCCGTCGCAAACTCGGCCAGGTAGCGGTGGTAGTCACCCTTCCTGCAGGGCCAACCGTAACAGCCGTTTAACCATTTCAAAAGCCCCTGAACAAGTGGTTTCTCTAACCAGTTCGTCCCAACAATGCCACACCGTTTTTGCACCAAGAGGCTGCTGCTTTTGCTGCTGTGTATCATTGAAGCATGATTAAAAGAGTCCTGCAACATCAAGCCAGCTGATTCACTAAGCAATGCTCCCATCACTGCCCAAGCAAATTATGGCTATACATACAGCAGGCAGCCTACAATTCTGTTAAAGAACTGCCCGTGTATTCATTCAACTTACTGAAATCTGGTAACCTATGTTATTGAGACCTTCATACATTCATTTATCAAGGTATCAATGCTAGGAGACTCCCGAGCATGTGCAGCACTTCACTGTTCTTTTTCTTGCCCAAAATTTGTATGCATTAAATTTTGTGAAAATTGTTTTCATGTTCGATACAATATTCTTTTTCTTCTCGATTCAAAATTTACATTCGGTATTTGCACACCCTTAATAAAAACAAGTGTACTAGAAAGAGAAAAAGGGAAAATGGCCTGCACTCACATCTTGTAGTAGAACACCTTGGATTCGCCAGTAGAGGCAGTAGGGATGAGGTGCTTGTCCAAGACATCCAAAATGTCCTGGCAGATTTCTTTCAACTCTGTCTCAACCTGGCAACAAAACAAAGGAAGCAACAACAGTTCAATGCTATTCAACACACATAACAGAATAACTGGCGGCAATCCAAAGTAGAGCTCACAGAGCGCAAATAAAGGTTGGTGTCCAACATTGACACTGCTACAGGAAACAATTAGCAGCAGTGCTTCTGAAGAGAAAAGTTTAGTGTTACATTCCAACTGCATAATGTCCCCAAATTCTGTACTCGTACACTATGGCCCACACGCAGCATGTATCTGTGACAGATGAAAAGCCAGTGGTGGCTTCAAAAATAAGTAACCTGCCAAGAGTGACCACCTTCGGCCTTCGTACACTGAAAAACGTAAAAGGGTTAAAATGTCAACAATAAGTCGGGCAGTTCAGAATAGGAAAACACTTTCAGGGCTTCATTTATTAGTACAGGGTGATTATTAGCAGAGAAAGGAAGGTCAAACCTTCCTTCTACAGGAGTCCTGATCGAAATTTAGCATCGAACTTTATTTAGGCGTGATCAGATAGCTGTCAACCACAAAACTATGGTGTCATGGCAGAATTCCTTGAACAAGCAATAAGTCACTATTACATCCTCTTTTAACTCTCTCCATACATTGAAGAAAGTAGGTTTTTGTAGGTTGCACCAGATATTTCTTTTTCTTTTTTTTAAAGGAACTACTGCACTCAGTATTTACGTAATACATAAACAAAAAGCTGCAAGAATGCACTTTTCACACATATAAGTTTATGGACGAGATTTGTAATAAAAAATACATAAATTGCCAGAATCAAGATTGCGAGATAAAACTGAACGAAGTTTGTAAAGACACAAGCGCTTGTACCTACTAAGAAAATGTAAAAAAGATTATGAGAGATACAAAATGTCTCGCTGTCTAATAGGCACCATCTCCCAAAAAAATTTAAACTTTCCACTGAACAGGTATTCCACTACGAAAATTTAACTGCAAGCACTACAGGTGGGCATACCAGGCTGCGGCCACCAATGTTATGGGCTAGTTTTCGTTATCGTCGCTTTCAGAGACAAATTCAGACAAAAAGACAGCATCCTCAGACTTACTGCGGAATCATGAGATCTGCGATCTTTCGAAGTGCACATTCTGCTCCCGGAGGCAGACATTTTTGCTTTCTACTTTGACACATGCACCAGTGATACTATGTGTCACCCCGCACCCCATATTTCCGTGACTGTCTGAGATACCCTGTAGACAGACCATACACTTAGAAATTTCTTGCACTTTTTGAATGTGATCTTAAGGATGTTACGGTTCATTATTTGAGGCCTCATACTGTCATTCTGGAGCCTGCAGCTATATAAAAGAGGGAAAAAAAATGACAGAAATGTCAGTTCTTTAATAGTGCATGCTAATCACAAGTGCGGAATGCCAGCATTACATCGTGAATTTCAGAGCACTTTTGCATGTTTTAGACATTTCAGTGCTAAGAATGTTCTTAAAACTTGCTAAGTTTCTCCTGAATGTGAAGTTACTATCTACTGTTGAACAAGTTTTTCATGAGCAAATGCTGTTAAAATCCGGTGTCACAGGCAGTTCAGAATCTCTAAGATGGCTTCGATAGCCACCATTCATTTTTAATGCACCAAAGGTGCTATTTAACCCTTTGAGGGTCAATGACGTAAATATACAGCGCCACGAACGAAGTACAAAATGGTCGATGACGTATATTTATGACGCCGTTTGTATGGTTAAAAAGCATGCCAATTTCTTCTTTCCTTTCTGTCATGTGCTGCCACTGTGTGGGAATACAGGGTATTTTTTTCGCGCGCCTTCCTCTCTTGGTTTTCGTTGTATGGTTTGTTTTAGCGCTAGTTCGCTCCTGCATGTCAATTAAGTACCGCTCGCACATTGGCGCGCGTGCGGGCGAGCAACGGTTTGGG
Organism: Dermacentor variabilis; assembly: GCF_050947875.1. NCBI lineage: Eukaryota > Metazoa > Arthropoda > Arachnida > Ixodida > Ixodidae > Dermacentor > Dermacentor variabilis. The sequence continues at coordinate 56,418,488 of NC_134570.1, read as the reverse complement.
CTTTGTTCCGTGGGCAGTTTCGGCTTGCGCTTACAAAACTGATGGCTATCTCGCTACTAATCGCTCAAAGGGCGACCGCCTCTTTCTCACTCGTTTAGTGCTCACAGGAGTGCGCATAGGAACGATGCCGCCGTGCATGCGTTTCCGTTGCTTTTTTTCTTTGTTGAGACTCGCAAAAGCTAATTGCCTTTGGTTGGCGATAAGATGAAGATTAGCGGAAGTTTGTCACATGTTTTGCTTTTTTGACGGGCACACAACCACAGTTTTCTTGAATGCACGCACCTACGCAGTTCGATTATGCTATGGATGTACATATTAATGTAAGAGCAGGAACATTTGGGTCTTGCGAAATATTCTTGTGTGCACATTTTCAAAGCCTTGAATGAACTATAACAATGCATAAAATTTTCAATTCTTATAAGTTTATTTCCTTTTTCACTGTTGTTTTTCATGAATGAAGATTACAGGTATGCCAAAGCAAAATATTTTTTTCTCACTTTACGGTCACCCTAGAAAAATTACAGTAAATTTTTTTCTGAAATAACTCCCTAAGAATCATTGGAATGTGCAATAAAAAATCGACCCTCGAAGGGCCAAGAATCTTGTTTAAAGGGCCCCTGAAACGGTTCGGACATATTTTGTAGACGCGTAGGGTACAGCTTAAGTAGAACAGTTTAAGCGAAGCGTTATGTATTAATGGAGCTACAAGCTATTACAAGTTACCCTCCTCCCTAGTCATGCTTTTTCTCCTCAACTCATTCGCCGAGCGATCGGGGCTAAGCTCCGCTTTCAATGGTTCTGCGTCACGATGCGAAGTCACATCGTCCACTTCTGGTTGTTTTGTAGCCTGCCCCCACCCGCGCGAAACCTCTCCGCTAGTCGCTTGGCCAAGCGAGAGCTATCGAAGCAGCGTGCGTTGCGAGCATTCTGTCGTAGCGCCCACCGTGTCTAACATTCCGGTAACCACATGTAAGCTGGGTGTTTCGGCAGATGGCTGTAGGCATAAACTCAAGCTGATGAAGGAACTTTAGCGTAGATGTACGTGAGCGGCCTGATCGATCTGCACGATCCAGCCACTTGTTGGTGCAGAGCTTAACCAGCCAAATGAAGAGCTAATATTGCTCTAACCAAGTGGAAAACATTTGAAACATCTACAAAAACAACGTGTTGATTACATGCATGCGAAAAGTTTACGCCACCAGCAAAGAAGAATACGTTTCGTTACTGCTACTGTGTGTGGTTGAGCTCTATGCCACCACGTGGCTGCACCGTGCTGACCAATTCACATTTGCGCTTCTGCTCACCAGTTAAACGGCACAGTCAAGTGGTCAGGCCCTGTCCCCTTGCGCTTGCATTTGCCCTAATATCGGACTCGCGAAACGCTATTGCGTTAGTAATCTTCCGGTGTACAGTGACAGCCGCCATCGCACAAATCCTGGCGCCGATCGGATAGCGGCAGTCCGATGCGCTGCAGCCAGTCCGCTCGTCTACTGACTTGCAGAGAGACGATGTCTCAGCTGGACAATGCAACAAAGTCGAACCATAGTGCTGGCAAGAAGACAGACCGACACTGACGGCGGAGCTCTCGTCAAGAACGGAGCACGTTGCAACACACGCAGACACTTGCTGTGTGCCGGAAGTGCTTAAGTTACTTTCTTTTTATAAAAACAAGTTAACTAACATTCCAACTATTACGAACATCATTTGTTTACCATAAAGTTGGAAAAATTACCGATCACACGCCCTGGTCAGCCAATCGGATAGCTCGCCCCACTGACGTCACATGGGTGATTTCAGTCATATGGGTAGGGGCGGCTTAAAATTCCGCCGAACAGTGGGCTGCAATCTCCAGCGATGTGCATTTTTAAAACCTTATAATAAATTACACGCTTTACGTGGAGCACTTAGATGTGTCAATTAATGATCAGGAGGACCTACTCTAACGACTCAGTACGTTTGTAGAAAATCGTCAAAATCGTTTCAGGGTCCCTTTAACCCTTCCCCTACCGTAGACGAGTTGAGCTCGTCCACACAGTTTGTACCGCTCCGACTGAAGACGAGCTGGGCTCCTTGCTGAAACAGGCGCTTGTGCACTGCCACAGTCAAGCTACCCTGATAAATTTCGTTTAGTTCTTTATGGTTTCAACAAATGCTGCAGGATATGTGTGTGTGTGTGTGTGTGTGTGTGTGTGTGTGTGTGTGTGTATATATATATATATATATATATATATATATATATATATATATATATATATATATATATATATATATATATTACTCATATCATAAGAAGCCAACAAACACTGATACCAAGGACAACATAGGGGAAATTACTTGTGCTTAATAAATGAAATAAAGAAACGATAAATTCATGGAAATTAAAGTGGATGAAAAAACAACTTGCCGCAGGTGGGAACCGAACCCACAACCTTCGCATTTCGCGTGCGATGCTCTACCAATTGAGCTACCGCGGCGCCGTTTACCCATCCACTTTCTTGGGTATTTACCGTATTTACACGATTGTAAGTCGACTCGAATGTAAGTCGACCCCCCCATATCGCTTGACCGGAAAAAAAAAAAAATAAGAGCATACCCGAGGGCGCATTCGATAACGAAAATTTATTGTTAGCCGACATGGTCACTCGACTACTCGTCTTCACTAGTGCTGCCATCGTCATCGTTGCTGCGGTCCCACAGCGCGTCGTGGTCCAGCGAAATTTCAAATTTGGCAAACGACCGCACCAGGACATCTTGCAGAACAGCAGCCCACGCCAAATGCACCCAACCACACGCAGCCATCACGGAGGCTCTTTTGACAGGTCCGGTTGGCGTAATTTCGCAGTCTTCTGCCGCCAGCCACTCGTTGTACTCACGGTGGAGCAGAACCTTAAAATTAAGGCGAAGGTCCGGGCTTGTTTCATGACCACGTCGCACTTCAATGGCAGGGACGATCACGCATTTCAGCGACGTACGCCGCAAGCTTAGCCTACAGCTCCGAAAAGCGTCCAGACTTCGGCACGTGGGAAATTTGTCACTTGCCGTCACAGGGTGAAAATTTCGCTTCGCTGCAGTCGCCACTCTCGCACCACCCATTTAGAAACATCGAAATTGCGGCCCGCTGCGCAGTGATTTGTTTCTTCGGCGTAAAGGATGGCAGCCCCCCTTGAACGCTTCTGTGAACGAGTGCCGAACGATTAGTGGGCCTGCAGCACTCATGACGACTGGGGAAGCATAGAAGTAGCACGTAGCCGGCAGTCAAGTGGAACGCGTCAAAAAGTTCGTCAAAACAATTCCAATGCTTTTAAACACGGAAAGAGAAACCCGCGAGCGGCGTCTGCTCTTCCATGAACTACAGATACCCCCCGCAAGCGCCGCCGTTCTGAGGGTGCCGCCGCAAATGGGAACAGCGGCGCTTCCATCAACTATCGACACACCCCCTCCATGAGTGTTGCATGCACTGTAAGACTCTCAAAAATGTTGAAAAACCCTTCCGAAAAGCGAACAAACACGCGGGATAGCAAAAAGATACGGGTAGGGCCATAGAGCAAACATAAAATTGTAACTACGTTGTAGCTCTTGTTGGTATCGCTTTTTTTTTGGCGGGGCCATGTTTTGGTTTCGATTGTAAGTCGACCCCCCAACTTCAGACTTTCAAATTTTAAAAAAGGGGTCGACTTACAATCGTGTAAATACGGTATGTGTCCTAGTAGAACCCTGGGAGTGTTAGCCAGCGCCACCGCTCACAGACCTTTTCATGACGAAAAGCGAATTCTGCCGCTTCGTCACGGCAACACTATGGGAGGAGGCCCACAAGGTGCAAACACAAACCAGAAAAGCAGCGAGACTACTCGCACTTGCACCATTCTGCATGATGAGGGCACAAGGGCCTCTGATTGGCTATCTGAGCAAGTGCTGCGGATGGGCCAGGATGATTTTTTTTTTTGCAGGGGGGCGTCGACGGCTCGCCCGAGGCAGCACAGTCACGGTAGGGAGAGCGGTTGGATGGAGTCACGTTGCCGGGTTTCCCCGACACTGCGAGGGAAAGCCAACTTCTGGGGGGCACTTTCCGCCATTGACGTTCGCTATATCGGAAGTCGCTGTTATTTTTGTTAGATGTTAACATAATTTTTGCTATGTATACTCATTGTAAGTATACTGTGTTCTGAAATTGTTCGATATATAGAATATTTCAATAAATGGGTGTGATATAGTCGGGTTCGACTATTCTATGCTTTGAAATGTGCCACATCAAGTCTACAATTTAGAGATCTGACATCCCTCACCACAAGTATGACCCCCGCTTCTCACAGTATTGTTCTGAATTTCTAAAGAGACATTTTTGCAATGTGGCCTACAGAAAGTCAGACTCTCCACTGTGCAGTGAAGCCCCCTCCAATCCTCTCTCAATGTCCAAAAAAAAATATTTTGCATGCATCTTACACAAAGTGCTTTTAAGGATATATTTTGGTTGTTTCAACATACATAAATTAGTTAGGCAAATTAAAAAAATATTTTTGTTTCATTTCTGGTTGAACAATGCTGTAGGGAAAAGGTTAACTTGGTTCTGTTAGATTGTACTTTTGTAATTTTAAACAGCTCTCATTGCAACAGCTCTCTATTGCAAGTGGACGCTTGGTATACCAGAAAACGTGAAATCAAGACAGCCTTGAAGCTCCTGCATCAGCTTTCGTGATGAGCAGACAATTAAACATCTACAATGAAACTAACTGCTTAAAAAAAAATCAACTACTAATAAGGAAAAGTACACAGTGCCACAAAATAAGTAAAAACTATCAGACAGCTCCTGTTAGCATTTAACACATCATAAAGGTTCAAGATATGCTAAAACATGCACATTCCATTGAGGATTGCCGTGCACTTGTTCGAAAGATGAGAAAATATCTCTGAAATTGTAAAACAAGTGAACTTGTGATGTACTATGTACAAAAGTTTCCTCAGGTTTCGCTTTTGTTGTCTGAATGAAGCGTCAGCCCTGCAAATTGTCTAAATATAAGATTGCACTGCCCCAATTTCGGGGGTTTGCCTAGAATAGTGGCCATCCTAGATTCGAATAACTACCCTTCGAGTATGGGGGGGCGTCTTGCCAGCACATGTATAATCACAATTATTTCCGCACTCATTTTGCGCAACACCTCGCCGTCCGATTTTTGAATACCTTCAAGACTTTTTCACAAAGAAAATGAGTTTTTTATGTAATTGATGCAAAATTTGTAACACCGTAGAATCGGCCAAATTCATAAGCCTAAAGGGAATTTTGGGAGCCTGAAGGTATACAGAAGCACACATCAGTGATGATACTAAATCGAATTGCTGTTGAATCCCACCACCATAAAACTGGCGAGTTTTCATTGCAAAAGCTTACAAATAACCCTGAAACATGTGATTTAGTGGCACAGGAAGGAATTTTAATTCCAGAAGTCTAGCTTTGGCTTGCTAGCAAGCAGCAATGCAGCGTGGACTTCATTTTCATCACAAAGAATGCAGTAGATTGCTCATATTTCATTTGGTCGTCAACATTTCCTTAGCATCAAAACTCGCGAGAGTAGCTCTCAGTATTACGTTTTTTTTTTCAAGGATGGTGGCATCCAGGCTTGCTTCATGAAAACTTCAATGAAGGGAAAAATGCGCTCATCACAGCTTTGTTATAGAGGCAATTCTTGTGCATTAACCTTTATGGGACACTGAGAGGGAATGATGAGAATTCTGTCATGTGCTGCACATTTTGCTGAACCAATACTTCGTTCATTATGCAGGAATTCCATTGTAGCTTCTTTTTTCTTGCAACAAATAAAACAACGCAGCAATCTCCTTGGAGGTCTAACCACCCACCATTAAGAACACCATGCAAATGCAATGCAAGCTGTAGTTTTGACTTGCAATAGATGGTGCAACTGTTTGAACCACTGCAAAACTGCATCCCCCCCCCCATCACCAACCATGCAGCTGTGATTTAGTCTCATTAAGACAGGCAGGCACTCCACCAAAAGGGAACGAACCAGCCATTCAACCAGAACAGCCTTTCACACTAGGCTTTCATATAAATGTGACATCTTCTTGTCCCGGTAGACATACTACAGCTTCATTCCAAGAGCTTTTGTCAAATTATGTTACAGCAACTACGGCGCCCTGCTCCACCTGGCATAAAGCCCGCAAGTTTCTGAACTTATAGGATTAATGTGGAAGCAGCTCACATTGCTGTTGAAAATGCACATGCCACTGGATTCAATGTGCATTCAGCAATGAGACGCACCTGTATCCGGTACTGGCGGATCATGTCGAGCCGGCTCTCGGATCCCTTGTTCTCTTCCTTCTGCTCAATGGAACTGATTATACGCCAGGAGGCACGTCGGGCACCAATCACATTCTTGTATGCCACTGACAGGAGGTTGCGCTCTTCAACGGTTAGCTCCACGTCCAGGGATGCCACCCGCTTCATAGCCTCAACCATCTCTGTAAAGACAAACATGCAGACTTAAGTCAGAATGGGAAATGGTCGGAAAACCAACATCGCACACACAAACAACAATCTAACAACAAAAAACTTGAACCTGTCACAATGAACCTGTGACAGCTACTGTCACAATACACCACCAGACTGATAATAAATCTTAGGGTTAACCACAGTTGTGCTATGCCCAGGAAGAGCGAATGCTATAGTGTAATTTTTGAAACCAGCCATGTTTCATCTGATGTCCTCTAGTATGACATTTGTTTGAATGAACTGAAACAAAACATGATCTAGCACAGACCACAATGAAGACGCACACAATATGTATTGTTTTCTCTTCTATAAAGTAGAAAGTAACACTAGGTAGACTCGAGACAGGTTCATAAGTCATGGGCACCACGAAATGAACAAAATCCTTTGCTATGTGCACAACCTCAGAGGTTTGCTATGCTGCACGTACACTAAGCTCAGGCTGCACTTCTGAAGTCACTGCTATATCCTTAACTGTCCATGCTCCAAGAGAAGGCAAACAGCGACAGATCTTAGAAACACAAAAGAAAGTTACCATTCTCACGCCCCAATTAACAATCTTACAGCAGCAAAGATTAGTATGATATATGCATTCACCTCCAGGCACTGGTAGGCTAACATCAAGTAGCTTACACAGTGAGTGGAGTACGTACATACAATCATCAACAGATTAACGTTTTAAAACTTAGACCACAGGTGATGTTTGTACAGCAGCCACTTTCTATCTAGACAATCAACCTACTAGACTTTTTGTGCAGCTCAATATTATGCTCCAGGTTGCCTTTAAGAAGCTTTATGTATTAGTTACATGTGGAAGTGAGGCCCCATGAGAACACCGGATACTGTACAAAATAAGAAGGCCAGGACTAGTACATATAGAAATCATATGGCAGGCCATCACATCTCTTTAAAAAGGAAACGTGTCAGGATTCCCCAGTAAGCTAGCAGAAGCATTGATAAACAGAAATGAACACTGCAAGGAGAGGTAAACTTTGCACAAGGACTCCCTGTACTAAACGAAACACGAGATGACCAGTCTGCATCACAGAACACGACATCACACATCTACAGGGTGTCCCAACTTTAGCCAAGGTTTCAAAATATTCGAGTGTGCTATGTAGAACGTAAACAAAAGCATGTTATTGACAGTTTTATACATCAAATCATACAATATTTTCCTGTTCTGTTTTGCTGCACGTTTAGTCAAGATCAACAAGTTTCACGAGTCAAAGTTGGGAAGAATATCCAATGATAAAGTTGTACAACGCTCTAGGAAACGTGTGAATGAGCAGCACTTCATAACTATTGCACAATCATTTTTTATTTGTAATGAATTTTTTTTTTCAATCCGTGCACACCTAAGCACTCCTGAGTTGCGAATGTTAAACCATTAATGTCCAACTGAACTCCTCGTGGGCAAGTGAGCACGTTGAGATGCTTGGCACGTTTTGAGTTGGCCTTACAGAGGCACAGTTACAATGCAGGCGAGAGCATTTGCTGACAAGGAACGCATGAATACCACACGGGAGCGAGGGTGGCGTGATGTTGCGGCCGTGCCCTCTCCACTCACGCAACACCTGGCCTGCTACTGGTGCCCAGCAGGTGTTCCCTTTCGCCCGGTCTTCTCTGTCAAGGCATGCTCATGCCGTAGCGTCGCAGCCAATAAAAATTTAGGTGCCATTTCACTGCTACAGATGCTGGCTTTTTTGCTCAATGAGCCATTTCATGCTTTTGCATTAAAAAAAACTTGAACTACACGTCTGCACGCTGCAATCACATTGCCCTCAGACATTCCAAGCATGAACGAACAGTGCTTCCAACCTAGCACACTACTATTGAGAAAGTGACCTGGCAGTGACAAAGTTGTTCGCACTGCCAGTTGCTCGCACTGAATATAACAGACACTGCTGTTTGCAGAAACAATAAGCAGAATAAAGAACCTGAAATCGTCACTGTCCTGTCACTTATCTCAGTTCCAGCACCCCAGCCTAAAAGCATCGCTTCTTATGCAGCACAACTGAGACCACTGTGACCACGGCACACAAGCAGCCTGTCATGTGGTTTCTTTACTCATTTTGTGAGCTTTACGACACAGATGAGAGATTACATAATGGGCAGCAAATTAAATACTGCTGAATCAGGTGTTTCGCTGAATGTTCTAGAATTTCTCAATTGGAAGTTTCTCTAACTTGCAGGGCTGATTTAATCAATACCGGCTAATTAAACTAAAAAGAAAAAATACTTCATCCCTGTAATATTTTTAAGCCTTGGCTAAATTTATCTGGGACACTCTGTACATTACTTTTTCATGTACACATATCGTATGTAACATATTTGCAATATTAAAGGCAATCTTTGTACCAACTTCTGGGGCTTCAAAGCAAAGATGCTTACTTAGGCTAAGCATTGGAACTGGCAGAAGCTTTTAAAGTATTTCCCCTACATTTTACAAAGTCATGACATGAGATCTGCAACAAACATTTTTAGAAAGAGGAGGAAGAATCTGAAACCTAATGGATAACAGAAGAACGCCCACATTGCTTAAGGAAAACAAAAGAGCATCTTATAGCTTGCACATTTCCTTATGCACAAGGAAACAGTCGCCAGCCGCTGAGCAGGGAAATGATTCATTCCAATCACTTGTACAAAACATTGAGTGAGAGGGTCACCTGTTGCATGTTCATGACATCTCGGATGGGTTCTGTTCGACCATGGGGTCAAAGACTGTGGCTAGCTAACTGTATGTGAAACATTCTTGCGCAGACCTTGAGAGTTGAGTGGAACCCCCCCATGAGATGACTGAAAAAACTTTATTCTCTGACCTTTGCTCCACAGTAGTTGTATGCACGCCGGCTAACGTCAGCCTTTTGATAAAGTGCTCTCATTTTTTCAAAGCCCCCTCCCCCCACCTTCCTATATCAAAATGACTGAGAAAGTAGCAAACACATAAGGGGCACGTCATAAGTCAAAGGGCCACATAAGGTTTGTGGAACTACAAGGAAAAATTTGTTCCATAGTACCAACAACTGAGCAGATTTATACCCGTGCCACACGGGCACAGAAAATGGCATTCTCCATAATGCCATTCATCACTGATTCGACTGAGAAATGCACACAACATCATAGCATGCTCAGTGCAGTTGATTTAAAGGGACACTAAAGAGAAAAATGATTTCTTCCGCATCAGTAAACTACCTTTCTACGACACTGAAAACACCACTCTTACTACGATAAGACGCTTGGTAAGCCAGAAAAAGCGCAAGAACGAAAGACTGGTGGCAACGCCTCCTTGAAGTTCCCACACCTAGTCACTGCAACGTCATGAATTTTGATGGCATCTTCTAGGGCCTACTTAATTATATAGCGGTAAAGGTTGGCTACATTGTGTTCTAAATGAACCAAATATCAAACATGGCAACTTTCGGGAACCTTTACTCAGCCAACGCGGCCCAAATGCGAAAAAATACTTGGGAATCTGACGTCGCACCGACGTACCGGCGTCAGGGTTTCGGCGCGAAATTCAAATACTGATACTTTGACCTTTATTTTCTAATAATCAAACTATTATTTTGAAATGACTGCCTGTAGGGTTCTCAAAGAATGCTTTATTAGTCTAAACGGATTTATTGTTTTGCTTTAGCGTCCTTTCAAATTACTTGAAACCACATCCTATTTTGCTGGAAAATTTTTTTTTCATATGTTTAAAGCCATACAGAGCACAAAAACAAGCACATTGTTCAATATAATGCAAAACAAATACACAAAATAGGAAGAGACACTGTTGCAAGCAGAGTCGTCCTAAATGTTGGCAACAAGCATACAACATGACTGCAACCAAACTATGCTTAATTCTACATTTCACTAGCCTTGAAGACAGGTTAAACTTGTAAATGCATGTTTATCTTTATTATTACCTTAAAATTGCTCACTTCAGAAGACGCTGCTATCAACATAATCGGTTCAAATGTCATTAAATTTGGACATGCGGCAGCTCTGCCGAAAAAAATTAAATCAGGAACTTAAGGCCTTAACTACTGAATGCCATTTTCTGTGCCCATGTGGCACGGGCATAGGACCCTAGTCAACTCCGATTACTAATTTCCCAGATTTTGGTGGAAATAGTTTATCGAAAGGTTTCCCTCTATTTATTGGCTAAACAGCTAACAGAGCTAGCCAACCAAAATAATTTTGCAAACGGTACATTTCACTTGGTCATTTTCTGAAAGTTTCACTGAAGATTCCACAATTGCCCCCAGGTACTCCCAATCCCTCTTGCCTATTCCTGGTTTCCCCCCATTCTCCAGGTTGATAGAAATAACTAAGAATTAGTCCTATGCTACACTAAGATTTTAGCAGTCCTGAACGGGACCTGAAATCAATAGAGCCCAGACAAGGCCACAGTGTGAAGTTGTGAATGGAGACAGTGCAGCAACCTGTATTACTCTTAATACCTTTAAAATTCCACAAAAAGATTGCATATTGAAGGCCAGAAGAGCTGTTTTCTGGAACAGAGTTGTTCTGCTGCCTTTTGGCAACTACACGTACAAATGAACGATGGTGACACCGATGCTAAGTGCTTCCTTTTTAATGAAGCAGACCAAAACATGCGACTGTGTGGTGAAATTTAGCTGGCAACAAATCTTTGAAAGTCAATAAAAATGCACGTCACCATACCGAACTGCGTGAGGAGGCACTAAATGTTTCACGAGCCATTCTCAGTTTGTGTCGAAGTAGCAAACATGCCTTATCACACGATGACACAGGGATCTATTTGAGTGCCTGGTTAATGCATTACATGAAGCTTTGGATATCTGGTGTATAGGCAGCCTTTGTTTATTATTTTTCGGGGTGTTGCACCTCCGAATTATGATCCGACGACGATTGCACCTAAATTTAAACACAAAAGCGTTTTTGAACTTTGCCCCCACTGAAATGCAGCCACAACAGCCGGGACCAATGCCGCAAACTAACTTAGCAGCGCAACACCATGGCTACTAAACTACAGCAATGGGTAGCCTCTTTTTTCACAATATAGGTGCAGTCGCCCCTTCAAATCAAGACCTGCCAAAATGGTCTTATGCGCATGCTTTATATATTCATAACTACCATACCCAGTTTAATACATTACTGATGTATGCCTGCCAACCTTTACAGTTAAAATTTGGGAAGAAAAAAAGTCATGTCTGGCATGAATGGCAAGTAAGTAAGATGGATTTTTGTAAAGTTCGCACTAAGCAGACACTTTTTGTGCGATAAACATGCGCTTTTTTAATGATCATTTACCTCTTAAGATGCAACAAAGTTGCAACAGCAGGGACATGCATCGATTGTTTTCATATCCCAGTGACTTATTCAGCAACTATGCTGTTGCAGACTATCTGCTTTAGGGATTTAACTGAATAAACTTGTTTGAAGTAAGTATCCATCTGGTGCCCTTTCACAATCTGAAGTCTTTTTCAAAGGTGCGGTCGATGACCGAATAGCTGTACTCCATTCAGATTTTGTTTGCAGTACTCTGTATTCAGCATTACTCTGAGGAATTGAGAAAATCCCCAACATCCTTTCGATACTGTCGAAACTCAGCGATCTGCCCGCAGACCAAATGTTTACTTGTGCCCGCTGTACATCGCATCTTGGTTCATTCAATATGTCCAACGAGTTTGCAAGTTGCAATACTGCTGGTTTTGTAAAACTCGATGCAGTATTTGTAAAATCATTATGCAAGGTGTGTCGGCAGGTATGCCGTCAATTTTGGTAAATATTAAATAAAACTGACACTGTTTAGGTGTACGCAGTACACACAGAATTAAGGCTCGCATTACTGTGCTACAACCCTGCCACAAGGCACCAACCATTATTTAGTAAAACAATGCTGGGCAATGTCAATTAAACCTAGGGCGGTAGCCGCTGCTACAACTACGGGATACTGTCAGCATGATAAGGCGAGCTGCATTTCAGTAACAATGGCATTGTCTAGTCTAGGTTGTGCCCTCCGCATTTAGCCTTACTAGCGCTTCTCGGATGCGGTAATGGAATATCTACACATCCCACGTCAGTAATAGGAGCTCAATATGCGAAAGCTACACTGTGGACTTCTGGAGTTCTTTAACGTGAAGTTAAAAAGCGCGGTGTGGCATCCTGCGCCCATAACAATGCGGCAGCCGCGTCCGGGGTTCGATCCTGCGACCTTGCGTTCATCCGCAGACGCGTAGTTCACTAGGAGGCGCATTCGCCCCCGTGATCACATTCGCCGTTTCAGGGCATTTACACGTACTCCCCATGGAATTCCACTTCAGTGTTATCAACCTTAGCGAACTTGCTACAGCTGACGAAGAAAAAGATTGCTCTCCAGCAGACGTTTCCGATTAACGTGACTGATTACGTCTAAACTGATACAACACGGGCGTTTCATTCTTTTCGCAAATGTTTACTCACTCAAATTTCCTGTAGCTGAATAAACGGCTCGCCGCAGCCGAGACCTCAAGCGCCGGACCTGTGTACGCCAAACGCTTTGAATTGTTTATAAACGCAGCTAACTGCCGACAACCACGTTATCCGCTCATACCACAGTAGGTACAGACTCCGCCCAACAGCACGCTTATACAGTGAAACGACGGACACTGCGTGCCTACACACACTCGCGATTCGAGTGAAAGAAAAAGAAAATGGAACCGCTGCCAAGCTGGTGACAGGCGCACACTTTCCACTTCCCCCCGCGGTCCTAGGGGTAGGGCGCGTGGACCGGGCGCCGGCAAAGGCCGTACCGACTTTGATCGTCGAAATACGGCTCGCGAAAGGCGACCCCGGAGGGACGATGGGCGCAGTTCGAAGTATAGCCGAACTCTCATAACGACGCTATCCGTGCAAGCAGCCACTAGCGCCCAGCCAAATGTCAAAACCGGGCATATCGCCAACGCCGGACAAAGCAGCCAGTGACCTCACCGCAGCCGCCGCTGCCTGGCGGATAGTTCCGCGTGCGTTACATCGCGCATTTCTCTATAATAAATGACTTTGTTCACGGCGTTCTCAATTTTATCCGCGCGCCACGGAACCCCTTGGTTCCGAAGGCGGTCGCTCCTGGCGTGGGCAGGGCACACGAGAGTCTCTCCCGTCTCCGGCATTAGTCAGCAAATGCGTACGCTGAAAAACGAGCTACGCGCTCCCATCCGGTGTTACGGCGGACCGCAGAAAAACACGCATCGTCTGCCTCGAACTTTGCACGAGGACCTAGCGGTTCGTTGCGAAATCCAAAACGAACACAGTTGCGACGGGCCGAGGCAAGGTGGCACATAGGCCTAACGTCATACGCCAAAAAGGGACTCGACCGCTTTTGGGAGGGCACCAAACGTCGCTCACCGTCGTATCGTTCGGCTTGTTCCGCTAGCTTGGCCTTGTACACGTTGTCTTCTCTCTCGGCCATGGCGAACTAGGAAAGGAGCGGACCAACTTGTGCAGAACGTGCGAGCTTGAATAACTTGGAACGCTCTTCAAATGCACCCACTCGGAGCAAAAAAAAGCCTGCTCCACCTCCCGGTATCACCAGGCCTAACAACACTTTGCCGCCACGAACGACAAGTTACTCCGCGCCGCCGCCGCACGCACGCACAGAGGCCGCTGCGCCGCGCCGCAAAGCAAGCCGGTCCGCTGCTGCTGCCGCCGTGCGTGTCTCCGGCAGCGGCATCCGCGCGCGCTCCGCCGGTGAAATAGTTCCGAGACAGACCCAACCCCCTTTTCGCTGCTTGTCAGGAACCAAATCTAGACTTTTGTGCCCCGGAGATGCGAAACAAATGCTGTCCACGCAGGATCACCAAGTTCATGGACGCGAGGAATTTCTCGCCGAAGCTGTCACTTCGTCCTTTTTTTTTTCTTTCCGTCCTTTCCTTTTCTTCTCTCCTTCCTAGCGCAGACCGGCCGGCGTTGGCCAAACGCAACGCTCTCTTGGAAGGGTCGATCGGTAGCTAGCGCGCTTATTCCGTGCTTCTTCGAATTGGTTTTTCAGCGGGACTCCCGTTATTCCCGACGCCAGGAAACATGTCGCTCTCCCTCTCTTTTCCACCTCCTTATTTTGCGCGAAATTGCCCGCTCTGACTACTAAAACGCACACTGCATTAACACCGCGCGTGCAAATGGAGCGAACGTTCGCCCATGCTACTCGGTTGGTTCGATAAGTTCGGCCTCGTTATCGACACGGTACCGCTCGGTTTGCAATAGCAAATACTCCCTATTAGCTTAAGGGGGCGCACAGCAAGATAAAGACGGCACAAATATTTTTCGTTTTTCTAGCCGCTTTCCAGCAAGAACTGTTGTTCGAGTGTTTTTCCTACGCGAGAACTTCGTGTCGCAAAAGTTACATATCTTCATGTCAAAATATTCATGTAGAAGACTTATTCACTGTGAAGGAATGAAATGGTCCAAACACTGCATCTTTGCATGACGGAAGTTGATACCGATTTCTATGTGGTCACTCCACTGGCACTCTGAAGAATCCAAATATGCAGTCTACAGCTGCATTAAGCAGGTTTGGTAGCTTTAGTATAACCAAGTGCTAACAGCAGTGCCACAATGTTTCAAAGACCGCACAATGCTATGCACAAAAGCAACATTTAAAACGAGGCAGTTCCAATGCCATCAGCGTTTTACTAAACGTGCAACTTTGAACTGAAGTATGCAGACCGCAGGTCATGCAGAGAAAAATTTTAGTTCACAAGCAACTGGATGTGCAAGCACAGCAGGACAAACATTGTCGATTTTAAATCATGTGCCTAGGCTACAAGAACACATCAAATTAAATCTGGTTAAGCCGGTTGAAAGAATGAGAACTATAAGCACACACCACTGGACATGCACCCCCAACTACGAAATCATCTGTTCAGAAAACACAGCCACTTATAAAAGTGCAGCTTGTAATCGCACAATGGCCACAATTGCCTTGAAAGTGTGGACACTATCCAGTTTGCCCAAGCCAAGTTCGTCACGCAAGTGTGGACGAAACTGACAGGGAAATGTTCAAGACCCATCATATCAAGTGAAACTGAAACAGCCGGCCTTCACTGTCCCTCCTTGGTGAGCAACTGATATTGCTTTTTGAGGTATTGATTTTCTGGACACACATTTTTTCTAATGGTGCAGTGCCTTACGACAGCAATGAGACATGCACTATTTTCTGCTCACTTTTGCAGACAATAGCCATTATAAATCCATTATGCAGTTTAGAGTTCTTGGTGCTTAACAGATATTACCACCTTTGGGATCTGCCCAATGTATTGCCTGGACTGAGTGGACAGGAAGTGCATACTATAGGTTACTCATGTGATGGAAGCTATCCTTGACTAAATTTTCATTTGTCACTATTAAAAAATTTACAATAAGTATTGAAAAATATAAGGGCAGCAACAATAATCTTGCATGACGGCACCCTAGACCACTATGCCTTTAGCTCCCCAAATGATTGCACAGAATTGCCATTTTTCACAACATTGTACATGACTGCACACACAGGCCTGCTTCGTAAAACAGATATTTGCTTTGTACAACTCTCCTATGCATTCAAGTGTACTGGTCTTGACTTGTGTTACATTCTTGAGGTATATATTTTTACCACTAACAGACTCTTTTCATAATGTGAAAGTGCACATGTCTGCATTGCGCATTCATCCAACTAATGATTGCACCGGTCACACTTCAAATGAAGATGTGCTAGCTGCACATGCCGGAGGCTTGTATCTCGCACATGATTTCACTGAGATAGCCATGTCTGCTTTTTCCGATTCATAAAGCAAAAAGTGTTTCTGTGCACGTTGATTACAAAATTGACTTCACCACCATTAATTTGGCAAACAGCCTTGCACGGAAGCTAGCTTTACAATGATTAAAAGGGTCTGTTTAACATCAGTGAATGTAATTCACAGTGAACTGCCAACTAGCTAAAGCAAACTCCAGCAAAGCTTCATCCAAGTTTGCAATTTTCTTGGCACCTGTGGTTCGTATACTTTTGCAGACTGTACGCACCTGCTGGTACCCTAGTTGTGTACACCGTCCTCCAAAGAAACAAAGCCAGACAAGTTCGCCACCGCTGAGAGGCTCCTAAATCAGCACTTTTATTCACTTGCTTATTCAAATTAAAACTTATTTACACATACAGCCGCGAAAATGGCGACGCAGCTGTAGCTCTTGTCTAGACTAAGTTCTTGACTGTAGTCACCTCAGGCACAACCACCTCCTCTACCAGGGTTGACTTTTGGATGCCGCACAGTCCACAATACAAGAAAGATGCAAAGCGGGGGGAGGTACAGGTTATCCGTGGTCGAGAGATGTGTTGCGTGCTACGTTTGTCTTCAGCGTCTCCCTGCTGTGGCCTTGCTTAGAAGTCACAGATGCTAACAAAATTGTTATATCATCCGGTTTTCCTCCTGCAGAGAGAAGATGGAACATTTGCACAGTTAGAAGCAAGACATATCAAAACATTCTCTAACAAGGCTCTGCACAAATACATCTGGTTTGTATTTTCATCAGTGTGTGCGGATTCATGGCAGAACAAACAAACAAACCATTCAAGACCTGTGTGCTGCCATACATGATGCAGCCATGTTAACAAGGTGGAAATGCCTCAGTGCACATCGAATAGCACAGCTTGAACAAGGCATTGCAGGAAAACAACTTTACCATTTTTAAGAGGCGGTCTATTAGGGACAGCACGAAGCTAAATACTTTGGCTTAGCAGTGTGCACAGAGAAGGGCTGAGAATCACCCACAAAAATATTGTTTTGCACATGCTCTGGAGTGCCAGTATCATTTCCGGCTTTGTCCCTCCAACCTAGCTGCCACAATGAATGAGTGTAAAGACACACCTGCTCGGCAGTCAAGTCTTTCCCAGACTACTTCACTGAAAAGTAGCCGAGTGCTAACATTAGAAAATTTTGAGTGCCATCGAATATTATGTTTTTAATATTCGGTTGGATACGAATATTCAAAACAAATCAAATATATTACTGACTGCGAGGGAGCAAACATGGTTCTTGGCGTTTGTTTCTATCTAAGCCCAGAATATGTGTCCCGATTTTGTGAAAATTTCATGTTGCTGGAGAAATTTTACCTGTAAAGCGCGCTCTGCCTCTGGACGTCGCGATTTTGCGGGAAAGCCAGCCTCTCAGTAGCGAGGGGGCACGGGTTTGCGGACAGCGAGTGTACACTTAGAGCGCAACGAAAGGGGATAGGGGGCAAACGACAGAAAAAGAATTCAATTGCAATGAGAGAGCTTTTTCCAGAAGTATAGGTCCAATGCGCCAACCCTCAGTAGCGATGCCCATTCATGTGGCCTTACTAAGCAAATATGCCAGTTCCCGTGCAGTGTATCACATGGCTGTTATATTTCAGGATGCAGTGATGGCCGATCCGAGCGAGACCTGGGTCTTGTAGTATAGATCTTGCAGGCGATGGTCGTTCCGTTCCGCAATGGGCACTAGCACAATGCCCAAATGCCTCGCAGTATGCTAAAAGGCGCTATTGTAAACAAGCACGGATGTATTACACATGCTTACTTGGGGTTATAACCATTTTCTTTCCATGAAATCGAAGGTGCCCTTTCCTTTCTTCTTGTAGTATCATGTAGTGTACCTCACATTACAACGGTGGTTGCGCTATATTCTTGAATTTGCAGTACTTTGACGTCTCAGTCAAAGTCATCTCAGAAGTTTGCAGGGACAACATGGCCACAATTAGTACATGACCGGGGAAGTTGGAGAAGTATGGGAGAGGCCTTCGCCCTGCAGTGGGCGTAACCAGGCTGACGATGACATCTCAGTCAGTCAGATGACTCACACTGAAGGAATATAACAGAAGGGGGCTTGCCGCACAAGATGTGCTGCGGAAGTCCTGCTTGCATGGGGCACAAAACATAGAAAAAAGAAAAGACAATGTTCTTGCAGTTATTTTCTAAGCAACGGTCATAGCAAACAGGAAAGCACCACTTCATTTTGGTTGCGCGCAGCAGCAGCTTTTGCCTTGCTCATTTTATACTTTTGCAGCACTGCCCCCCAGTCCTGAGCTTATTGGTTGACAGACATTTGATGCAGCATAATAAGGCACAGGTTGGCGAGAACCAACAGCTAGAGGGAACTACTCAATTATAAAATTCAACATGAGTCTAATAATACACAATCCTTTAATAATATAACAGGTTACTAGTCAAGCATCTGAACATAGCCAAACTCCCTAATAAACGCCTATGCATATCACTATTCGACATTCGAAACTAAACATTCAATTTGTACTCACAAATTTTGATATTTGCGCATCCCTATTAATGAAAATGACAGACAGACAATCCTGGTGCACCTCTGGTTCAAGCTAACCTAACCGATACCCGTTTCTTCACTGCTGCATTTCCCTGCGGCATTTTTCTGGTTCAAATGAACATGTACTGGTAGGGAAGAAAAAATTGGAAATTCCACCTTACATTGACTACAGAACAGCAGCCTCTATCGATTAGTGGAACAGATCACTTTGTGCAGTATTATCTTTACCAATGTCCAAGTTCTTGGACACAATGGAAGGTGTGCACTGTACTTGTACTGTCTTGCATTATGCCTAGCACTTGCATTATGAAAACTTTGTTTCCTATAAACCTGGTGTATTCAGGCTATTACTGAAAACCAGATGTACAAACATATATAGTCGACTCTCGTTAAACAAAACCTCAAGAAACAAAGAAAATATGTTTCATTTATCAGGAGTTTGATCTGCAGAGAGAGTGCACACAATGTTTTTTTTAAGGGGGCAGATACTGTTTTGTCTGCAATGTGGCGTTGCAGCCAATCAGAAGTTTCACTGCTACAGTCGCCACCGGATTTTTTCACTCCATGGGCTACCTGACGCTCTTGCATAAAAAAAATTGCTGTTTTAGTGAAGCAACTACCCTCAAAGTGATCGATAACATTGACCTTCATTTCCAGCATGAGCGCATTGTGTGGATGTTTCTGGGCCATCACTGGATACGCGTACTCACAGCTCACTCATATTCTTGAAACAAAGAAAGCACAGTAAACTACACACACGTACACCGAAACCAGTGTAGAGCCATACTAACTGCAGCACCAACAAAAACCAGGAAAAGCCACCTTTAGGGCCTCGGAGAGAACATGTGAGAACTGGCAGGAAATCCCGAAAAGGAAATGCGCAATAAGTAATGCTTATAGCGATACCACTAAGACTGGCTACTCAGTTTTGTTTTTTGGTAACATTACTAGTTCTGTTAACCCGAAATAAGAAACAAAAAATGGTTCCGTTTAACAAACTTTTATTTTCCGCATTGCTTTAATGCAGAACCAACCAACAACTGTATTTCAATTCGACTATTTATACTGTTATCCTAAAAACATTGCACTATCCCTGCATTATAGTGAGGAACAGACATAATATTCGGATAAACTTGATGTAAATTTTCATGGCAACAAGGATGCTTAAGAACATACAAAAAGAGTTGCTTGTTTACATGAATAGAAAAACAGTAAGGGTGTAGCAAGGGACAGGCAGGACAGCACTACCAAGTACTTATCAGCAGAACGAACAAATCTCAGTTTTTCACATGACAAAAGTTTGGGAAAAAGGACTAGGGAGATTCAAGTCAAACAAAGGAGCCAAAAAAAAAAAAAAACATTTTGCCCATTCCAACTGAAGTTGCAAGGGGCGAACAAATATTTAGCACCACTAGACACATAATGCAGAATTGATGAAATTGAAAAAAAGCCCCAAGACACCCACAAACTTTGTTTTTTAAGGAGAACTCTTGGCTCTCTCGCGTCCCCCGACATTTGTCTTCCCTGGACAACTCTCAACATATCCGGGCATCCGACTTCTCTGCATGACAGACACGCAAGGGTAGGGGCCGGTGCTGAGAGATGGCAAGAGTGTTTCAATGCCAGTGCCAGCCGATAGTGTGGATAACTTGGGCACGTGAAGAGCTTGCTTTTTGCTCTTCAGTTTATGACACTCGTGCACGTTAGCAGCCATCTGCTAGTCAGCGCGCTTCGAGGCCTTCTCATCCACCGCATCGTCCACGATCGGCTGGCCACCACTGAGCGGCCAGTGAGACGTATGATGAATGAGCAAGTGACAGCTCCCTCTTCTCTTTCATCCTGTTCCTCCCCACCACTTGCTTGCTCGAGAGCCATGCGCCCTTTCCGATGCCTTCCCGCGACAAACAAGTGAGTGAGCTAGAGAGCGACTGCGAACTTACGCAGCTAGTCGGGACATTTTGGCGCCCAGTGCAGGGCAATTTCAACAAATTGCACTCAATCAGCATAGCTTGGCTCAGAAACATGCAAGTATATCAAAACGGCGCAATTAGCACAGCTGCTGCACCCATCGTCATGCCGTCACTGTTGCCATTGCGTTGTTATGCTGTAAGGCACATGCCTCGCCCTAAGCTTCACTCTCCACTAGATGGCAAAGGAAAACAAAACTTCTCCCAACACTGCCACTAGAGATCAAACTCATGCTCCCCCGCAGGAATGCGTAGTTGGGAGCAGGACACGCTCTAACCACTTGGCCCTCACACAACTTTGGCACTTAACAGTATGTGAGTGTGTGTGTGGTTTTGTGCATGACAAAGATTCGCAGAGTAGTGGCGTCTGAGCGTATACTGCAAAAGCAGCAGCCAGCAGTACTGTAGCACACGAAGATGATGCGCACGTCACAAAGAAGTTGTTCTCCAAATCAATGACTGATACTTTGTTATTTTATTTTCCTTGCAAAAAACATATATAAGTACACCACACCTTAGAAGATTCTTAGAGCAGTGCAGTTTATAATAATCCCAAAGTTTAATCCAGATACTTCCTATTTTCAAGCCAGCTTCTGGAGTGCCTACGCAGGCAGGCAAGTTTGCTGAGCTGATGCTCCAGACCAGGCCCACTGCCTCATTCATTCCGCACAACTTTTTTTGGCCAGTGCGCACCTCTATAATCTAACTACCCACATGGAAGGACACATGGTGGCAGTAAAGTGAGCACACGCAGGAGAGTGAAAGGAGGCATTCAAACTCACCGATGGTATCGATGCCATTGTCACGCGCCCGAAGCGAAAACGGAGACAGGTGGGCCTCGTCGAACGCAAGCCGCCTGGCTTGCAAGGCTAGAGAGTTTACCGTCTGCTGAATGCTGTCAAAGCTTGTGTCCTAGGAACAACAGAGGGGGTGTGGGGGGGTGGGAAGAAAGAAAGAAATGAGCACGAAGCATGAATGAGTTACACTTCTATTAACATGTCATGGAAATAAAGAGTCATGAGTGCCACCGCAGGAAGTGCAGATACTCCAGAGTGAGAGAGACATCAAGTTCAACTACGATACTTCGGTGCTTTTATTTCAGTTCCTAGTGATCATCGTGACTGCAAGTTTTCTCTTGTGCAACATTTACACACTAAGAAATTTCTAAGGCTTACAGGACCGCATGACGATGTTCAACAAACTTACACAGTTTCACCGCCTGGCTCGAAGGACTTTCCCACCCCCACACCCGGGGCTGAGCCGAGCGGAGGCGGTGCTGTTCAGACAATTGCAAACTGGTTCCTTACCCACCCCAGTGTTAATGACTCATCTATACCCGAACTCATATGTGAGGGATGTGTGCCGCGTGTGCCAGCAGGAGAGGGCCACCCTGACACACATCCTATGGGATTGCACCAAGTTCCCCAATGAGGCTTCGACAAGTGCAACGATTCCGCTGCATCTCGCGGCTGCGGCGGAATGTTACGACCACGAAAGCCAAACCTGGGCCGTCCAGCAGGTCTCGGCGGCTCTTGAAAGCCAAAGGATGACTGAAACCGACAGAACGTTGCCCCTCAGGGCGCCCGACCGCGGGAGTAACACGCGCTAGAGTTGAGTAGAGACCACCCGCTGAGAAGACGTCACTGCCCGCATCACGGCGCCATTTAGTCATGGTGTCGTTCTGCAGATGACTACATGAAGTTGTTTCTCTCTCTCTCTCTCTCTAAGGCTTACAAGACATACCGTTTCATTTTATCAATTTTTTTCCTCGCCATGTCGTACAATTATGCAAATTATTATTTCAGGCATCACCATCATTTTCATGCTCGAATGCAAGGTAAGAAACATGATGACGATGGGCTGCATGAGTCAAAGAGATAATCTAGTACTTTGCCTATCTAAGAGTATCGTTATACAATTCAGATTTTCCTGTTCAATATAAAAGCAAACCCATTACTATGAGATGTGCTGTAATTGCTGCTTCACTGCTGTGGACTTTTATTATTGGTAGAAAAGAGTAATTAAAGTACCCTAAGTTGTGCAAGCTCGTTGACTATCATGTTCTCCGGCAAGTTGTCGAAGAGGCCGTCAGTAGCCATCAAAATCAGGTCCCCTTCTCGGACGGGAAAGGAAGCTGTATCTGCCGACTCAGGGCTGCAAAAATAAAGGCAGGAAAGGCTCACACATCTGATCACATATTCAGCATGTCACACACAGCAGATTGCATAAACGGCACTTGCAGTCTTTTTGAAAATTTTCAAAGACACTGCAAGACACAGTGCTTCTTGATCTTGCTTTATCTTGCATATGAGCATCAAGGAAGATGCACAATTACTGTGCCTCGCTTAACACAGACGGCACCAGGGTGCCTATCATGGTTTGTTGTTATACTGAGCAGGGGCAGTCAGTCTCCCGCTGGATGCGATCGGTATCTGTTAGTCTCCTGGGGCAGTGTTGCCGGCGTGCCAATCCCTCAGCATGCCAGCTCGGCCGCCCTCAACACAGAAGACCTACCACAGCTCCACACACTTCATCTTTCTTCATTGTTCCTGGTAAGCTAGATGATAACAAACAACAACAAAGCAGTGCCCACAATATGTCATGCATTACGCTTTGGCATCATCACAATCATACACCATCCGCAGACAGAACCACTGCCAGGTACAGACTTTGCACAAATACAGGGAGAGCTTTATCTTGTGCATTTACCAGCTTGAAAAAGCATCTCACGCTACACTGGGACCACGCTCCAAACATGAAGCAAAAAGAAGAACAAAAAGTGTTTTTCTTGTCGATTTTATATTTCGAGACACACTAAGCTCGAACACTAGGCAAGTGAAGTTTGCGGTAAAGCCAGTTTCGAAATGAAAACCATAAGTAGCTAGCCGCATGCGTGCATGGAAGTACAGATGTGCAAAGAAACACAAGGGACGACAGAGAATGGAAATAAATTCGCAAAACTGACAGAATGATAAATGTCAGCAATTACAGATTAACCTGTACTAATGAGCTAGCTGATTATTCCCGACTAAGTGTCTGTTGTATTATTTTCAGGTGCACTGCTTTAACCAGGCATTGACAGTTTTGTTTCCCATGGAGGAGGAAGCACAACTTGGGCAGTTAACTGTACCTTTAGGTTAGAACCGCAAAATCAGTTGTCATTTATTATTTTTTTTTCTATTTTCAAGGTAAGGGCCATACATTCTTCTTTTTAAATATGTCACACTGAACAACAGTGGTACTGCCGAGGACATTATGCTTTTATTGGCAGTACTAACAGGGGATATTAAGAACATCAAGCACCATTCATTGACTTGTAGCAAAGTGCCATCCGTCATTTTGTCGAAGGCACGACAATACAAAGCTGCTTGCTCGGGTCAAAATGGCCAAGAACGCCATACCGAACTAATGCCAATAGACGTGGCTTTGGTGATGTGTGGGGGCACAGTGAAGTTTGTTTTCCGTTAATTGCTGGATGATGAAAACAACTGTTGCATTTTAGAACCCTGAACAGCCACATGGCGACGACTTCCGAGCCACACTATAGACCGCACAACATACAGATGCTCACAACTGTGACTCAGGGAAGATGTCAGACGGGGCCAGTATGCCAGATAAATATGCATTTTGAATATCCCCTATTAGTTGCTAGTGTATCAAAAAATCCAGTTGATAGCCATTGATTGTTTTCTATGGACTGTCATATGAAGCATAAAAGGTGGCATGGATTTCAGAATGTCACAGGAAAGGACAAGAAATGCTTGAAATTAAAGTGTAGAGTCCCTGCAGCTTGCACAGGAGTTACGTATGCCAAAGGCGTTCCTGACAGTTTTGTCAAACAGTTGACAAGGTACGTGCTATCATACACACACAAAAAAAGATAATGACCAGCCAGCCACGGCTGACAATGGTTGAATGAATGGCCTTTACTTCTTTGTGTGGAAAGCTGCACATACTGTACATAGTCATGTAAATAAATTTGTATCTGCATTGAAAAACCGACATGCTTGCCACTGTGTGCAACAACCTTTGAAAGCCTTTTAGCTTCATTTGCTATCCCATTTGTTGCTGCTGTGACAGCTGAAATGTGGTCCACAAGCGCACTGTTACAAGATGAAACTGCCCTTCGGTACAGGCTTGGAGTTAGCGATACCATAGTGTTGTGTGATGTAATAAATACTTGCATTCACACAAAACATGAACGGACTGCGATAGTCTATAGCAGTCGTGCAACTTTCAGCTGGCACGTGAGTGACAAAAGCTCGCAGCACTAACATGTACAGTACGTATGAACCCCCAAGCCCATGACAAAGCCACATGTACACTGCAGGAATGTGTACGCACAACACTACAGGACAACCTGCAGGGTGCTGGGATACAAATGTCAGCAGTACTGAACCGACAACTGCGGAAATAATTGAAGTGCAGATCAATATGCACCTGTGCATCTCATCAATACAAGGTGCACACAGGGGGGAAAAAGGCGGCGCAGCCAGAGCACTAGAACAAACAGTACAGTCAACTTACGCTAATTTGACTCCGGTTAATCTGATTTTTCAGTTAATTCAAACCCGAATGGCATCTACGCATTTCTATGGGCCCACATTTTAGTTATTTCGATCCTAAAGTTAGCCTTCGCCGAGCAATTTGAACTTGACCAGTAAGCACATGCAGCACACATAGGCCTGGCCCCCATGGTGACCCTAATAGCAACCCCTTCAGTGGCAGCTTCTGTCCCGGCGGAGCATAGAGGACAGTGAACGTGTTGAACACACATCATTTCACGTTGAAAAGGCCAATTTTCAACTTGCCCTAGAAGGATTTTCAAGTAATAACTATTGCTCACAATGACCAATCATGGCAGTTACCCTATTCTAATGCATTTATTTAATTTTTTTTCGTGAAAACTGTGCCACAAATTGCTTGCGCAGTGAATCGGGTAGGGGTGTGCAAACAGTAATTACTGAGACTGAACCAAATAGTGCCAGAAGTGAACCAAATCAAATCGAATATTGAATACTTTTTGAATAATGAATAGCCATTATCACAATTAATATAAAATTATGTTCACATCCCAGTATTCTTAAAGGGCCCCTCACCAGGCCCCATAGGAAATTTTGGTTATACACTGGAAGTTGCTATGTGTCCTCTAGGGAGTGTTCTGTCACAAAAATTCTTCAAATCGGCTCGTTAATAGCCGAGATAGAAATATTTCAGTGTCGCGAACCCATGATTTCAGGAGGTGAGCTCGACTGCCAAACGAGACAATGCCCACTTACCCCGTCTATTCTTTCCCTGTGTTGTCCCATACCAGAGCTCGAGGATCACATGACGCATACGTTACAAGCCCCCCCTTAAATTTTTTTTTTTCTTGTAGCTTTCTTGTGCCTTGGTGCATTTCCACCGACAGCGTCACGCGCAAGTTGTTGTGATCGTCTCATTTCGCGCAGCGCATAATTTTGTGCGCTGTGCACGTCACCTGACTAGCAGTATGAAGTGTGACATGAATACCGAGGCAGATACAAGCGGATCACAGAGCATGATCCTGCGCTGGAACACGGTAGAAAATAACATAGTTTCGGTGTCTGCGGGCGCAACTGCACGACGTGGCAACAAGCATGTGAAAGGTAAGTACATCTCTCTTGCTGCGGTGTGAAGTAAAACAAAAAACGTGCAGACATTTGGTTTTTGTGTTTTATTATTTCTCTAAGCTTTAATTCGTCTATTCAAGCAACATATTGCACATATAACAGATGTTGCCTTGAATAATTCTCGAAGTCACGTGCCACTACGAGCGACGCCACAGTGCAAACACGTGTACATAGGCGCGCTAGCACGTGTACGCGCTAGCACACTCCAAGCCACGTGTGTGGGGATGTGCAACTCTCACGCCTCCCCTGAGATCTAGTTTTCCCACATAGCTCGTCTCCTGCAGGGCGGCTACGCCCGCGGGGGTCGGAGTGGTTGAGGCGCAGTGTGGGAGATGGCGCGAGTGTCGCGCTGCTGCGGGGTTACTTGGGCACCGAAAGGGAAGGCGCTTGGTCTCTTTGGGTTCGGGAAGCGAGCGGGACGGACGTGCCGCCCGCGTGCCGCGCCGACCATGCTTCTGCGAGACCGTCTCGCGTGGCCGCCTTGGACACCGTTGGCGTGACCGTACACGCGAACGACCAGGCGTTGGGATCCAGCATGGGGCGAACATATTCGCTCGCAATGCGGTCGCGGTAAGTCGGACTTCTAGATTTGTCGCGCGCCCATCGGCATGTTTTGGGGATAGCAACTCGGCTAGCAGGCATTGATCTATGAAAGGTGCAATAAATGCCCTTGCGACTGTTTGCACTACTGTGTTGTCGTTCCTTTGTCCCAAGAGTACGGAGGAGAAACCCGTATCTCCCACACGTGTTAGCGCTAGCACGCGCTAGCACGTGGCTTGGAGCATGGCGGCGGCAAGGAGAAGGGAAACGTCGTTCGGTTTGAAATTTCAGATCTTCCTGCGGCACGTAGCGATGTAATACTTTGTAGACACGATCATAATCACGCAATGTATATTCTGTGCTTGTCAGCTCAAAATGGCCAGACCTGGTGAGGGGCCCTTTAAGGTTAGCAAGTTTCTGTCATTACATAGTACATTAGGAAGTGTTGTATATTAAAAGCACAAATGGAGCACTAGGAGTAAACTAGTTTCTTCGCAAGCACAAGGCTCATCAGAGAGTGCATATGATCGATGTGCAGCCTGTAAAGTATGGCTACCTTAAGCAGCATAGCTTGCTCGACTGTGCAAGTTCTCATGTTTTTATGTCTATACTGTGCTCGCGGGGGTGAAAATTTACCATACTTTTGCTCCAGAGCGACCGCTAGATGCAGAGATGCGCAGAGGACAACACCATCTGGTGGTGCTTGAGGAAGATCTGCGTCATGTGACTAATGATGCTGCACTCTCATTAGCAGTTGCGCATGCGGCAGTGCGACACATGCATTTTTTTCCTATTTTCAACAGGACCACGCGGCTACACAATTCCCGTGGGCCACGCGCATCTAAACGACTCCTCCACCCCAAATCGCGCCATGCGGTTCCAGCTAAACACGGCTGCACTACAACAAAGCTGACTTAAAAAACTGTGTGGCAAAACTGGCTTTAGGAAAGCGGTAGCCAATGCGCAACATAGATTTAACCCTTGGCCATTTTTCTTGCTAAAAAATTGGGTGCGGGGTAGATCGCTACTTTGTTTAGGAGCTTTAATGTAATTTCTACATTAGTATTCTGCCTACAGATAAGAAGTGAGCACGCATCTGGTACAGGGGCAGGGTAGAACAGGGCAAATACTGTCAAACGAATCTGCAGTGTGCTTTCTACATTTTGCCTAATTTGACTTGCCAGATAAATTGATCAAGTCAGTCGATCCAGTCAGGGTTGAATTAATGGAAGCGGACCGTATTTTCGACCTGCCCTAGGAACATTTTCATGCAATAACCATAGCTCACAATGTCTGATTACAGTATTTACATTATCCTAACATGGGCCTTTATTTTAAAGAAAAATATGCGCTCAAGATTGCCTGCGTGGCGCAATTCAATAAATAACCAAAACCGCCTTCGCAACATTCATATGCTTTACCGCATAACACAAGTGTATAATGGCAAAGCTGACTTTCAAAGCTGAGCAGTGAGGGAGACCTTAGGAAACCAGCCACCATTCTGCAACACATATCAGACCCTTGCCCATTTTTCTTGCTGAAAAATCGGGTGCGCCTTAGATCTCTACTTTGCTTAGGAGCTTTAATGCCATTTCTATGTTAGTTTTATACTTTAATCACACAGAAAGTGAGTCTGTGCTTGATCCGGGCAAACACAGTAGAACCCCGTTAACACATTCGGAGACCATGAAAAAAAAAAAGAAAAACATACCAGCTGGGTAGATGTAACCTTGAGGAACGGCACAAATCACCACAGCACAACATCAGAAACAGTCTGAGTGCAGTTATTAGATAACTCAGTGCTTGTACTGCGACCAAAAATGGCACATGCGCGTGTGCATAATTAAGGGACACATACAGTGCCCCTACTGCAGTATTTTGGTTGCACTTTACCACATAATATGTTTCTACTGTGCCAATGCTCACTAAAGAGAACCGGTAATTTTTAAATGCAAATAAGACCCTTGCACGCCCTAAAGTAAATGTAGCCCTGTACTTGGCAGAATTGGCCCAGTGTGCGTGGCTCCCAGTAGGTTTTAATCGATGTGCACTTTTTCAGATGCTTTGCCAACAGCTGCTCTATGCATGCTTTCTCTCAATGTATGTGCAGCGCATGGCATGTGCAACTTTGTTCGTTTATAGCAATGAATTGGTAGTTGGTTGCACCAAATCGGTTGCTTGTTGCAACATGCGAGAGCCAATTTCTCCCTGTACCGTTACATTTATAGGGCATCCACTTTCAAATGCAATGTAAGATGCAGGAACATTACACAATTGCACTATATCAAATGGGAATATAATACATAGGAGTCAATGGTATTTAGGCCGGGACCACGAAAACACGACGTAGCATCCTGGAAAAGGCAACAGTGAGGAACGCATCAATGGGGTTCCATTGTACTGCCAAATGAATCAGCAGTGTTTTCTGGCATTTTTTTATGCATCTTGTTTAATTTGACCCACTGGATAATACCATCAATTTCTTTGCTGCTGTGTGAGTTGAATTAAAGGAAGTGGACTATATTTATTGTGTGTAACTAGCACTGCAGAGCCCGTATAAGCACATTAGAGAAGAAGGGAACATGGAGACACTCCAGTCTTCTTCCCCCAATGTTTGTCTTCTCCACATGACTCTTGCATCTTGTCGTTTCACTTCCCCACAGCTACGATAAGAACATGCAAGCATTCTTATCTTAGTACTGCAGCGGCGTGGATAGACTGGGCGTGACAAGGAGTTTCTTGCTCCTTTCTGGCTTGGGAACGTTGCTGCACACAGAACGACCCCACGCTCATCACAGTGCTCTACAAGACCATCTCGCACAAGGCTTTCTGTCTTTGGTAGCACGGCACCGACATGAGTGAAAATGATCACTCTTATGCACTTTGCTTCGTAGGACTGCAATATCGCATGAGCTAGGCTTTTACATGATGTCCCACATCCGCTGCCATGGCTGTAAGTGGTGGTACTGTAGTTAACACTCCCTGAACTAGGGTTAGTATGCATACACAAATACCAAGAAAGTGGGCAAGAGGACAGCCTTCACTGCAGCTCAATAGGTACAGCATCAAATGCATCATGTGCAGTCCGTAAGTTTGGCTCCCAGCTGTAACACGCTATCTTTTTTACCACTTTCACCACCCCTTTTTCTTATTATGTACGCATTACAACTAAAAACCACAGCTAACTCCCCAACGCTTTCTTTGACCTCATGGTCTGTTCCCTTCATATGATTGTTTAATATTACCAACAAAACTATTGAGCCCCTCGACTCCTTCAGTTATTCTCACAGAGAGAATAGAGAAATTTAGCACAGCACCTGTCGCTGAGAACAAACTGGCTGACGCCTGGTGGAGGCAAGCACAGCTGGAAGGGCGTGTTGAAGTAGTGCTGCTGCTCCTGTGACCGGTGCACCACCTGCCCTCGCCGCACAACCAGGAACCCACTGTCACCGAGGTTGGCAGAGTACAGGATGCGCTCCACGCAGTTCAGCACCAGCACACATGCCGTGCTACTCCCTGCATGAGAAGTCACTCGCGTTTCCCACAACATTCAAATACAAAAACAATACAAGCTTAGACAACAGTGCGAACAAAACGAAAAAAGCGTGAAAAGGATGGCGGACCTGACTTCTGTGAGTAAAGCTTGTTTGATGGAAAACTGCAGCGAAATTTCACTTAGGCTAAATTGATTATACATTAGTGGTATTAGTATATAGAAGAAATGTTGCCAAAGTTGGAAGGCTAGTAGTGGTCTCAACATTCTTAGAAACAGCCTTTAAATTGCACCTAATACTGGATTCACACGCAAGGACAAAGTCCGGCCTGCACCCCGGTCAAGCACTTGTGTGATCATTTCACACAGGTGCAACCAGGAAAAGTCGCACTCACACGGCTGCAGCACTCTCGCAATGCCTACTCTTGACTCTGCTTATGCCCTTTGCCAAAGCACCAGGGGCAAGAGCATTCTCTGCATCTCACTCGTGACGTAAATTCATATACGTCACGTGACCAGACCGACTCAGCCCGCACTAACAGACTCGACCCACATCAAGCTGGACGAGCAACCGCCAAACGAACAGGCAGAAATATCACCACACATTTTCCATCTAGCCTGCAAGCGGAGAAAGCCAGACTCGGTAAGGGCAGCAAGTTATGATGACACATGCATGACATGATACACTGCCCACTGCGGGAATTCCTGCTCCTGTCTGTCATATAACATGCCGTAATTTGAATTACGAAGGAACAGCGCCAACGAAGACGATCACAAGTGGGGAGAACGACACAGGACAAGCGCCACTTGTGATCCCCACTTGTGATCGTCTTCGTTGGCGCTGTTCCTTCGTAATTCAAGTATGCACCATCTAGCCCAAATGAATGTTGTCCTGAACATGCCGTAAGCAGACAATGCATACATGTGGTGGTTAAGGGATGTAACACACATTCCGGACCATGGCCTCTGAGATTTTCAGCATGCAACAGACACCGCCAAATGTCGGATAGCATGCCTAGAATCAATAACCTTGGATAGCACAGGAGGGATGAAAGACGAGCAGATACACAGGACAAATCGCAGTGCTTGCCAAGTTCAGACCGGGAAGCCGCACAAGTTCTCATCCTCAGTTTTGCATCACTTCCAGCAAGTAGTAACATTTTTTTTCAGTTTCCATATCAAAAACATCCAATCTTGCTAGCTTTTCGTAATTTATTTGTTCATACTTCAAATGCAAAAATTTGCACAGATGTTGCACTATGTATACATTATGTGAAACTAGGCTTTCTATGCATTCCAAAACTTTGCTTGCAGCTAGCATTTAACCAGTGTATGCATAGTTTTGTAGTTCAACATGTTGGATATCGCAGCAGCACTCCAATTACGGTCTGTTTGGTTATTGGTGAAGTGTCTTGTTTTATTCTGTTTGTGAAACTTTTTAAAACTATGCATTATGTCCAGTCTGGTCAGCATTCATGCTGCTAAAATTTGTCATCATCAGCGACAGCCAATTTAGCTCCCCCAGAGATCTCCACTTACCACTGCCTGGCATCACCAGATCTGAGCCTACATGCAAAAATTTCCCAATACCATCGCTCCATTAAATCCTCTACCACCCTCTATTAAGTTTCCCTTCCCTTGGCACTCATTTAAGACTTATAACTGTCAAAGAAGAAGAAGAAATAAAGGCGAGAAATGACGGTGTTGCATTCTGCAACCTTTTAGCATATTCCAGATAAGCTACTTTAAGTGACTATGAACAACAAAAATCAGTATAGGCTCATACTGAATGACCCGAAAAAGGTTATCTAGCGTTTCCTCTGAGGTTGCACTAGGATTTCCAGCCTTTCAGGTATTGTGCAAGTGACAAGAAGTGATAACAAGCATACACTTACTCCTGTTGCCTACAGCAAAAGCAAACAGGATGTGACCAGCAGTGAAAGCCAGACTAAACAAATTATGCTAAGGCCATCCTTTACTACATTGAAGGGAAACAGGACTGTCCAAGTACTTTTGTTGTCATCAGTGCTTGATATGAGTTGATGTACCACTGAATACCATGGTTCATTCCTGTCAGAGTAAAACACTCTTTTTCCTGTTCCAATAGCAGACTATTCATACAAGGATGCATGATAGGGGGTCCAGAAAGTAAAAGCTTTCAAACGATGACTTCAACTAGAAATGCCACAATTACAAACACGATGCATTCCATGCGGTGCAGCAATAATCTATGGGCTCTAATATATGCAAGCCACTCTCACCACACACTAATATTTTCAAGTAATGCAAACATTTCCAGCTAGCCAAGAATATTCCGGCAGGTTTGGTGCCATACTATGTAATAGTCAGCAAACTACTAACAATTTGAAAGTCATGTGCCAAAGGTTATGTTTGTCTTCAGGTACAAAACCTGAGGGAGCTTTCCAAGATCTACAGTGGTCAAGGAAACAGAACTCTAGCAACACAGACTCATCCTAATGTTGTGCTATACGGCTTTCAGTTGGCTTTGCTCAAACTATACAAACATTGCTAGTTTTACTGAGCAACATTATTGCAACAGTATCGCAACTGGAGAGCAAACAGCCTATGATTTTTCAAGTTACGTCTGTCCAGCAGGGATAAAATGTGTTCAGTGTTTTAAGCATGTATGCGGTGCATATTAATAAGGTGTACGAACGGTATGATACACTGTTAAAGGGAACACCAAGATAGCTTGCCTGGAGTGAGTGAAGTTCAGTTTTGACACGAAGGACTTGGGTGGTAATGTTTTCCTATTACAGGCCAACTTAATGCCCTAAATCAAGCCCTTCTTTCTTATGAGGCGGATGGCATGTTTAATTTATGTTGGTCTGAATACTAACTAGGTGTTTCCTTTAAGAGTGGATAGTAGTGTAAATTGCTCTTACTTTAGCAATGCACTTGCAGCTGTAACAGGGTTACAAACTAAAGGAATTATGAAACAAATAAGGACCGTGCTTATCGATTATCGGTATGCATGTCTTAACATCAGATACTTACAAAAAAAATAAATAAACAGCTTAACACACTGCAAATGCAGTGATTAGTATACCGCACAAAACGCTGTCTGTAGAAACCTCCTAACTGCTCTAAAGTGCAAGAGCAATGGCAGCTGCAAGTGATCAATTGTACACTCGATATGCACATTGCATCTCCTTTCTGGTGGATTTGTTTGTTTGTGCGCAATAATTCCCAAACCAATAAAACGTGACAATTCCTTGTTCACGACGGTGGAGAGATCAGCTGAGACGGCTGTCGCAAAGGTGAATGAAGAAACGAAAAGGAAGCCTCGTCTGGTATTCATTCATTACGTTTTCGAGAAGAGGAGCGGATCGGCGCTACAAACACTCACACATTGCGCGGCATTCGTCCCACGAGTCCCGCACGGCTTACCAATAATGTGCCTCTTGTTCTCCAAGAGCTCGTAGTAGCTCGACGCGATGATGCTCGCCGGCGAGTTGGGCTTGAACCTACCGGAGTGGACGACACGTTCGCAGTTGCGCATCAACGCCGTCGAGAAGAGAGACGGGTCTACGCCGTACGTCCGCCAGCCGCCGACCCCGTCCGCTACGCCTGGATCGAGAGCACCGGAGAAAGAAACAAAACCGTCAGAATTTCGACGAACTAAGCTGAACTCGACCGAAACTTTGCTGAACTTCGCATTCGCAGTGTACAGAAAGTCAAACCAAGATTGCTGACAGGAATGAATGACTTTCAGTTCATCCCGTGCCACTGCAGTGATAGGTCTTTCGAAACTAGTAAAATAGGCAATTGTCTGGCGTTTTGAGCAATCGAAGAGTACGATCAGCCGGACCAGGAATGCGGCTGGAGTGTTGTAAGACGCCGACGATTGCGGGCCGGAGTGAAAGTACTTTAGGCTTAAAAGGCGCTCACCTAGGACATCGAAGGACTTGTACTTCGCTGCGAAGCAGGCATCGTCTCCAAACTGGCCCCTTCCGAGACCTATGGAGAAGCGATTTCTCTCCTTGGGGAAACCGCAGGTGACTGTTTGGAGTCCGAGATCGCCTTTGGCCCAGGCGTACTTTGCGTCGGAGCTCGTCGCGCATGTCGAGTAGCTAAAAACACTGTTCGCTAGGGCCCGCGTGAGGATACGTCCATACATCAACACCGACTGCATGGCAGTGTGAGTGCGTGTTTATGGCAGGCGCTTTGCGGCTTACATGTTCCGGAGTCGTTGTTGGCGCTCTCAGCGGGGGAATTTTTTTTTTCTTTCGCTACGCGGTGGACGAGTTGCGGAGGAGAAACTTCGAGCTCGCGATGATTAAACCATGCTTGATCAAGAGAAACAGCGCCTCTGGCGACCTTCACTTCGATCACACACGGTCAGCAGACGCGAGCTCGACGTGCGTCAAATACAGCCCACTTGAGGTGATACCAATGTCTGTAAACGAACAAAACATAAACTACCATTCAAAAATATATCTTTATGTTTCAAAGCTGAGACAAATTAATAAATTTAAATAAAATGAAAATTTTATTTTTAGCCGGAGTTCTCGATCGGCGTACGAATCTAACAACGAGGATGCGTGGCTTTTCGCGACCGGCGGCGCGGCGAGCGGCGTTTCGCGTGGATTTTCTGTTCCGCCGGGG
The DNA here is from genome assembly GCF_050947875.1 of Dermacentor variabilis. Classification (NCBI taxonomy): domain Eukaryota; kingdom Metazoa; phylum Arthropoda; class Arachnida; order Ixodida; family Ixodidae; genus Dermacentor; species Dermacentor variabilis. The sequence continues at coordinate 56,383,416 of NC_134570.1, read as the reverse complement.
GGGTTTGCCCGTGGACGCTATGTGTTCGCGCTTGCTACTCGAATCGCGCGTAGAAAGCAGACTAGTTCATGTGTGAAAGGTGTAGAAAGTCGTCCCTGGACGAACGCTGTCTCCTAATTTCCTTAAATTTAGTGCACTAGGCTTTATTGAACTCCGGCGGCCGGCTAGCTTAGATATGCGGCGCTTCGTAGTGTCCCCTTTTCTCTTCGTTCTGCTGCTCCGTTTTTCCGATCCCGCGCTCAGTCTAGGCGAAGTCATATACGCGATCAACGCCGGCGGCGAGGAACATGTGGACATCCACGGCATCAGGTACAAACGCGATCCGCTGTTCGGAAAAGTCGGCACGGCATCCGATTACGGCAAGCTTCTAGTCATCGGTCGGGCCCCCAGGCCGGACCACATCCTTTACCAGACCGAGCGTTATCACACGGCCACTTTCGGCTACGACATCCCCGTCAACAAGGACGGCGACTACGTCCTGGTGCTAAAGTTCTGCGAGGTGTACTTCGATTCTCCGGGCCGAAAGGTGAGCTTGCACGGCTCGGTCGACCGGCCGGTCGGCTTGCGTGGCGTTCCATTGCCACTTTCGCGTTGATTCCGTAGCATGTGCGGATTAAACTGCACACCGCGTGCACCGGCTCTCGCGTGATTTTGCGCTAGGTCGGTGGATGTTAATTTTGCCCGTTTTTATTGATTCCAGCGCCCGCTACGCAGTTTCGTTTGCGGTTCGTTCGATCCAACTTCGCGTGCGGTGTATGTGCTCGCGGCACGCAATACTGTGATACGGCTGTAGCCCGCTGCTGCTTTTCGGCGGAATGCGCAACATGACTTTTTTTATTTTACTTTCTTTTTCGTAACTGATCACCTACTTTGTTGTTACAGTGGCCGAGAGAAAATCTCTTGGTTATTTTGTACTCGTCTCCACTTTTTTCGTACTTGAGCCACGCAGCTGCGCAGGTGAAAGCTTACAACGCTTCCGTGCTTTTCTTTTTTTTTCATTCCTTGATTACCCTGCCAACGAGGCACCTTCTTAATGTTCTGACACGTTTGCAGTCTTTTACACGTCTGCATGCCCCAGAACGTGCGTCATTTCTATTTCTTTTTTTTTTTTTCGGATTGTTGCTTGGCGCGCGCTTTTGCTGACGTCTGTTCTCTCTTCACGGCATTTATCCAGCCTTTCTTTTTTTTTTTTTCTTTCGCACAATTTTTAAATATTATATATGCCACATCTATCTTTTTAAATGTCAGCTTCTGCTACAGACAATCCATTCAAAGGCAGGGAGCTCTAGCCTTGCAGTGACGGACGTTTCAAAATTAGATTTCTTTGGCAAAAGAGAAACAGAATGTTAGCGGAGGATTTGAATCTTGATCTGGTTTACAGGTAAGTTTAACACATGCTGTGAAAAATATATGAAAGAAGAGCAAGGTGCATATATGGTAAACAGACTGTGGACTCTGTAGACATTGATGCAGCAGTAAAACATTGCTGACAAGTTAATACAAAACATTGTGCATTGTTATGCCGTCGTTGGAAGCTAATTTGCTGAGGAACTACAGCGTTTAATTTGTTAATTGGAATCGTCGTGTAACCATATTCTGCAAATCTGTTGTGAGCAAGTGAACTTGATAAAAATGTCTTTGCAGGTCTTCGACGTAGTCTTAAATGGCCAGCACACTGTGGTGGCCGACTTGGACATCCATGCCAGAGTAGGACGAGGGGTCGCTCATGATGAGTACATTGCGTTCAGCATCAAAGGCAACAAGCTGCGTATCAACGATGAAGAGTCCACGCACGATGGAAAGATCAAGGTTGAATTTATCAAGGTGTGCAGACAATCCATATTTATTTACTTAGTGGTAGGGAGATATGCTTTGCTCATTATCATTCCTAGATTAAAGCCTGTGAGAGCATTGTGAATCTGGATGTCAGGAGAAAGCTAGGGAGCTCCCATTGCAAGTACGCGAGAACAGAATTTTGCTTGGCATCCATGGCAGCGAGCTTTTCTGACGTTTCTTGCATTTCAAAGAAGGTAAAACCTAATGACTGTAGAGGATGGCCTTGTTTATTTATGCCATCAATCTTTTACAAATGTTCTTGAGAACAAAACATAAAGCTGGAGCATCAGGTTTACAACTTCAACTTGGCAATGAAAAACAAAATCGCAGTTCTACAATATATACCTATTAAGACATCGAAAATGGGTAAAATTTATGCATTATACGCCACTCAGAAATAAACCACCAATTTGTGATTAGGACTTTTGTAAAACCCTCATAACATTTGTTAAATTTCACATAAGCAGTATAAGCTTTGTCCACTTCACATGAAGGTGACAAATGCAGTTTTACGTAACCGTGATATCTCTTGTTGGTGCTGAGTAACAAATTTGTATACTTAGTGCTTACCTATCTTCAACAGTTTTTAGATAAACTTGAGGTTCTGAATCAAAGTCACACAGTTGGTAGAGTTCAGCTTTCTCCCTTAAATGCAGCAAAATTCATTCAAATTATTTACTTGTTTCACACTCAATTATATGTTTCCCTACTCAAATATACGTTTCACATATATTTGAGTAGGGAAATTGGCACTGGCTTTAAGAAACACTGTCACTCATCCTTAACTATTATTGTAAATATCACCAGTAATGTAGGTTGAGCAGTCAAGTTGTTTTGGGAAATTGACTACAGCGCTGCAAAGGAGTAAGACAAAACAAACAGGACACAAGCCTTGCAGCTACATAAACTTGACTGACACATTCATCATACCATAAACTTGATGAATAATCGAGGTACCTGATAATGCACAACATTTTGTTGAATGCAGCTTCATTTTAAATAAAATAGCTGCTCTTAATCGGTGTTGGCTTAATCGGGCAGCAGCACTTCCTGCAACTTCTCTTAAACAGAGTCATCCCTTGTCTCACTTGTCTCACCTACAGAGTTGATGCATACAGTTTATACTTATATCAGAATTCTAAGCACAGTGTATGAACCACATGTTGTCAGGCACCCAACGTGTGCTCAGATTAAACATGCAGTCGTATGTATTTTGCTGCAAGGGCAGAATTTTATTGAACAGAAAAACAAATATGCCTAGGCGACATTTTGAGGGCATTGAACAGAACCGAGAACACATCCAAAGAGCCCCTAGTAAACGCTCTAGCCATAGTACTCGCAATAAGCGTTGGGACATGAAAATTCTGCTGCTATAGTAATGTATAGAATAGCTGCGTTCTCCACTTTGTCTCCACAACAGCAACTTTAGAAAGAAGCCTACATGAGCAACTTGGTCAACAAAGTGTGTTTGTGGGTTGCATGCATGTTACCCCATTTATTTATTTATTTATTTATTTATTTATTTATTTATTTATTTATTTATTTATTTATTTAATATTTGTCAAACAGCTATTTCTGTTGAATGCTGAACCTCATTGCTGAACCTCAGTCTTGCCTAAGCATACACTAGTTCTCGCAGCACCATTTGCCATTAGACTTGGATCAGTAAATGCAGTTTGCAGAACTGTGATTTTGTTTTTTATTGCGGAGTTGAAGTTGTAGACCCAATGCACCTCTCCTTCTTTTTCTTCTTTATTTTTCACTGGCACTTGTAAAAAGTGTGTGGCCTAAATAAACATGAATCAATAAAATTTGGTGAGATCGCTTTAGGTTAATTGTTCGCTTTGTCAATTGGCGAGAACAGCAGGCCCATTGACAGATTGAGGCCTCGCATTAGATGGCTTGTCGTGCATTAGTGAAAGTATTGTTGAAGTTGATTGATTGAGAAAGTAGCCCCTAGTCGCTGGCTTTAGTACAATGTGAAGTGCAAATACAAGGTGTGTTGAGCATTCTTCATGCTTTCTCTTTCTGACCGGTATCACTCTTGCATTATCAGCTGTTATCTGTCCTGCATACTGGGGCCATTTTCAGTCATAGATATCATTCATGTTACAAGCCAGCTATCTGTACAATGACCGACATAGACAATTGGGACACATGGTACTTATGCAATTATAGCACATCATTTTTTTTTTCATGTTTTATTGTCTTGAGGCTCACCATACAGCACACTTGCTACGATGCGGTGCGTGTGACTTAATCACATCTTGGGCCTACCACAAAACACCTTAGCTATGCAAGAAATCAAGCCCTAGGTCTCGTGTTATTCTGTATGTGGCCTTACTGCAATAGCAAGAGTAGAGCAACATAGGCAAGGACACAATTTCTCAATTATTTAACATTATATATATATAGTTTACACACAATTTTTAATGAACTTTTCTTGAGAATTTTTCTCCTCCTAGCTGTTGACTGGTATTTGGGTCACAATATGACTGTAATAGAGTAGTATATAATATCTCAAGATGTGGTAAGGTTAGACCTCATGTTATATTTGTGGCTTCATTATGAAGATGCTAGTGAGTCCAGTATGTGTTTAGCTGTCTCTCAGGTGTGGCCTCCAAATCAAAATAGTATGATAGAGTTTGTTGTTATGGCTTGCTATTGAATTAACATTGTAATGGGAGAAGTTAGAACATAACCGAATAGCGTCAATAGGACAGTGAATTAGCAGCAGTGATAAAGTTTGTTGGAATTGCAGAACTTATGTTAATAAAGCTGGTGATTCGGTGCTCTAATGGGCACCTTGCTTAGCTGTTGTTTATTTGTTTGTTTTAAAAGCTAAGAAGGTTTAATGGGAAAAATGTTTTCTAGCAGAGCCGGCTTTTCTGCTGCCCTAATACGAGCTTGGGCAGTAGCGAGCAGCCAGCTCTGTTTAAATGTCATACAAAACTACCAAGTTTAGTCATTGGTAATTTAAGTAAATTACATTATGTGCCTGTTTTATGCACCTTGTCTTCCAGGGCTACCGGGATAACCCAAAAGTTAATGCCATCTATGTGATGAGGGGGACACTTGATGGTAAGCAGCTTTAACACATGTTCTGCTTCTTGTTTGCATCACGTATGCCATTTTTAGGCTTCTATCATGCTAGTGGCTAGTGTGTGACCATGCATGCACATGTAAGAGTGGAGTGTATTCTTTTTGTTTAATTAGTTGGGTGTGTGCCGGGGGAGAGGGTTGAATTGGTCCCTCTGAGGCCATCAAGCAGTTATCAAATCTATTGCTTCACTAATCGAGGTGTTCGTAAAAGAGAGATGAGAAGTCACCCCTTTTCGCTAAAAAATTTTTTTCTGAAGTTTTAGTTTATAGTAGGACATTCTTGAGGGCTAGTTGGTTCATACTTGAAGATAAGTTAAATCTGCGCCAAAAACGAGGACAGTGAAAGAAACACACAACACACCATGAGCGCAGACTGCCAACTGTTTCTTCGTGAAATCAGAGTATAGGTTATTTCAAGCAGGATCCCCGGCACATGACCACATCATCACTCACTGCATTCTGCAGTGAGTGAATTCTGCAGGCTAACTGTAACACGGTTTGTACCAAATAAACATGAGGGATTCAGAACATGAAACATTCTGTGGTGCGCACAAACATTGAGTGATCAAGAAATGAAGATGGCACATGTCATAACAGTAACCGAAGTGTAGGAAATACCTAAGTGAGGGAATGAACAGGCGCAATGGTACCTGTAAAACGTGGTTGCAACAAAGTCAACACCAGTGACGTAAAAAGGACAAAAGATAATGAAAATGAGAGAATGAAAAGACAACAATTAACCAAACTAAAGGCAAAGTTGAAACAATTAAAACCTGAAAACTTGTGAAATAGCAGGAGGGCAGAGTAATGAAACACGTTAATATACGATGAAGCTCAGCATGAACTCAAGAACTCACAAGTGGCTTCCCAAAAAAGCAATTTCTTAGTGTAAAAGCAAAACAGACGGCGTGCTGACTTGTCACTAGAGTTTGTAATGTGAAATGCTTCCACAATCTCTCTTCTGTCTGGTCTCTCGACCTGAACAAAAACATCATGTTTTCCAAGATCGGCTTGCAAGGAATCTTTTGCTTACCCTCATCTTTACCTTTACACCCTTTGCAATGTTGGGATAAGGTGCCTCCTACGTTATTCTTTACATTCCAGTTATTTTTTACGAACTGTGTTACAGTTAGTCTGTAGAATTCTTACGTTATCTGCACAAGTGTGAGTGACGATGCGGTCATGTGCTGGGGATCCTGCTTGAAATAGCCTATACTCTGATTTCATGAATAAACAGTTGGCAGTCTGCTCTCGTGATGTGTTGTGTGTTTCTTTCACTGTCCCCATTTTTCACATAGTTTTAACCTACCTTTTAGTTTATAAAATTAAGCTCAGACACTCTACTTTCAAGTATAATGGAATTGATTACCTCATGTGGTCATATATAGCAATAGATGTACCTCATATGGTTGCTGTGTGGCTTGAGAAATTGCATGCATATTGGTCAAGCTTGAGCTCATGACACTTGTTCACACGTGGGCAACACGAGTTGGGCAAGTCTATAAAAGGAAGCCAAATTCTTTTTGAAAGAATATCCCCCTGTTTCGCATCCTCTTAAAATGCCACAAATTTAAGACATTTCGCGTCTGCTGCAATTGTTTGAATCCAAATTTTCAACTTGCATGTGTGTCCTTTACTGCAAGCTCGGTCGTTTTGCAGCGTCTGTGGCACTTTTGCATACTTGCAGTCATTTAATTATGTTCAAATTTTGTATACGCACTTAGGATGTGCGGTGCAGTTGCATAATCATATTTGCAATATCTCTAGCACGTGTTCTTGCAATACTTTGGGATCTGAAATTGCACTTGGTATCCTCCACTGCCTGAAAAACTTTTCAAAGCTGCTACCTGCTTAGCTCACTCACCAGAATGCAGCATGCAGTTCATGCAAGGCACATCTTCAGATGCAAAAAAATAACCCCACATTGTCCGGCGTTATCACAGCTTGCCTTGTCTGAGGAGATGGCTTTCGAGATAGAAGATATCTCGCCTAAGCAATAAACACGGGAGGCCGCAGACCTATGCTGCAGTGATGCTCCTTTTTTGTGCCTCAAGTGCACATGCCCACATTATTCATGCTATCGCGACTGCACATAATAATGGGCTAAGACTTGCGCTTGTTTTATTAAAGGTGCGCATTATTATGCCAACCCGCAGAACTGGTACGAGAGCATACAAAATTAATTGTACTGCTAATACATGAATGACAACCTCAATTTCAGAAAATTTCTCGCTTAAAACCTTTTTACTTTATTTTTGGCAGCTACTGAGGACAACGTGGCAGGTTTGACGTCTGGCCACGTTTCCATAGCTGCCATCTTTTACAATTTTATTGTAAAATGCCAGGGTTTTAGAGCTCGTTTGCAACTGTTGTTAGGTTCTACGTTTTTTTGTTTGAACCCCAGCTTAGTGCAGAATCTATATAAAATACAAATACAGTTGCCAACTAATTTTCAGAGCCAGATCTTTTGTACCCACTCGATTATCCCAACGCATTCCCTCAGCAGCACCACCTACTCCACTGAACGCATGTAAAATGGCAGCAGTATTTATTTTCAGCCGCTGTCCCCTGAATAAACTTGATAAATATTTCCATCTGTGACTGTGACACTGATGATTTTGGCTGTGCACATAGAGGAGTGTTCCTATTCGTAGCATTCCTACGGAACGAGTACTGTGAATTATTTGAGTAAACGGTTCACATCTGCAGTACTGAAGCAATCTTTATTATTTCTAACTGAAATTTCATATATTTGGGCTTCGACTGTAGTATTTTGCGAACCTAATGTTTGCCGGTCTGCATTTTGACGGCGCCAAAATGAATACTAGTTGTGTACTTATATGCAGTCGCACATTAAAATGCTCAAGGTGATCAAATCAATCCAGAGCCCTCCACTGTGGCAGTTCCCATAGCCACATGGTTCCCTCAGGAGGTTAAACCCCAGAAATCAGCCAATTTCTTTTTGGGTACACACATTCAATTCCTGCAGTTCATGGTTTATCTGTTTACACACATTGTATGCGACTTTTCTGCATGTAACATAAAAGAACAAGGTTGTGAACCATCTGCCATTATTATAGGCTCTAACGATAGCCTATTTTCTTGCCACAAGTGTCATTACCAATACTGTTGTTGTGTCATCTTGCTTTAGGAGAGCATTAAGTGACAACTAGCAGGCAACCTTTTTTGCAGAGAGCATAAGGCTGACTAATGAGACTTTTTTTTCCTTGAGTTTTCTTGTTAATCAGTCCATAGCGAAGACACTTCTAATTCCAACCTCAATAAAATTTTAGGCTGCATAAGAGGCTTAGTTTCAGATAGTGTAGATGCAGTGCAGGCCCTTAATTCAAAATTTTACCCTTGAGGTGCGATTGGAGGGGACATAAAAAGCTAAAAGATATATCTTTTCCATATCAAAAGTCAGCATAAGCCATTAATGCTCGCCAAAAATGATGTAAAACCCAGAATGTTGAGAATCATCACGGCAACTGGGCATGACCTTCGAGATTAGGGAGCAGCCGCATCGTCTGCATAAGTGCTACTTAAAATCTGTTCGTAACAAAATTAGGCATGTATAACCAACTTAGCCAAAGTTATTTTTCATTGCAGTTTGCCTTTAGGTAGGCTTTGCCTCCACCTGCCTCAGTAGCTCGCTGGCTATAACTTTCTACTGCAGAGCACAAGGTGGTCAATCCATTTTTTACTGTGGCAGCCATGTTACCAAGGGTGCGAGATGCAAAATCGTTTATGTGCTTAGATATAAGTGCACAATAAACACCATGGGGTCACAATTACAGAAACAGCAGAAGGTACGCAAATTGGTGCAAAGTTCTGTTTCAATTAGATAATGCAACGCAACAAGAAATCTAGGAGGAATATGAAACATACGGCACACATGCTGTACAGGTTTGTCTGCAGAGGCCTTCTCTTGCCCTGTCTAAACGCTGTGTGTCTTGTCCGTGTTCTGTTATCGCATCAGCCACCCATTTCAATCATAGTTGCAGTCAATCCCAACTGGCATTTCTCATGGCCCACTCTGCGTCTTTTGAAACTGAAACGTGGGGTGAGCAGTTAGGGGAGTGTCCTCTCTTTGTGCTTTTTCACTATTCAGATGCGCCCGAGATGCCCCCCTTGCAAGAGTTCGAAGAGGAGGAAGAGGAAGAAGAAGAGGAGGTGCCTACGAGGCACGCTTCCGGCGACTCCGCTGCTACCGGATCTCAGCACCAGCCACGCAGGCCCTCGGGACCTCGCAGTCCAAACCCCTACACGGGAGATGACAGCAGTGCCCTCCTTCCCATCTTCGTTGCCATTGGAGCCTTCATCCCACTGCTGTTCTGCCTCTGCAAACTTTGAATGTGCCCTATGTGTTGTGTGGGCCATGGTGTTCCCACTGTCTTTGAGAGGTGATGGGGGGATTTGAGCTGTTGGGTGGGCTTGTGATTGGGGGAGGGACACATTTTGTGTTATCCTTAGACTGCAGTTGCTTTTGCCTTTGCATTCACATCTGCGGCAGGGTCCCATTTTGTCCACAGCCAAAGGTGGGGTGAGCCGGAAGCACTGTGGCGTCAGGCTTGTGCTGCAGTTTGAGGCTTGAAAGGATCTCTACAGTCTCATCGTGTACTTGCGTGCAGTTGCAGTCACACTGATGCAAGCACTTTGGCGAAGCAACAGTGTCGCAGCGCTTCATTTCAAAGTCCAGTTACAAGGAAATAGGTGGGATGTCTTAGTGCACCATTGTTGTCTTACCACTTCCACATCCGCACCTGTGAACACGTGGGTCATGTGCGTGAACTGCACCGAATAGCAGCATCGGCTACAGTAGCGGTGAGATGGTAACGATGCGCTGAAACATTCTAGTCAAAAGGTCGGATGTTGACTGTGACCTGGCCCTCCTGGTCTGTAGTTTGATAGTGTCATAGTTTTTTTTTTTCTCTACACGTGGCGTGGAATAGTACTTTGGCACGTTGTGTTCCATTCCATTCATCATCTGACATATGTCTTGGCTCCAATGGAAATCAGTGAGCCACGCTTGTGCTCTAACTTAGTTAGTTTGCATTTATGGCTGGGGTTGTGTTTTGATTGTGGCCTGTGGCGTGATTTGTGCAAGTGGTTGAGACCACTTCACTTTCTTTTCTTTCTTTTGTGATTGTGTGTGTGTGTGTGTGTGCATGTAGCTGGGCTAGGTAGTAGAAAGAGCAATTTATCAACACAGAGTAGTTCTACATTTGGCATCGTCGGTTTGCAAGAAAAATGCTTTTGTTTTATTCTTCTTCTGCTATCAAAACAGAGTTGAGGGCACCATAAGTGTAAGCCAGCTGTATCATTGTGTTGTACAGGATGCATTATCTATCCATACATTTTTCACTCAACATTTCTACATTGACGATCGTACTGTACAGGTCCATTTCCCAAAGGAGCACATTTTGGGGCTCGACATCATGGCATTTCCTTCCCTCACAAAATGGTAGCATGTAACTTCGCCTTGGAGGAGCAAGTGTCACAGTTTACACGTTGAACCAAACACCTTTGATAGCGGGGTCATAATAGTATTGTGAGAACAAGAAATGGCATTTACTGGGTAAAGTTGTCGGTCTCTTTAGCATTATATCCTCTGCTGAAAATGCTTACTTTGTGCATGCCGTAAACAGCTAAATGCTAACTATGTTTACATTAGAGAAATAGGTGCTCTGCAGGAGTAAGATAGTAAACCAATGTTTTTTGATGAGCCTAAAATCGGCAACAGGCCATTCGTCAGAGCAGAGTGTGGCATCCCTTTTCATGAATACTTTTTTGTGAAAAGAATTTGAGAAACTTTTGCCCTGTGCCAAAGGGTGAAACAAGCGAGAGGCTTGGCATTTTGACTTAGGCCAACTGTTTGCATCTGCAGACTGAATGCAGTCCTTAAATATTGCCTCTACCAATGAAATTGCTTATTGCTACAACAAAGCCCTGTGTGACACATGATATGTGAGACAAGTTTACCTTACAAGCAGGCCAGAGAATCGCTTCACAATGCAAAATGTCATGCAGACGTTTTGCACAGTATTGAAAAAAATCACCTGTTGCTTTGTGTGTGTGTGTTCTTTTTTTTTTAGGTTGGTGAGTGGATGAAGTTTTGCTTTGTTGTGAAAAAAGTGTGAAGGCTTTGTCTTTCAAGGCTGCTCACTTTCAGTCAACTGCTTTTTCGTTGTTTCATTTTTTAAAGATTATGTGCTTGTTGTTCCCCTTCTGAATCTTTTCTACTTTACCTTTTTTTTTCTTACAGGACTTTTCCTTTTGTTAATTCATTGCTTAACTTACTTTCTCCGGTGTGGGTTTAAGAAATGTACACCTGCTTGTTGCTGCTTCAAAGGACCGACGGCTTTTCGCTGCCGTTTTCGCCGAAGTGGACATGACTGAGTTTTCCGTTTCAGGAAAACTGAAATGTGCTTGTTTTCACTTGCTTTGTTATTTCATCAGCATGACTTTTCCTAACTGTGAATGATACATTGCATAATTAAGATACTTTAAGGGAGAGGGGCACAAAGAAATTTATATGTACACATAACATACACATGTATGTTCTACATTAAAAGCTTTTGCATCCAAACCTGCAGTCCGTCATGAAATTGGGTTTTACAGATTCAGCTTTTGTTTTACCGCAAACTATGTTGGGTACCATTTTGTACCAAGTACCGTTCTGGAGGAAAATAGTAGCTCCTAGAGTTCGGAAATGAGGTGTTCCAAATCGCTCGATTGGCTACCTCGACGTAGGGGTAAGGAGTCCCAGAAAAACAGCCCAAAGTACTAGTTGCATTGCAAATGATCTGCAATCAAATTGTGTTTTGTTTCTTCCTCCATGTGTTAAGAGGTAAGTTAGATTATAGTAACTTGCATGGTGACTTGCACACAATTAAGGTTTTACATAATTATTTTTGTCAACAGAGTCTCTCAGTACTTGACACTTTATGATTGAAGCTTAGGCTGACACCCCGACCGACTACTTCCCCGCTTATTCCCAAGAAAAGAAAAGAAAAGAAGAGAGATGTTTCCTTAATTGTGGCCAACCTTGTCAAGGTCGGTCAAATGTTACATGGGCCAATACTTGATGGCCAACGATGGACCACCAACTAGGGCTAACCTCATACACCCAGCATTTGGCCATTAATTTGCAGGAGCAGCCTTGAGAGAGTGTAAAATATGAAATTTAATTATGAATTAGAAGGCGAGTGATTGCCTCTAAGTGCAAGGGAACATAGGTGCAGGTGGGTGCCTGTGAGTATGAATGAGTTTCAGCGGAAGTGCAAAAGTGAGTGTCAATGAAATTTTAGAAATGCGGTACTGAAAAGCTTCAGTGCCCCTAAATAATTTATAAAAGTTTTTACAATAGTTTTAAGATTTCAGTGAGGTGCATTGACAGGCTAGTCAGTGCATAGAAGTCTCCTCTTTGTGCTGTCCTCCTTGGGCTAAACTGTGGTATAATGGTTATAAAGAGGGATAAAGTGCCTTGGAAAGCCTTTCTGAGGCACCTAATCCATGTTTATAACCTTCATACCACAGCCGTACAGTCTTGAAGGCCCTTCGACCACGGGCACCAGTGAATGTTGCAGGTCATAGCACGTGACTGTACATCCTGTTAGACAAACACAATGAGATGAGGTGGGAAAAAAATGCTTAGCAATGGCAGCTGCCATTACTAAACATCAGAAAACACATGCGTGCAATAACATGGAAGGGAAGGCTGAAAAAAAGAAATGGGAGGGCGTAAGGGCAGTCGATGTACCTTGTGCATTTATACAATTTCGTTAAGCAGCCTTTAGAATGAATCCATGGTGTCGCAGGCAACCGCCGCAACAGGCAATGTATTCCATTCCCTAACGGTTCGGGGGAAAATACGGATTTCTAAACGCTTCAGTTTTGCAGTGATAATATCTTTAAGTTGCTTAGCGCGGCTAAACCGAGCGGCTCGACAAGTGAGAGGCTCAGTATACGTGTCCTTGTCTATATGCCTAGTTTTCCATGATAAGTTAGATACACATGTACTTTAATCGTTCTTTATATCGCCTTTTTTGTTAGGTAACTAGTACTGGTGTTTCGAGCATCTTACTTAATTGGTGATGCATACCAGCCAAAAGAACTGAATGCAAATCTTATCACTTCTCTCTGATTTTTTTCTACCTTGTTTTTATGTTAACATCGCTATGTGTATCCCAGACGACGAACCCATACTCAAGAATCGGGCAGATGAAATTTTTGTAAGCTTGTAGCTTTACCTCACGGGATGAATTTCTCAAGCAACGCCTCGAGTAACCAATTAAGCTTCTGCATGGCTTTCTTTTCTATGCATATATGACACGTGCTTATTCCACTTTAAGTCCGAACTGATAACTACATCCAAGTATTTGTAGCAATTGTCACTAGGTATAAATTTACCCATCGACTGAATACTGATTGTTTAATGGGTGTCGTTTCAGCGTATTGGTCATTGCAACAGTTTTTTTTTTTTTTGCGTCGATTTTTATTTGCTGTGTGCTGTGATTGCACTGCAGACAGCGCGATATTTAGCAGCGATTGGTCAGCTGGACTACAAATTTCTTTATATAAGGCGCAATCGTCGGCAAACAAGTTTATTTTAACTGGCATTTCTTGCGCACTAGCATTAACGAAAATTAAGAAAAAAAAATTGTAGCATTTCACACATTCGCCGTTACTTCCCAGCGCCGACAAATCAAACCAACAAAAACCGATTGTCCCCTGTTCTTAAACGAGACGAAAATGTCCCAATGTCGGCTGGGACACTCGACTGTAATCGCATCCCCTCGGTTACAGGCTTTTAATAACAAAAATGCGAGGAAAACTTGCAAAGCAGGCTTTCCCCCAGAAAGTATCCTGTTGCGGAGAAGCCAAACCTCACTGTCGGCTTTCATCACTTAGCACGTCTGTGTGACTAAATTCCGCCCAATGCGTCAACATGCCTTTAAAGAAACACTTTGCCTAACCTGTACAGGTATACAAAAAAACGCAAAAAAAAAAAGCCGTTGAGCGCTTTAATAGAAGTTTCCACATGGCGCGAGCTTCTTTTGGCGTGAGGCGTTCCGCAGAAACCACTTTGATGCTGCCCAGACGGGCACGTGACCACCACGCCTTCTGTGTTTTGTTTCATTTGTTTCTTTTGTGTGTGTGTACCAGGATAACTGGCATAAAGGTAGTTGTGATGCCACCCGACCGCCGCCGCCTCATGTGCTCGATCGCGCTGAGCGTACATGTGATGGCAGAGAGCAGTGACATACGTACGACTTGTCGTGGCCATCCATGAGCCGGGAGGCTTCTTTTCAATGCGGAAGGGGCCCACATACACAGCCTCGCTGGTCATCCTGTTTCACAGAGTGGAAGGGCACTGAGTTTTTTTCTTTAATTTTTTAAAAGAAAATGTTGGCGCTGATAGAAGCAAAACAGGAACCGTAACTAAATGACCTGCATTTTGTAATATGCCATCTGGCGGAAAACTGCCAGACTAAGCAGCTACAAAGCGATAAAAAACAAAACAAAAACAAGGCGCAGTCGGCAGGGCCATGTTTGTTTGATTTGCCATGTTTCATTTTAATTCCACCAAATTAAAACGAACGAAGTGCGATGAATGGGATTATTATTATTGTTATTATTATAAGGAAAACAACAAAACTTGCTTGAAACGCGTGCTGTTGTAAACACATATGTTCATTTTGTGATTAATCAGCATTCTGTTTTCAGCAAAAGCTAGTCTTTAAGGAAAATGTTTAGTGCACTCAAGACGAACAAGAACGTAGAAAAGACAACACAGCTCAAATGTCGATCCTTCTGAAGCTATACGCTTTGTTTGCATCACTAAGTTTAAACCCGTGAGGAGACGCATGGTTGTATCCAAAACATTCTTTATTAAAATTCAAGCATCAGACTGCAGTAATCGTTATACACCTTACTCTATAAATATGCAATAGATATGTACAATACTTAAGGCAATACAAACACCATAACAATGCACTAGAATACAGATGAAAATTACCAACTGTAATTACAAAACATTATTTGAAAATATTTTCGTTAAAGGTAAGACAAGCAAGGACGACACCAAATAAACATGGCACTATCAAAAACAACAAAAATACAGTTCTTTATAAGCACGCTAAATATCACAAGAAGAACAAATAAGAGACGAACAACGAAGATTTGCATATCTTGAATTACACTGCTCAGCGTTTCATTGGCAACGTGGGGGCTGGGAGGCGACACAACGAACTTATTGGAACTATTCATGTATAGCGCAAACAGTCCTCTTTTAAAATGGCATCTTTTGCGCCTTCGCTTTGGCGAAATCAGATATAGTCTGTTCGAAGGATAGATCGTGGAGGAGGTCACTTTCAATAAACATGATAGCAAGCGAGTTCACCTTGTCGTCAAAGAGGCTCGAACGAAGGCGATTTTTTATCAGCGACAACTTGGAAAACGATCGCTCGGTCTCACAGTTTGCCACGGGTATGCTTAAGTACAATCGCAAAGCAATAGAAAGGTTCGGAAACACATCAATAAGCTTTCTTTCGTGCAGCAACCTCATTATTCCCAGGGGACTCGTGTCCTGGCACACAGAGTTGTGCAGAAAGTTTGCAAACTGTACGATTTCAGCGGGGAATGCTGGCTCCAAATCATTTTTGTAGGTTTTGACCAACTTCTCAGCCCGCTGTGCCAGAGAGGCCTCGCTCCCAACTTCTGTCAGCAATTTTAGGAATCCGAACCTTGTGCCAGAGAGGCCTCGCTCCCAACTTCTGTCAGCAATTTTAAGAATCCGAACCTTTCGCCAAGTTCAGTGTAGGCAGCCTTTCGCACTCGCAAAGCAGAGCCTAGACTGTCAAGTGCAACATTGTAGGTCTCCACGATAAACTTTTTTCTACCTTGTAGCGCACTATCGCTTTTTCCGTCCGGATGCTTACTCAAAAGGATTCGTTTGCCCTCATCCTGATAACATTGATTGGTACTTAGCGTGCGTGCTCTCTCTTCGAAGGTGTCAAAGAGAGGTCGCAAAGAATTAACAAAGCCTTCTAGAGAGCTCAGCAGGTCTACAGCAGTTGAAATATCTAGGCCTGGTTTCTGAAGTGCTACACTCGTTTTGTCAAAGCGCTCCAAGATTTCACTCCAGAAAATCGCCATGAATGCAGTCTCTAGTTTTGTCATTTTCTTGAAGAGAGAGTGCGCTTTCTTCCTAGTATCACCATTTTCTTCCTCGTTCTTTGCTATAGGTTCAAGGCAACACAAGACTGCATTGAAATTTTTCAGAATGGCCTTGCATGATTCCGCGTGTCTTGACCACCTGGTCTCAGAGAGACTTTTCAAAACAAGCTGCTGGCCAGTTCCGCCCATGCTGTCCAAGAGATACCTCCATCGCTTAAGTGAGGCAGCAAAGAACACATACAGTCTCTGAATTAAAGGGAAAATTTGACTGCCTCAAGGCAACTGTCAACGCTACACGCGCCAACTAAATTCAGTGAATCACCAGCACAGGGGACGTAGACTGCCAATTCGTTCAGGTGTTTGCTTTGAGCTTGCAGTCCTTTGTATTTTACTGACATATTACTCGCATTATCATAAGCTTGGCCCCTACAATCATCAATTGAGATGCCATTGGTCGTCAAGAGGAACATCACGGTATCGAAAAGATACAAACCGGTATGCGATTCAATTGGAACAAATCCAAGAAAGCGTTCGTACACTTTCCCATTTAAATAGTATCGTAAAACAACTGACAGCTGATCAACGTGAGTAAGGTCTGGAGTCGAATACAATTAAAGAGAAATATTTTGTACGTTTCACTTCGTCAACGAGGCGTTCCTTGACAGCCTTTGCCATATGCTCGATAAGTTCATCACAAATGGTTTTTGACAGATATGATGGGTGACCTTTTCCTTTGTTCCCGCAGCGTTTGATGTGCTCCTCTAGAAAGGGATCAAACTTAATGGCCTCAAGCACTCCCATATAATTGCCATTTCTAGGTGAACCAAAAATCTTCTCCCTGCCCCTAAACACTAGGTTGCGCTCAGCTAGAAGCTTAAGTACAACGACTACACGCTTCAACACCTCTGTCCAGTAAGCGGTCTCAGTGACAAGATGCTTAACCAGCTCCTTGTCAATTGCGCTACTCGAGCAAGAGCGGGCGAGCCATGCTGCCACATAGTTGCGGTGCTTGACGCTATTTTCATGTGCTCAAACCTTTTCCTCTGCTCTTTTCCAATAAGAAAAACCATGCGTGGTGAAAGCACTGAGGTTGCTTGAAATCGAAAATAGCTTGCACATGAAACAGTAAACGGATATGGACTTTGTACTCCGAGTACATTAACCAGTGTCGCTCGTACGCCTCCCAATTTACAGCCTCTCGTACGAAAAGATGAGGTGACATATAGCATTTCTGAGTTTTGTATTGCCTTGCGGAAGACGGAAAATTTTCTACCCGATTTTGAAAATACAATGGCTCTTAAGGCATACACACTGAAAGCTGTCAGTTTTGCAGTTGCGAGTGCAGCGAGTGTCTTCACTGTGTCCGTGTCAGTGCGCTGCTTCACCAGCAAGGTATGATGATCACTCACCAACTAGCCCAACTTTCCACTTTACCCTAATGCTCCAATGGTTATCTAATCTGCGCATGACATGACCTGTCCAGCGCCATCTTTTTCTCTTGATATCTATTAGAATATCGTCTATAGTTGCGAGTGCAGCGAGTGTCGTTTTTTCCTGTTTGTCTTCACTGTGTCTGTGTCAGTGCGCTGCTTCACCAGCAAGGTATGATGAGCATTAGGGTGACAGAATGGGTACCAAGAGAAGGGAAGTGCAGTAGAGGACGGCAGAATTCTAGGTGGTGCGATGAAATTAGGAAATTTGCTCGTGCTAGTTGGTATCGGTTGGCGCAGGACAGGGGTAATTGGAGATCGCAGGGTGACGCCTTCGTCCTGCAGTGGACATAAATAGGATGATGATGATGATGATGACGATGACCGCAGGTGTAAGTATATTCGGCGGCTGTAATTAGCTTCGGGCATAAATTTCAATCTACCCATGTATTGTAATTTTGACCTTGCTTCTCGAATTTCAAACGGTGAGCAGCCCATTTCGCCTGTTATTGCGGCATTGGCTGTGTATATGTTTCCTCCCAGCAGCCATCGTCCAAGTTCCTTCTGGTGCCTGTTTAGACATTTTATTGTCTGTGTAAAGTATGTTAGTGTATCGGTTGCGTATGTTGTTGCTGGGACTGCGAGTGTTTTCCATAGTGTGCGACCGACTGAATAAGGGTTGTACGAGTGTCGGGATAGATGCCATACTCGACCTTTTAGACGGTTCGATTCTTTTATTATCGAATCATTTTGTTTTCGGAGGTAGTCCTTTTTCTCCGATATTTCAATTCCAAGATACTTATAAGCTGCTTTCTTTGTTATAGAATTTCCCTCTAGCGTGAATGTCAATCCATCATATTTTCTGTTTAGGCTCATCCATTGCGATTTTTCTGCGTTGAACTTGAGGTAGTCCTCAGCCGCAACTCGGGAGCAGATATCTAAGAGGTCCTGTAGGTCTGCTGCCAACTCAGCCAGAAGCACAATATCGTCAGCGAATGTCAAGCGTGAGATTTTTGTGTACACCTCTTGATGGTCTGTTGTTATTGTGGAGAGTCTCACTCAAGGTCTCTCGTCGTTTAGTGCTTTCAGGAGGTTGTTTAGATAGATATTAAGTAAGGTCGGTGATAGAGGACGTTGCTGTTGCGGAAAAAACGAAATCAGGAAAGAAACCATTTATTATATTTCAAAGGGAAGGTCATTACTTTTCGAAGCGAGATCGGGATGCCTTAGAACACGCACCTATAAAGCTATATATATATAAGAAGGAAGAAGAAGCATGTGCTTGCTGCGGTAAAGCTAGGGAAACGACGGAGCATGTTTTAGTAGAATGTGGAGATGTCTACCCAGCGGTCTATTTAGGCACCACTGGCCTCCTTGAAGCCCTTGGGTTCAGCGGGAGCAGTGGTAAAGCAAACATGTCCGCTATAGGCATTAGTAAGAGGCGATTAAAGGATTGGTGGAACAAAAGTAGGGAAACGACAAAAAACGGAGACGTACAAAAGCACAGTTCGCAATAGGGGATCAGAAAATTTGTGCGTGGTAGTTCACAGTGTTTTCTTTTTTTTTTTTTTTCATTGTTTAACCTAGCTAGGACATTAGGCAGCATTATAGCAAGAGCTTGGTGGCGCAACCCACCGCCCCGTTCCAAAGGGGACACTCATAACATCCATCCATCCATCCATCCATCCATAGGCGCTGCACTAGGCGCATACAGAAAGAACATTGACTCACGATGGCCGAAAAGAACTAGGAAGCTAACCAGTAAGTATGCCAGACACGAGGACGGAGAAAGACAGAGCATGAAACGACAGGTTAGAAACGCGGAAGGTAAAAATTGGATAAATTCAATGGAAAATAAGCATAGTGTTGAACTATACCGATACTGGAAGCAACAGATCAGGCAGGAAGCGTTTTATGAAAACTCAAGAGGCAGTGCCCTACTCTTGGAAGCTAGGCCACGATGTCTTAGAATGCATAGCTATAGAAAGAAATTTAACGAAGAAGAAGACACATGTACTGTGTGTGGTAAATCTGTAGAAACAATACATCTCATACTAAAATGTGATGGTATCCATCCCGATGTCGGTGCGGGCCATGGTGATGCGGGCACAGTCACGCTTCCTGAAGCCATAGGGTTTGGAGATAACAATCGTCATGTAAATAAATATGCGGTGGAAATTAGCGAAAAGCAATTGGAAGATTGGTGGCTCAAAAACAGAGAGGTGACATGTAAGGTTAAAAGTGTAGGAAGACGTATTTAAAGAAAATGGCATACTATAATAACTTACAACACAGTTAAACAAAAATAAAAAGCTGAGCATGGTGGCAACTGCCATCACCCCGTTTCAAAGGGGACGCTCCTACCTTCCATCCATCCATCCATCCGAAAAGAGTGTTGCTCGGCACACTAGTCAGTGTATTCTAGGCACTTATATGCAATAATTCCCATGCTGTCTCAACCGTTCCGATATTGCCGCTCCCATAGACACAAGAGCCAGAGTTCCCTCTAGTAATTATTGCATGAAACTCTATGGTTCTGGAAGATTAATGGCGAATTCGGCAATCGCACCGCACCGGGGAGCCCTATTGGCCTCGAGCTCCACCGCTGGGAAAACTGGCGCCACCGTCGGCGTGACGTGCTAGGAGGGATCACGTGGGCATAGCGGCCGCGTCGGCTGCTTCGGGCGCGCCAAAGCGAGTTGAAAACGTGTTTAAATTCCCTCGTACGCTGCGGTCCTCATTTAGTGGCGAAATTTTCCCGCTTCGAGTGTCTCCTTTACAACGCTTCAAAGCACTACAATAGGTAGTGGCTGCCTTTGAAAGCGCGCAACATGGTAGGCTACTGCTCGGTGCCGCAGGGCCGGACGCACGTAAAGAAGGCCGGTGTCAGCCTTATTCACACGTAGCCGCATGACAAGAAGCTGCGTGAAGCTTGGCTCGCGAAACATAAAACCGGCAAACAGTCATCGGCTACAACTCGGGTATGCAGCAATCACAGACGCGAGGAAGGTTTCTGCTACGGCGCCCGGTCTGCGATGTTCTGAAAAAGCGCACTGAGACGCTCGCCCGAGTCCGCTGCCCGACTAATGTCATGACGGTTTGGTCTCTGAACTTGTCGATGCTATAGATACTGGCAAGTTCTGTGGAGTGGAAAGGCAGCGGTAAGAAGCACATTTAAAAAAAGCGTGGTATATGGTCATGTTTGTGTTATGAATTAATGCACTGGATTACAAACAAGGAGCAGCGGGAAATTGCACGCTGAGAACACCGATAAACATACAGTGCGACGCAACTCGAGAAACAATATTGAAAGGTCAAAGAATTTAGAAGAAAAAAAAAAGATTGAATCGTCGCGACGGCACATCACAGACCCCGTAGGCGTCGAAGTCTCTACAATGAAATTATTTTTGAACAGCTCTGATAGCGCCCACGCAACAATGGTTGCTTGTATACTGTCAAATGCTCATATTCTGCGGTCCAAATCTCATGGCACGGTGCGAAAACGCGCGCGCGGAGAAAGCGAAACAGTGCGCGGACAAGCATGCAGACGCGCAGTCGGTCGCTGCGAATCTGCGCGATCGCTGCATTGAGGCTTCGTTCTTTTACGCTCCATTTAGTTATACAAACACTATAAGAACATATTTCACATAGTTTGCTCTCAGCGTTTACCTACCTTTTACGCAAGAAGCCGGTTCGGGAGACTCCATCGCGGCGACCGCGCGCAGTGGCGTTCACTGTACGTATTCGGTAAAGAGATAGCGTCTGTAAACGATTGTGTGCTTTCAGTTTGCCCAAGATTATTATTTAGACAGTAAGAAACTTCTCTCGTTTCGAAAGTACTTACAGAAATGTCCGGGAGAGCTCGCGCGTGGTGTTTTCAGTGAGCGCTGACAGCAAAACCTATGAGGAGCGCGCCGCGTGATCCCTCATACTGCGCCGGCGAGGCGCTTCCGATAGGTGGCGACTCCGTAACTCCTCGCCGCCAATAGGACGATGTTTGGTCTTAATGCTCAGTATGCACAGATGAAACGGTTTTGGGGCGCCCTGGTGCGCACCGGTGCGATTTGCGGAATTCGCGATAAGTTACATATCTTATAAATGAAATTTCTGCACGTTATTCGTCAAATCGCACCGATGTGCACCGGGGCGCCTCAGTGCGCCGTTCCATCCAATTATCGGCGCCCAGGAGCGATTTGCCGAATTCGCCATAAATTTAATGGTCACCTAGTCATACAAAGCCAGCCATTCCGTCAATAACGCACGCGCGTCGTCTGCTTAGGTGTCATTTAAAGGTTGCTAATAAAAAGAAATAGAGAAATACCAGCATTGCAGCTTTGCCAGGATTGCTTCACTAGTATGTACTATGCTGATAACCATTTTAGCAGAGATGAAATTGCGTTGCAGGTAGAGCGTACTAGAATATGTTGCAGGTCACCAGCGAAGACGGACTATATATGCACATCGTGCGGGCGCACGTGCGTAGGGCAACTAGCGGCTGGGTTATGCAGGGCAAGAAATGCCAAGGTGCATGCTCACATTGTCACATTGCAGCGATGGTGAAGAAGCAGAAGCAGTACAAAAAAAGATAGTTAAAATTTTCGGCCGGACTTGTCAGGAAAGGAAGTTAATACGTCGAGCAAATCGATCGGCGGCTGACCAGCGCGGTAGTGGGTCGTCGAATCTATCCTCGCAAATCACATCCGTCAATTATTTCTGCATGTTTTACCATTAATTACGCAATAATAACTGGTTCTTGTGTGCATTTGAGAATGGACAACACACTTCGTGACGCGCGCTTAATGTGGTAAGAGATGTGGTCGTTTGGGAAATTTCGTATACAGCGATGACTCGATAGCGATAATACGTAATGCACTGAAAACTGACACTGGCAAAAAGTAAAGCAATAACGGATGGTAATATCTACTTAGTACGAGGAAGAGTAACAACTGAACCACTCGGAACCATTGCATTCAACATTCCCGCGTAGGACTTTTGGTGGGGACACTACAGAAAGTACATTGTGGCGAAGTAAAGTGGTTGCGCGCGCCCTCTTGGTTGGCTGCGGCTTCGCCCTGCTACCAACTGCAATCGCTCTTGCGGGTTTCAGGTCTGGCATGGGCAGCGCAAAGGAGGCATTGGCAGCGCATGAGGCAGTGTAATGTTCGTCTGGGTCAGTCACTTGTCTGCGAAATTGCATGTGCACTTGACCGCGTAAAAGTTTGTTTAAATGTAGTTGTTCGTGTCTTATGTACGACACAGGACTGTTGTGTATTGTGTAATTTTGTGGGTTACTTCAATTGTGTCTCGAGAAGATTTGTTGCCCCTGCAGATTTGAAAAGGTGCGTAGTTGTTTGCCGCTTATTGTCTGAGATGCTTCGCACGAATGTTGTAAGGCCGTAAAGGGCGAAATAAGTTGTTAGTCTAGGTGGATGAACCATGTTTTGGGCTAACAGCATATGCATCGGGCAGTGGTAGAAATTGGCTGCGACGCTGGTCCATAGTAGCGCCGAGCTGTCAGCGTCTCCCTGCATGTGCAAGTCTTTTCCGAGATAAACGCGTCTTTATCAAATAAGTTGATATCTCACGAGTGCACTCGCTGAGCATGCTTGTTTAGAATGTTCTTTTTTTTTTTTTTTAGAATGAGCACGCTTTAAAGCACTTTTCTGTTTCCGCGCTCTTTCGCGTTTAGACAGCCGCGTCGTTCCCGTGCCTGGTTGCGCCTTCTCATTTCTGCATACTCTAGTAGGCAATAGTAAGTTCCCCGTCGCACGCGGGCGTGTTACCGTTTTTCGTTTTCAAAGTATTCGACATTTGTGAAATATTGAGGCAGCCGTCATTGACTCCATTCCATCGCAGTTACGATTCCACATGGCGATGCACTGCTGTTGCTAGGCCTAAGTGCTGATTCTCGGCTTCCTTACCAAATTCGTGCTATTCAGTGGCCGATGTGTCTCTTCGCTGATGTGCTCTGAGCTCCTAGAAGGTTACGGCGCATGCTGTTCATTTTCCAAGAAATGAACTTAGTTGTGCTGTTGCGTCGATCGGCATCGGCAAAACAAGCATGGTAGCCACTTCGGGCACCATTGTTTTGTTCGCCGCCAGTACCTTTTTTCTTTCCGAACATGCTCCACAAATTCAACTTTGTCATCTCACTTGAGTAGCTGGAACATCGATGTCTTGTCATCCGCGACAGGTTTCAGTCATGAGTTATTTGTTTTCGCGTTGTTTTATGCTTGTACTTTGTCATTTTCATAGCTGTGCCGCGCGCAGATTCGCTGCAGCTGTAAACGCGCGCATTTGTTTCTCTGGCCTGCGTTCGGCGTTGCTAGCGCCTAACAGCACGTTCGCGTTGCTGTTGAAGCCTCCGGTAGTTCCGCATTTGCAAGTTAATCTGGTCGAGTTATTCCAAACAGACCCGTGCACCCACACGGTGACGTTTTAGCGTAGATTTTGCATACACGTGGATGGGGACAATAGTTCAGCCCCAGCGCGTTCGTGCCGTTTGAAGGTAGCAGAGATGCTGCGTCGAGTCCTATAATCATAGACGCGGCTTGCATACTAAGCTGTCGTAAAGATCGAGCCCAGTCGATGTTTTTCGCAAGTAATCACTTGGCAAAAATGACGGGCTGGTTGTTCGGATACAGAGAATTAGTTCACAAAAAATTTGTTCTGGTGTGAACAGGCATTTAAACCTGGACCTGAAATTCGATGCAGTAAGCACTAATACCAGTGTCACGCGGCCACCTGGATGGATGATGTTATGAGCGTCCCCTTTGGAACGGGACGGTGGGTTGCGCCACCAAGCTCTTGCTATTATACTGCCTAATGGCCTATCTAGGTTAAACAATAAAAAAAAAAACCTATTAACTCCCACAACCAAATTTTCTGATCCTCTATTGCGAACTGTGCTTTTGTACGTCTCCGTTTTATGTCGTTTCCTTACATCCACCAATCCTCTAATCGCCTCTTACTAATCCGTATTGCGGACGTTTACTTTTCCACTGCTCTCGCTGAACCCAAGGGTTTCAATGAGGCCAGTGGTGCCTAAATCGACCGCTGAGTAGACGTCCTCACATTCTAATAAAACATGCCCCATAGTTTCCCTAGCTTTACCGCAGCAAGCACATGCTCCTTCTATCTTGCTTTATAGGTGCGTGTTCTCAGAGATCCCGATCTCGCTTCGAAAAGTAATGAGCTTCCCTTTGAGTTATCATAAATTGTTTCTTTCCAGATTTCATTTTTTCCTCTTTTAAGTAGTTAGTCATGGCAGGTTTCTTTTCTATTGCCGCCACCCATGAGATTATTTCAGCCTCTCTGACTTTCCGCTTGGCGTTCTTTTTTGCTGTGTTGCCCACCCTACAGGCCGCATACTTGCTGGTAAGCTTCCTAGTCGTTTTCCTTCACTGTGAATCAATGTTTTTTCTGTACAGATACCTCAACACTCTCCCAGCCCATTTACTTTCTTCCATTTTCCTCGTCGTTCTTCATACTCAATTTTACTGCAAGCTTCCTTCACTTCAAAACTAGTCCAGCCCATATTAGTCCAGACCACCTTCGATCGGCATTGAGCGCCATCTGGATCGAAATTCTCGACCGCGATTGGTCGCCATCCGCAGACCGAGCTGAGAAGCCAATCGGGACCGAAAAATTCGATCCGGGTCGGGCTCGATTGCTATCAAAAGTGCACCATGTGACACCCGCATAAGATAAAATGATGGAGCTAACATTGCACAAGGAAACGTGCTTTTGCTCTGTGCTGGACAAATGTCTATCTGAAATGCAGTTTCTGGCCCTTCATAGACTGTATTAAGATGACTTCAACTGTTCTGCTGTTTTAAATGCGATGTTTGAACTGGCACTCGTCAAACCAATGTTCCAGTTGTTTTTTTCACTAGAGCTATTTCTATTGCATGTGCAATAGAAATACCTCTAGTGGCAGTGTGGCTGTTTGAAGCTTGCACGACAAGCTCCATACGAAAATTAAAATGAGCCAGAGCTACCACATGTCACATCGCACTCCCATTTCCATGCACCACCACTAACCGCCTCTGAGCAGGACTGCAGAGTTTGTACACCCTTGAAATCCTTGAGAACCTTTGAATTTGGAAAGAGGGATTCAAGGGCCCTTAAAGCTTCCTGAAATTAAGTTTGCCCCTTGATTTCCTTGAAAACTGGGGTTGGGGGTGACTGCTGAACATTTCAAGCAACAAGCTCTTCATTTGTGGGATGTTGTTATACACTGTCTGTTGGGAGATGATTCTATATATTCTCTTTTGAGCTTTGCTAAGCAATTGCAGTCTGGCATGACCTCTGCCACTAGTGTTTAAATCTCTATTGCCATCTTGGCACTTGAAGCCAGGTCACGCAACCAAGCCGTACCACCACTTTTGCCATTCTGCTAGTTGGTCTACATTGCAGCCATCATGACTCCGTTCCTTCAGACCTAGGTGTTACAAATGCCCAAAGGAAAGTAAGTTTCAGCCATTCAGCCTTAACGTAACGAGCATCCTTGGGTGAAGCCGAACACTACTAGCAAAGTACAATGTTGAGCTATTGGTCCATTAAAGTCGACTTTACTGGCGCAAAAGATTAGGAAAAGGTAACGGACAGAAAGAGTGCTCCTTCTGTCCCTATATGTTTTCCTTTCCGTATATTTTGTACCACTAACATCGATGGAAGCTACTCGCCATTGAGCGAAGTGTGATGTGCCAACAGGCAACATCATTATGATGGGAAAGTCAACATTTGAAAATTCACCTGAGGAGCTTGACATGTGTGTGCAATTCAGTGGCTGCTGAGCTGTAAAGAATTGCAGCTAAGAAGGAGATTTAAATATTTCAATGCGAAAGTATTATATGCTCCATTACGTGAAAATCCGACAGCGGCGTGACCGAGCAATGGTACCAAAAATGGCCGATGGCGCAGAGTAAAAACAAAGAATTCATGCGTTTATGTCAAATTTCTTGGGAAGGTTTCTGTAAACAACGTAATTTAATGGCTTTGAAGAGAAAATTTGGTACATTTCGATCTGGGTGGGAATGGGGAACCAGGGCCTAAGGATGTGAGAAGAGCATGCTTCCCCAACGCCACGGCAGCTCCTTGGTTCTGGCCGACTAAAGATGTGCCTAGTGCGTGCGTCATTGCACACATCACGTTGCAGCCATCTGGCTGACTAAAGGTGTGGCCTAGTGTGTGCATTGTTAGGCACGTGACGGCGAAGCCAATGGGGAGGAGGTGGCACCACGTCATGAGCGTATGAAGTTAGTGCACTGTCTTCTGCGCATCACTTACTCTTCAGATTTCATTGGTGATGTGTCTGCTGCGATGGACTTGACGCCAATGTCATGAGTGTATAAAATGAGCTGGTTTGTGGCCAACGTTTACGCAAACGCGCACTGAATCAAGCAGAAAGAACTTTAATGCATGTTGAAAACATCATCAATAGAAAAAATTTAACCAAAGGGACTGTAATGCTTTCGCATTCCTACACGTGTCTCTGCCGAAGTTTTTTAGTTTATGTGTTTGACTGAAGTTTGTTTCAACCTCTTCGAATTTTGGCTGTCAGCAACCTCCAAACCCATGAATTAACCTTCAATTTTGCATTCGATGTTCTTTACGAACCTTGGGGGTTCATACAAAAGGCCCAGGAACACCCACCTACTGCACCCGTAAATGGGTTCAGAAGGTGCAGAGAAACTTGGCTAAATCAAACAGGCCTTTATTGTGTCATTCTGTACAAATAATGTGGAGCTGTCGCACCAGAAAATACTGTGGCACTTAACAGCAACTGTGTTCAGTGAACTCTGTTCAGAAAGTACTTTTTTTTGACAAAAGCAGTTATGAGTGCAAAAAGAAAAGGGCAGGAAAAAAAGGTTCAGTATTTTTTTGCATTTGCTATGCTCAGCTACAGTGGCTGCTGCTATTGATGTCTGACTACTATGCATTGCACTGGATTAGACATTGTTCGTGTGCGATTTGCTATTGCTGCCCTATCGGCTTTGTGAACACCAGACATGCTTTTCGTAATGAAAAAGGGACTTTAGTAACACCTTTCCAAATATTGATGACCATTTGAGGTGCTTTTTTGCATTTGCTCACTTGTGTAACTGCCATCAGCTCCTAATAACAGTGTTTTGCCATGTAGCAGAGAGCTGCCTATATTCCTGTTCGAGTAGAAAATTTACTGTTGCTTTGAGTGATTGCACTTTGATGTTAGTGTCATTCTGAGGCTGTCACATGTAAAGGTATAGTGACGCTGCTGTAGAGCACTGTCAGAGTGGCTTCGGTAGCAGTGCTTCAAAAATAATATTCAGTGCAGGGCTGGCACTAATTCTGAACCTCCCCCCCCCCATTTTTAAAAAATTTCTTTTTGTTATTACGCCCCCCGTGACATTTGTAATAGAAATTGCCATTCTTCCTCCGGCAAATGAAAGCTGTTGCTTTTATTTTTTTCTTTTAGGTGTGTACTTTGTTGCTCTTAGCATTTCATTCTTGAATGTGCAGTTCATCATGTGGGTGGTGTTGTGTGCCTTGCTTTCTTGTCAATGACGTTTTACAAATGTTACCCAAGATAACAAATACATAATGTCAAGACTGATTTACCCAAAGATCGATCGACGCTGCCGTCAATTTCAAATAACACTTTCCTGCATAGCAGCGTGCTGCCAAAGTGACACCTGCTGATGAAAATACACTTGCTCAACAGGTCACTTAATTTGCCTGCCGGACTGGTGTATTGTTACTGTGATGAAATTCACTTGCTCAAAATTTCACCAATACCGGAGTTGGACAGGCAAATTTAGTGACACTTAAAGCAAGTGCGTTTCACTGCAATGAGTGTCTCTTTAGTGGTGCACTGCTATGCAAAAAAGTGTCCTTTGAAATTGATGACATTGTTGACTGGTAATTTAGCCAGCACATTATATGCTTGCTGTTTCAGCCACTATTTGCAGAAGAATATTAACATGATAATTGTTGAGCGAAGACCAGGGGACATTGCATCTCACACCCCAGGGGACGCACACTGCGTTCGGAAACCCTGGCAGTGGCGAATTGCTGTCACCTAAAAAGATGACACTGAATTTGTTGGCAGAGGAAGGATGGCTGTTTCCATAAGCAGGAACAATTTAAATCGCAAAAAAAAAGGAGGGGTTTCAGAATTGCTGTCCACCGTTCACTGTGCATTACTTTATATTTCATGCACTGCCATTGAGACTATGCGTTTCGATGTTGCGAAGGGAGTATGACAATAACACTTGTAGGCAAGTGCATTCTATAGGGAGTGTCGCTAAACCTTTTTGTGGGACAGCCTGTACAGCCTGCAAATGACTAACGGCGAAGTGCGCTCACTCAAAGTAAAAGTAAGTTTGCACATATAACTGGGGTGCTCATATTGCGAACTTCGGCTATACTCATGCATTCATTTCGCATATTAAATACGTTCCCTTCCACCTTCTTACCTGTCTCAAGATTGCATGAAGTTCCAAGAAAAGGGTATCTTGTCCTTTGCTAAGCATTGCAGGTGTGGAACACGAGCTAGCCTCAAACTGCATGCTGCAGCCTTCTCTTAGACACACCCTTCCACATCAGTATGAGTAGAACTTGCTTTAAGTAGCCCATATTAAAGTTTTCTTTTTTAATACCACTGGAATGGAAACATGCCGAGGTAACCATGATTTCTAAACCGAAAAAGCCCACCAGCATTCAGTACCTGCAACCTGTATCCTTCACCTCATGTGCTGGAAAACTAGAGATCACCTTTCCACGCAAGATAGTTAGTGCAGATCAAGGAAAAAGTGATAGACAAACTGGGCATGCACTCCATGAGAGCCATCCTCGCACTAGACGTGAAAGGGGCTTTCGACAACGTGTCGCACGAAGCCATACTGCCACACTTCAGCATCTATAGCGGAGAGAAATTCGAAATGCCGCAAAAGCTCAAGGCGCCACGAGGCGTCATTTCGCTGATGCTGTTTAATTTGGTTATGGGCTTGCTACCCAACGAACTGAAACAAATAAAAGGCATTGGTCATTCAATGTATGGTGGCGACCTCACCATCTGGACTACGGGAGGGTCGACAGGCAGACAGCAGGACGCTATGCAAGAAGTGGTTGACAAAATAGAGAAGTACCTGGAAACATGTGGATTGATGTGTGCACCAGAAAAGTTGTAGTTCTTGCTGCTAAGAAATTGCACAAGAGGCCGACAACTGCAGCAGATACCAGATTCAGAAGTAAAGGTAGGAGGCATCATCATTCTGTAGGTTGTGACCTTTGCGTTGGACTTGTGATTCAAAAGGAAGGGGCTGGGGGAGCAGAGTTAAAAAAAAAATTTAAGAGAATGGTGCAACAAGTAACCTACCTGATCAAAAGGGTGACGAGCAAAAGTCAAGGACTCAAGGAAGAAGACTGCACGAGAATGACACAAGCACTAATCACGAGCATCGCCGTGTACGGGACCCCATACGTTGACATGAAGAACAGTCAATGACATGACAAGAACTTTATTTGAGTCCTGAGGGACTGAGATCTTAGGGAGTCAAAACCGAAGGCTCCCGAAGATCATCGGTGGCTCCGCCCACGATGGGACCGGGAGATGAAGTCCCACTGCAATGTCGTGGGCCCAGGAAGGGCCCTGCTACAAGATGTGGACTACCAAGTCGAGGACCTACCTCGGAGTACCACACATGAGATCAAAGACAAGCTACACGTAAGTACCATACCCAGAAACTCTCATCTGAAGTATGACAAAGAAAGGAGACAGGCAAGAATACAAGCAAGCAAGCGAACACTCAAATGCACCAACAAAGAAGAAAAGCAAAGATACACAGACATTGTGGCGTACAGAACAAATGACCAATTTGCAATCAGCGTGGTTCACAAGAAGAGCGAAGAACTTTCAGCTTGATCCATACGTGCCAAGGATGCAACCACAGCGGAAGAGCTGGGCATAGCCCTGGCCGTCACAGCATGCAAGAAGACACTGGTTATAATGATGACAGACTTGTAAGAAGCATGCAGGAGGTACATGAATGTAGGGATCGGAAAGGCAGTACTTCAGATCTTAAGAAACACTGAGATAGAAGAAGCAAGCAATCTCTGGACACCAGGACATGAATCTCTTCTCTCCCGGCATACAAGGTGGCACATGCCACGGCTTGAGGTCATGCATACCAAGCGATCTCTGACACACTGAGAACAGACCAGCGGCTGTCAGCAAGATGAACAAATATCCAAGAAGTACAAGGAGATCTTGGCGCACTACAGGAAGCAGAGGAGTGGCTACCCACCTGCACAAAAGAGGATGAGTAGGGAACAATCGATGACATGGAGGAGATTCCAGGAGGAGATTCCCGCAGAGAACACTGCTGCATGCCGTGTATCTGGGGGCATACAGGCGGGACTGGACGTTCTGCCCGCCAGACACACCAAACACCTTGCGCCACATAGTACAGGAGCGCAGGAATAACCCAGACATACCACCGTCATCACCACCACCACCAAGTGATAATGAGCAGAAAGAAGCCGAAACACAAGAATCGGAAGACCAGTGGGAGGCTCTGCTGGTGACCCAAGACCTTGAAAGCCAGCTACAGTTAGTGAATAGGGCTCGGGCGGCAGCAGCAAGCCATGGCTACCTGGATTGAGGAGGCGACCAACCTTTGGGCTCAAGTCAAAGCCTGGCAAAACAATAAAATTTAGTTCTCTCTCTATTGAAACTACTTTACGTCTAGTTCATATTGAATGTAGGATTTCTTTTGGCAGTTCTGTTCTTGAAATTAAAATTCCTCACTGTTTTATTATAATAATGACAGCCACACTAACGAGGGTAAGAAAGCAAATAGGAGAATGCTGTCCTTTCTTGTCCTGGTTTGTATTGCTCTGCTGTTGTAATGCATTATCAACTAGCCCGATTATCAGCTTTTGTCTCACTGTTTTTGTTTGTGAGATATTTCTCACACAGAGAACAATTTTTGCAGTTCAGTGCTTGAAAGTTGACCTTTTCTTTCAGCAATCTCTGACATTTCGAGTTTTTCTTTTCATTCGGTCCTGCTTTTCCTTTTCTTTCTTTCCTCTATCATCTGCCGCTTGTGATCGGCTGGTCGAGGTACAAATGTAGGCAGGTCACTGAAATTGCTGACGAAGCGTGCAAAGGAAAAGAATTGAAAAAAGCTGCAATTAATAAATTCATACAAAACTAGTTTTTCTAGCTGTTTCCAGCTTAACTTGCTCTCCGAAGTTTGTATACATTTTAGTGGCTTTAGGAAAAAGGATTGTTTCAGTGTCCTGGCCATGTTCTGGTGCACATGCGGATGTTCCATGTTTACCTAACAATGCTGCGATGGTTTATAACAGGACCGTGGTAGGATTGTATGAAGCAAGTAGTGCTTCTGCATGTACCGATAGCACAGATTGAAATGTGAAGAGGAAATAACTGATCAAATGCCTGTTACACATGATTTTGAAGTCTGACGTAATCACCCTCTAGCCATTTCCTAGGCATGGAGTAGTGCTAAGTGTACTACTTGAGGTCTTAATTAGATCTCCGTTACGATTACAGCTGAACATGGAAATGTAACAACGCATTAGGGTGCTAATAAAAATGTTCAATGCATTGAATAGTACCAGCCAGACTGCCGTGCATTTTGTGACATTGCTGTTTCCTCGCGCTTGCATGTGCTGTCACCATCGTCATCAGTGTATTGCGCTGGCCATTTGCAGACATGTCTGAGCCAACAGGACGAGCCAGAGGTCGGTCGCGAGGCAAGTCCCGCGGCACTACGGCCCCGCCGCAACAGGAGTCTGCAATGCGAAGGCCTGGCTTTGAAGGCGCCGGGCCATCTCAGGTGAGCATGGTGTTTGTTGTGGGCTTGCCACACCGAGGTGCTTGGAATGCTGCGTCGCACGGCTGACCAATACATAAGCACTTCATTGCCGCATGCTGTGTTAATGAACACAGAAATGTAAAGCTCCCAAGCAGCAGATATGCATGCTGTTGAAAGAAGCCTGTCTCTCATAGATGCTGCTGATTGAGTTAATAACTGGGTGCACATAAGAAAATTTTGTGAGTTAATAACTGGGTGCACATAGGAAAATTTTGTGACATTGCTTTTTGAGTTCGGTCATACTACCATTGTACCTTGCGTGAGTTTGTGGGCTTGCTGCAAAAAACACGAGGTTTGCAAGATAGGATTGACCTTTCGTTTTATCTTTTTTTTTTTATCATATTCACCAGCAGCCACAAGCACACCAGCAGCCACAGCAGCAGCCAAGCTACCAGCAACAGCCTGGGTATCAGCAGCGGCCTGGTTACCAGCAGCAGCAGCAACCTGGATATCAGCAGCCACCTGCCTACCAGCAACAGCCTCCCGCATACCAGCAGCAGCCTCCCGCATACCAGCAGCAGCCTCCCGCATACCAGCAGCAGCCGCCCGCATACCAGCAGCAGCCGCCTGGTGGCATGGCTGGCCGTCCTCCGCAGCAGCAGCAGGCCCCGCCACAGATGCCTCCGACTGGACGAGCTGGCCATCGTCCTGGAATGATGGCAAGGCCTGGGGACGTGGTTCCCCCGCAGCCACCAACGCAACAGATGGGGGCCATGAGCTTGGCTGGTGGTGACACAGCTGGCCGAGGTGCTCGACGCGGCCGTCGTGATGAAATTGCCATCCTTGCCACTCGTCCCCAGCGTATCACTGACAAGAAAGGTGTGTGAAAGCAGCTTGGTGGTTGACACTAAACTAAGCAGGGCTGGTCGGAGCTTTTCCTCTGCTTGCCCCCCGATTCTTTTCAATTGAACCTCCACTCAGGGCATCTCCAATTGGTAGTGCAGGCAGGCAGTTCTTTTGCAAAGGCCAGTCTCTGTTGGTAAGAATACATGTTTCCAAGAGGACATTTGTAGCGCTGTGGACATGTTGGCATGAGCGGGTGGCTAGAAGCACAGCTGGGCCAGAGCCACTTTCACCACAGCAACCTTGCATGCTCCCATTCCGTGCCACAAGATGATGCTTGTTAATACTACGCTTTCCCTCTCTGCCAATCTCTTCCTGCACGGTTGTTCATGGGATGTCTGGTTTTCTTGCCTTGTGGTTTGTGGGTGTGTGTGCCGTGCATGTGTACTGTGAGGCCTCATGTGCTTCTGGTAACAAAGGAAATGACAAGCAGTGTGAATATACTAAAAGGTTCTTTATTGCTACTTCTGTGCAAGAATACATACAATGAATGGGGCACGCTGAGGAATCAACTGAGTTCTATTTGCCAAGCAAGCACAATCTGCCCATGCTGAACACCTATGCCCGAGTCATTCCCAGGTGCAGTATTGCGAATACAGTCGCCGACTGATTTTCCGGGCTCCAAAAATTCGGACATGCCCGATTATTCGGTCAGTTTCGCGGCACCGCCATTCTCCCCATAGACCATAATGTATAACAACTGCCAAAAGTTCGGACACCTTGCAACCTCTCGTCGGATTTTTCGGACACTCCTTGAGCCAACTCGATCGAGAGCACCGACTCTGACCGGCGGTTTGTTTTTGTTTTAAACGGAGCCTCCTTGCTGCCCCACGAAGTGGCGCTACTGGAAATCCCCGCTCATCATCACCGTTTCTGCCTGGTTCGATAGAGTGGCTCTGCAGCAGTTCTGGTTTCAGCTTAGTAAGCCATGTCAAGACAATCCAGCAGCTGATTTGTTTCTTCGCGCACGACGCTGCGAGCAGGCCACGTTTTTCGTTTGTGCGACTGGTGTCGGCACGGTGGTGTTTGCTTTGTGTGCTGTGTCGAGGTTTCGGTGATCCAATGCGGCGTACGGAAACATCGTGGCAAGTGTCTAATGGCACAGACTGCGCTGGGGAATGCCGGCAAGCGGGTGCCGGGAGCCCTAAGATTTGTCGCCTTCCGACGAGCTCCCTACTGACGCAGAAAATATTCTTCCGAGACCTGCGCAGTGGTTGCATTGTGATTCCGGACACTGTCTCATTTGACGGTTTCACAGGTGGTGACACTGCTGTGCTGACATGCGCAGAACTCGACGACGGCGAGATCATTCGTCAGGTTTCTGCTGCACCACTGGACGATGTCTCCGAGTTGGAAGATGACGCACCATGTGCTACGCTGCCATCGCATGCGGAGCGTGCACAAGCCGTGACTGCTTTCAGCCGCCTATAGTGACCGTACGACCCTCTCCGAGATTCAGGCTTATCTGATTGCGCGTAAATGGAACAGCGTGCAACGGCGCATTCACAATTTCTTCAAGCCTACTGCTGAGCCCGAATAAGTGCGTGGAAATAAAGGATTTCATTTTTTTTTTCTTAATCTGCTTTTTCGGACACCTGTTTATTAGGACATTTCCGCAGTCCCCGTGAGGTCCGAATAAACGGTCGGCGACTGTAGAGGCATGTCCAATAGAGGCTGGACGGGAAGCCTTCTGTGGGATAGTCTCGCAAACACAAGTAAGCATGCGCACTACATGCATTGCTGTTCTGATGACAAAGAGAGGGAAGCAAGCTCGTGCTCAAGTTATCCACTGTGTCGGCTGATGCTGCCATTTTTTGAACACTCATCATTGTTGCTGCAACAAAGACTTCCTCCGCTGGGGGGGTGCGTGTGATGGGGCTATCCAGATAAGAGATTTGAGTCATGTAGGGGGAAACAAATGTCAGGGGATACAGGCGTTGGGCATCCCCAGAGTGCATTTGGGACAGTCCTGCTGACATGCAGTGTAACTGTGCCTGTGAATGTACTCATGCATTGTAGGTCACATAAAGTGCAATAATGTGCACACCAGTTTTTGGTGCATAATTTCCTGTATGTGCTGTTTATGTTGGGAAATTTCGCAATGTTTCTTATTGCTGCTTGGTTTCAGGTATGACTGGAAACCCCGTGAAGCTCATGTCCAACTACTTCCGCCTGCTCACAATGCCCAACTGGGCCATTCAGCAGTACCATGTGGAATTTGCACCAGACATCGAGTCGTCTCGTCTTCGTAGCGCTCTCCTGCGAGACCATCGAGATCGGTTTGGCGGGAGCTATATATTTGATGGAATGTCAGATTTGAAGAGTGCAACTCGACTGGAGCATAAGGTAAGAACATGAATTCTTGCTGCTGGTATTTTGTGATTCAGGATTGGCACCAAGTATGCTTTGGCATGTAACATCTTACTTGTGCGGGAAGTGTGTGGCTGAGGATGAGAGAGTTGTGATGTCGTTCTATGTGCTCTGCTGGCTTTCTCTGTGACAAAAGGAAACTATGGCTGCCCTAACTTTCTGTAACTTTTACAAATTCAGGCTCATTGTACAATGCCTGTGTAACTCTTATTCACTAGGCTTCAGTGATGACACGCAATTTAGTTATATAATATCCATGCATTTAGTGGGCATTGTAACACTTCACTGAGACGATTTTGGTTGTTGAGGTACCTGGTAGGTAAGGAAAAGGATTGACTCTCCACCATGACACATTAATTGCCCGTCCTTTGCTTTATTGTTTAGTCATCTGCGTGCCTTGTTTACAGCTTTCAAGTGAATTGTGTATCGGTAGTTCAGTGACTGCCTTTGCCATTTTTTCTTTTTTACTTTCTCTTTTTTAAATATTTGCAACACGTTTATTTACTGTGGCAGTGCTGTTATTGCCACTTTCAGCCAGTGCACGCTGCAAATAATGGCAATGGCATAGAATGCGAGAGAAATTTGCCCATGTATATCAATGCCAACTTAATTTCAGGTTACAGAGCTGTACTCTCAGCGTCGCACTGATGGTGCCCAAATTCGCATCACAGTGAAGCATGTCCAGGAGCTTGCGCCTAACAATCCAGAGCTGCTGAGAATCTTCAATACCCAGATGCGCAGGTGAACATTTTACTTTATTATTATTGCTGCTGTTGTTCGAGAGATGGCGTAAGCTCTCGAAACATAAGTACGCAACTAGTTCTTCTCTGCTCTGATTATTGCTAGAGCTCATATTTTTGCTCCCTTACGCAGGAACCTGGAAAGCATGCAGTTTGTTCAGATCCGACGCCAGTTCTTTAACGCTACTGGTCCAAAGCCAATCAGTCGTCACGGGTAAGAGTCTAAGCATTCTACTTTCTTTTTTTCGTTTGTTTTAAATCTGAATTTATCCCTTTAGTGGCAAACTGTGTAATTGTATTGCCATACAGTCAAACGGTGTGATAACAAAGGCTCGAGACAACAATATTTTGAATCCACAACGGAAAATTTTGGATCCCCTGCGAAACATCCATGGGATTCAATGCATTGCGTGTCTCTCGACAACTAAATGTCACTGTCTTGCATCAGCGAAATCTGCCAGAATACAGTCGACTGAATTTTCGGACGCCCAAATTTTCGGACATGCCTGATATTTCGGACGTCTTCGCAGCACCGCCACGAGCCCCATAGAATCAATGTATAAGGACATCTGAAGTTTCGGACGCTCGAACCCCCCGCCGTCCAATTTTCCTGACTTTTTGACGGACGGAAGGTCTTTTGGCTCCTCGCGCAGCGCCCTTGAGAAGGAAATCCACTTGCAGCCGAAGCATATCACCACTTTGAACCACAACTAGCCGAATCTAGTCGTCACACACCGATTTGGTCTGGCCACGCTGGCTATTTTCATCGCCGCACTTCCGCCTCCGGCAGAGTTTCCGGAGCGGCGCCATTTTGTTTGTTTGTTTGCGCAGGCCACATTTTGGCTAGCGTGGTGTGTGGTTGTCTGTTGTGTCAAGTGTGCTCTGCGACGCTACGCCTAGGTGCTTCGACGCTCGTCAGCGAACTCCACTGTTCGCAACTTGAGGATTTCGCTTGCCTTCGATGGCACCCACTCAGTCTTCGTCGTCCTCGCCGATGGCATCGAAGCGCGGAAAGCAGTACCGTCGGACGACGTGATCAACGACCTCCGCTCTGCTGGCGTTTCCATACCCACGGAAATAACTTTTGGACAGTTTGTTGACGCTGACAACGAGCTCGACTTCCGCGCAGAACTGACTGACGAGGAAATAGTCCGTCGGGTTGTGGGGGATTCAGAAGACTCCGATGTTGAAAATGAGGAGCCAATGCCTGCGCCGCCTACAAGCGCGGAGTTGACGCGAGCACTGTTGACTCTTTCATCGGTGTACAGTGCTGACATGACCCTTGCTCAGATCGAGGCGAATATGATCGCATGCAACCAGAACGCCGTCAAAACAACAATCAACAAGTTCTTCAAGCCACTGCAGCAATAACACCGGCTGCCCGACGATGCACATGTACATAATAAACAGACAGTCGGCTGCATACAGAGTTTTTGAACGCCTCTTTTTATAGCCACTTCACTGATGCTGTGGCAGGGTTTCGGAAGCCTGTTACTTCGCCCTTTACCTCTAGATCTGAGAAAAAAATAAAAAGGGTGCATTTTTTTGCATGCATTCATTTTTTCGGACTGCCTGAATTTTCGGGACGTTTTTACGTTCCCTAGAGGGTCCGAAAAATCGGTCGTTGACTGTATTAGACCCCATAATGTCTACCTGTAACACTGAGTGCTCAAAATGTATTCCCACCTAAGGGGTGAAGAGGGGTTTAGAATTTTTTTTTTCTACTAAATTTAGTATAAATTCTCACCCAGACAGTTCTTCATGCTGATTTCAAAAATATCCTTACTTTTTAAGTTGACTGAGAGGTTCCAGATGTAATATTAAAAGTTAATCACCTATTGTTTATTGGAACAATTGTAAGAGGAGTATCAGCCAGAATGTTTATAAAGACATGTGGCTGGATACTACAAAGTCTAAGCAACACAACTGTAGGACTACTTTTTTTTATGTTGCACGTATTGCCAATTTTACAGCAATGTGAAGTTCGATCTCCAGACATTGCAATCATGTGGTCCAATTAGTAGCCAGATTTAAAAATTTACAAAAGCAAAATTAATAGACCTGCCCCTAGCATTGTGTAGTACTCGCATGGATGTAGCTACATGCTGCTGTTAAAATTATGGTTCTATGTGCCCTGAAGACCGAGATAGCGCTTCGGCAAGTTTAACACCCAAAATTACATTCTGAGAAAACTTGAAAAACAAACTGAGCTTATTTTGATAACAAAGCACCACTAAATGTTTGAATATGTACAAGTGCTATTGCATTAGTAGCCTCTAGGAATGTAGTCTGCCTGGCTAGTGTCACTACGGTGATGCCACTACGGTGATGCCTTTTCAGCAGACGCATGCTCGGTAGACGTAGCCAGTTCGTTTACTCTGGCAGCGATGACGTCAGCGTGATCTAGTAGTTCCGATTTTTGGTCAGTAGCAGGAGTTAACGCTAATGCTTGAAGTTTTCCTTGAGCTTCACTGTCAATACAACGCAAAAATTCCGGCTGCAGAGTAGTAGTTTCGTACCGAAACGTCGATGAACTGCGGCCGTCAACAGGAGCGCTTCGGGGGACTAGGCCTATAAGACATCAGGATCTCCGACGTAGCGTCAATGTGCATGCACGTTTCGCCATGTTGGCAAGAACAGCGCCTATAGTTCGACCGATCGTTCGACACACTGGTGCAGCCAGCATAACCGAACGCAGCCAACGGACTCTGATGTGCCTGCTCCGCTTGCCCGTACGCCGATAACGTAGGACTTTAAACGGGCCGATGTCATCGGGAAGCGGCGTGGTGAAGCATCGTTTCTCGACGTTGTACGCTGACTTCTTTCTTTTTTTTCTTTTTTTTTTCTTGAAACTGGTACTTAGTAGCGAACATCGGAGTCGAGGTCGGCATCGCTGTCAGCATGGGAAACCTTGTTGGCACGCACGGCCTATGCGGAGCAGCCTCGGAGTGATGCAGACGACGCCAGTCCAGCGAATGGTGCGACTTGCTGAGGGTCACGTGGCTTCGTCGACCAATTTACAGCACACATTGGGTCTTCCTTTTCAGGCTGAATTTCTTCACTGCCAATGTGCGTACAGAGCAGGTGGTGGCGGGAAAGTGAAGACGAGAGACTGCTCTTTCGAACGATGTGCAGGTCAGCGTGATCGAACAACTGCAGGGGCTGTCACACACCGTGGAAAAAGCGCTTTATGGAAACTTTGGCTCACATTTAGCCCTCACTGCCGCCAAAAATTTATATTACGGCTAAAGTATTAAGAATGCACAAAATTTGGCAAAGTGGTAGAATAATAGTTGGAAATTCCGAAAATACCGTTTTCAAAATATTGATTTTCTCCACAATTTTTTTTTGTCTCTAAAACCCATGTCCCCCACTAAGTTACAAAAATATCAAGCCAGTGTGCTTACAGTGTCGCTGCCATTTTTCTTTACAAAGATGGCAAACTGCCGGAAGCAGTCGCATGCACCAAGAACATGTCATGGGCACGGTCTAGTTTGCTGATCGCCCATTCTAAAACGTACGTCTGCATCCCTCTATTGACCTGTGGTTACTTTTTTTATATACCTAGTGCATGATCTGCTTTCGGCAATATGAGTTAGAATCACTTTCATGCTCTGCAGCAGCTGCTTCGGCATCTATGGACGATAACGTGCGCTCAAAAAAAGAATACCGCCCCATGGCAGTGCTGCCATTGTTGATTGATGCATGTGGCATACTTTATGCTGTTGGTAGTGCAGCTCTATAGCCGTGAACAAGGCTAACAGCATTTTGACAGTAAAGTTTCGGTTTGCGATGCGTTCTCTATCTGTGCTGTGTTGTTTCACAGCAATGAAATTCTTGTGAAAGCACATGTTCTTGCTTTTCCCACAGATATTGTTATTGTGGGGTTCAACTATGCGACCCTCTTAGAGTTTTGACTGTCGTTGTTAACATAAAGATGAGGGAAAGGGTGCGGTGGCAGGCAACAGCACTGATGAGCACTCAAGCCTCAGAATGGCAGTTGAGTTGAGGGGAGGTTGACAGTTTTTTTGGGGGGATGGACAGTTGGGGTTTCGATGGCGAGAGAGGTGGGTTTTGTTCTCTGTGTCACTTGAATTGGTGACACTTTAGTGTTCAGCCATCAC
The DNA here is from genome assembly GCF_050947875.1 of Dermacentor variabilis. Taxonomy (NCBI): domain Eukaryota; kingdom Metazoa; phylum Arthropoda; class Arachnida; order Ixodida; family Ixodidae; genus Dermacentor; species Dermacentor variabilis. Next base: position 56,342,905 of record NC_134570.1, on the reverse strand, counting down.
ATAGCCCAATGTGCATTGCACGTTGCCACGAAGTGTAGACGTCATGCATGCAACCTTGGCTTCACAGGGGTGTTAGTATAGGTTATGTTGTGCAGATTGTTTGTAGCTATCTCTGTATCAAATATCTTTGGGGAAATATTTTCAGATAAACAGTAATAAAAAGTAGGGGTGGGTCCGAGGGTCCCGTTGCAGTCATTGACTTTGGGACCCTCGTCTGCATACTATTTGTTGTTTACTCATTGTTTTTTGAATGATGAATAAACTGAAACTGAACTGGTGATTTTTGAGACAATTGAATATGAAATGAATAGTGCCAGAAGTGAATTGAATATCACAGTTTTCAAGTAGTTTTTGAATAATTGCCAGCCATTGTCACAATGTAAATTAATGTTCAAATCCATGTATTTAAATTTTAAAGTTAGCATGTTTGTATCGTTACATAGTATGTTTTCAAGTGTCGTTTATTGAAAGCACAAATGGAGCATTAGGAGCTAACAGGTTTTTTCACATTCAAAGCACTCTTCAGAGAGTGTGAATAATGGCGACATAGCCTGTAATGTATGGCTACCTACCGTACTTACTTGAAATCTAGGCCGGCCCCGATTCTAAGCTGACCCCCGAATGTCCGAATCCGGAAAAAATAAAAAAAGTTTGCCTTGAATGTAAGCTGAACAAAAGAGTGAGGACAGGGTTCAAAAAATGAAAACGGCATTTAGTTAATATGAACATGCCGAGCTCACTCTGCGTCATCATTGCTGCCAGCCTCGTATGCTTTCGAACGTGCGCAAGCTCGCATCTGCACGCCCACGCATGCGCAGTGTAGCACGGCTCGTACGCGTCGAAACGCGGTGCGATCTCGGCGAACAGCTCCTCTGTGTTATCACTTGCTTGCAGCACACGCAAAAAGCATCTCCCGTTGCCCCCTTCAACGAGGGACATTTTTCTCATCGATGCTGAAGTCCCACCCGGCTTGAACGTTTGACGATGCCTCTGCAGCTAGCACAACTTTTCGTTTGTGGCATCGCCTGTTTAATGCCGTTACAATCACGTCGCACCGCATGTCGATACGACACAGGTCAATATGGCAACATTGTTCAGTTGGCTACTGGCACGACTAGTAGCGGCTGCGATACTGACTTTGGCGCTAGCTATGCACCATATTTATAATTTTTAATTGCAAACTGGCGCGTCTTTTTAAATCCTTGAATCTAAACCGACCCTAGAGTTTGGTATATGATTATTTGAAGGAACTATCGGAATATACTGCCCCTCCGAGGGCAAAAATTTTGCATACTTTGCTCCACTCTTAAGTTTAGTCGGGTGCACTTGATGCTCCGAAATATTTGAAAAGTACCGTATTTACCCGAGTCGACCAAGAAAAAACAACAAAATTTAGAACTGCAATTTTAACGTGCACGCAACTTCTGTGACTGAAAAAAATGAAGTCAGAAGAATTTTACATTTTGAACAGTGAACAACTTCATTATTAGGCTTGTACTTCATTCACTATCGCTCCCAGAAAAGCTCCCTTTCACTGTTGGACCATAACATCTTGTCTTCAGTGCTGTACATAGCGTTCAAAATGCCGTGTTTTAGGACTTCACAACCATGGCCGATGGAATCCCAATCCATGCTTTCGCCACGCACCTTGCCACTTACTCGAGTGAAACACGCTTTAGCCTATTGCTGGCTGTGAATGTGTGGCTTCCATTCATCAGCCACTCATTATAAAGTGCTCGAATGTAGTTCTTGACAGGCTTATTAATGCACACGTCTAGTGGCTGGAGCTGGGGAGTCATCCCGTCCGGTATGGCCACCAGGTCTGTGTGGCAAGCTGGAAGCTTGTCCTTGACACGCTGGTTCAGGTGGCACTTGAAGGTATCAAGCACAAGCATAGAGTGGAGCCGTAAGCTAGCACCGGGCCTCTTGCACCACACAGTCTATCCAGTCGTGGATGAGGTCATTGTCCATCCAGCCTTTCTCATTTATGCTCACTACGACTTCTTGGGGGAAGTTCGCAGCCTTTGTGCAAGTCTTGCGTTTAAAAGAAAAGGTGCCAACTTGTGGCCAGCTGATGTACAGGTCAGCATTGCCGTCGCTCGTGTCTTTTCATTCCCGGATGAAAGCAGCCGGACTTGCTTGGTCCCAGTCGACTCCACTGTTGAGTTGGCAGGCATATTACAGTACACTGGAGTCTGGTCGGCGTTACCTGTCTGGTCAAGTTGATAAGCGTTGCTGTGTCGCAACGATAAAACATATAGCTGAAAAGAAAACGGCTTACCTTCAAAATCCTGTGGCAACTTCTGGCACATGCCAGTCTGCCTTTGCAAAGAAAGTCCTTTGCGCTTTATAAATCTACTGATCCTGTTCCGACTTGCTTTAACTGGCTTCTCGGAAGGCCTCAACTCCTGGCAAATTCGAGTGTTTTTACCTTTAGCGCCTCCTTGGTCACGAGCATGTGGTCCACTCGGAGCTTCCCCACGAAGTCCCCTTTCCTCCCTTTTCATGGACCATGATGGCCTTACCTTGATGTTTTACTACTGTAAATTGCATTTCTTCAGTTATCGCCAGTTGCAAATGCAAGTCTCCAGTACGCTGAAATTGCGTGCTGTAGCTCTGCTCATGCTCTCCTCCGCGCGTAGGATCACTTTCAGCTTAAAGCCATTTTTATAGTGAAAACGATGAGTTTTCATGGCCGCTGCATCCATTTGCTTGGAATTTATCGAGCATGGTAGCCTGCTGAGGTGATACGCGAGTAGACGTCACTGATACAACTCACTGTAAGAAAGGCAGCACTCCACAATTGAAAATGGCTGCTGCGACTGCGGAAGACGACGAAGAAACGTGCTGCCATGGTTGCTAACAACGAGTAAACTGCCGTCGCCTTGTAATGGCGGCGGCAGTTCCCTCAAAAAAAGAAAGAAGGTGTGCACTAGAATTGGGCAAATACGGTATTCAAAAATTATTTGCATTTACGAATAGCGACTATTCTATTCGAAAACCGAATCAAACTGGACACTATTCAACTCGTTATTCGAAAGTTTAAAATGTTCGCGCACCCCTAATAGAAAAGCAATGCTTTATCGATATTCATTGCTCCTGTCTTGTCAAGGAACATGCCATAATGCAGGGAGCAGGTGTGTATAGCATCCACAGCCTGGGTAATTGCTTGATGCTTAACGGGCTCGGCTGTGTGCAGGCTAGAGATCTGGGAAGGCCTGACAACTGCTGTCGGTCAGCATGACGGTGGTGTCCTGATGGTGGTGGACACGGTGCACAAGGTGCTTCGCACAGAGAACGTTCTCCACCTTCTGGGCTCTCTGCAACAGACGGCTCGCGGCAACTACAAGGACGAAGCCGTAAAGGCTGTGGTTGGCTGCATTGTCATGACCAGGTGACTTTTCCCTTTTTTTTTTCCATTGTACTCTTATTACATCTAGTGTTATTAGTGTTACTTTGGGTTGCATGCTTTGTATTCACTCTGCTTTTGGTGCTTTTGTCCTTGTGCAGGTACAACAACAAGACCTATCGTGTGGATGACATTGACTGGACTAAGAACCCACAGCAGACGTTCGAAACAAAAGAGGGGCCCATCACGTACCTGAAGTACTACAAGGACGTAAGTAAACATGTTTTCTGTGCAACAACTATATAAGGCATACGTTGTTGAACCTGAAATGGCAAAATTGTCATCCACCCAAGTGTAGCATGAAGCTATGAAGGAAACCCGTAGGGGTGTCTCGGAAAGCTTCACAGTCAAATAATGTGTCCCGTGCCGTGGATCCAATCTAGGACCAATGCCGTTGCACCTTTCTGGAGTGGTCGCTCTGCCATCTGAACTAATGAAAAAAACTCAAAGCGCGGGACGCCTCATTGTCCCAGTGCTTTGTGTGGTTGATTAACTTGGCCTCGCTCTGCGATTTTCTAGCCTCCTGGTTGGCTTGGATAGTAGAGTGACTCTACCAAAAGAGGTGTTCTCTTGTTAAAGGTGTAAAAGGTGTTTTTGCATTCAATTTGTTATTCACACGCCCCTAGTAAAATTATATCAAACATTTCAAAATATGATTAAACTGAGTCATATGTATTTGAAACATAAAAGTGAATTGTGCAAATTTTATTACATTTGTAAAGAACAAATTGTGCTTGTAATGTGTTCAATAATCCAGGTCTAAAACTGCACACAACAAATTCGTTTTGTCAGGTATAGAAGTACCGGGTGAAATGGGATAGAGAGATCTTTTCCCTGCCAAAATAAAAGGAAAACAAAAAAAGCTATGCAGTTGAACCCACTTACAATCATGCCGGTTTTAGCAATATATCTGTTATAACAGTGAGAAGCTGCTGCGCTGTCAACTTTTGCACGTTTTCCATGTGAGATAACCCGCTTACTACAATGCTCCGATGCCACATTATTGGTTACAACGATGAAGTCTGGCCGCTGGGTGTCGTGCCGAGAGGTAGTGAAATGCGAAATCCTTGAAAAGAAAAAAAAGAAAACTAAAAATTGGAGGGAGCTGCTGATCAATGGCCCGCTTCCCTAACAGCTGCCGCACTCTAATTTTGCAGCCTTCTCTGTGCGCCCCTCTCCCCCTTCACCCCTCTGAACACGAATGGACCACACCACCTGTGCGGCTCCCATATCGCTCACTGGCTCCTCATTCATCGCAGTTCTGTAAACAGCTAAAGGGAGGCGTAGTGGAAGCGCGCCCTCTCTTGTCACACAAGAGGCACGGGGGTGAGACTAGGGGGAACATTCTTCGGTGGCTGGCATCTGCATTGTGGCCAAAGTGCCCACCCGTGCATGCTTCATCTTCAAAGCGGTCTGCAAAGTTTTGCAGTGTGCACATAGTGCCGGTAGCTTCGTATGCAATGTGCTTTCTATGTTTTGTTCACGTTGAGTCAGGATATGTACAAAGGTCAATTCACTCGATGCTGTGGTTGCAATTCCTCACTCCAGCGTCTTTCATAGAGTTTCTGCAGTCATCGAGCGAGATGTGTTCATTTTTACCTGTGCGCACGTGACATCGTGATTGTTCATTTACAGTCGCCGACGGATTTTTCGGACTCCGAAAATTCGGACATGCTCGATTATTCGGTCTGCTTCGCGGCACCACCATTCTCCCCATAGACCATAATGTATATCAACTACTGAAAGTTCGGACACCTTGCAACCTCTCGTCGGATTTTTCGGACGCTCCTTGAGCCAACTTGATCGAGAGAGCACCATGCACCGACTCTGAACGTTGCATAGTTCGACTTGCTGAACGCCATTTTTGTTTTGAATGGAGCCTCCTTGCTACCCCACGAAGTGGTGCTACTGCAAATCCCCACTCATCATCATCGTTTCTGCCTGGCTCGTAGCTGCAGCAGTTCCGGTCTCAGCTTAGTAAGCCATGTCAAGACAATCCAGCAGCTGGTTTTTCTTCATGCATGACGTTGCGAGTAGGCCACTTTTTCCATTTGTGCGACTGGTGACGGCGTGGTGATGTTTGCTTTGTGTGCTGTGTCAAGGTTGCGGTGATGCAACGCGGCATACGGAAACATCGCATCAAGTGTCTAATGGCGCTGACAGTGCCCGTGCGGACTGCGCTGGGGAATGCTGCCGGCAAACGGGTCGAATTTGTCGCCTTCCGATGTGCTCCCTATTAACGCCGAAAATGTTCTGCCGAGACCTGCGCAGTGGTTGCATTGCGATTCCGGACACCGTCTCATTTGACAGTTTCATAGGTGCTGATACTGCTGTACTGACATGCACAGAACTCGACGACGGCAAGATCATTCGTCAGGTTTCTGCTGCGACGCCGGACGATGACTCTCACTCGGAAGATGACGCACCATGTGCTGCGCTGCCGTCACATTCAGAGCGTGTACAAGCAGTGACTGTGCTTTCAGCCGCCTATTAGCGGCGAGAATTAGGAGTGGCGCCCTCTCGCGAGTGACGTCATGTCCAGGACGCCGCTCGCTCCGGCTCGCTCGGCTGCCGCGCGCGCTCATTCCCTTCGTGTATGCTTGCGGTATGGGTGGCCCGACGTATTGAAGGATACGTCAGCTTCTTTCAGCTGCCATGCCTTAACCACAGTTTCTTCAAAAGCGCGTGAGTCTAGAAACTGTGGCTTGGATATCGCACGCTACCGTATTTACTTGCATAATGATCGCACTTTTTTGTCAGAAAAATTGACGCAAAATCAGGGATGCTTAGCTGTGTTACAAGCGTCGGCGTATGAATAGGGTGCACTTTTAACGTATCAGTGTAAACGTGGCTACTATCGTTGCCGCTCGCTGTTTGTTGCGTGCCCACGAGTGCAGACGAGAAGAATTGAAAGGCGCCTTTATTTGTTGTTGTTGACCACAACCATTATAAAGCCTACACATAATAAAGGCAAGTTTGGTTGTAGCTTTTTTTTTTTTTTTTTTTTGTTGTTGTCATGGAAGTGCGGAAAGGGATGAAAGGAATGAAATGGGGCATTAGCTTAAGAATGTTTGGTGCGTGCAGACCGCTTGGTTTGTCTTGAAGAGTCGTTCGTGCAGCATTCGACAGATGGTAAGCGCTATCATTATTAGCTAGACTTGGCACACAACATATTGCTGCGGCTAGTTCGGGGTGCGATCATTACACGGGAAATAGAGAAATGGGAATTTTGACGACAAAATTCAGGGGTGCGATCATTACGCGAGTGCGATCATTATGCGAGTAAATACGGTATGTAGCGTTAAAGGGGTCTACTGGTTTTGCAATGCACATATGCACCGTGTTTATCCGTAAATTTTGCTTAAATAGAATGTCTGCAAATTCAACACGCAAAGTTGTGTATGATGCCTCTCTAAACATTTAACATTCCCTTAGTATTTAGGTATGAGAGACATTGCATTTTACATTGAAGAAAAATCTTGGTATTTGGCGTCAGCATGTTATCCGATGTTAGAAAGACACTGCCCAGCGAAGCTGTCATGATTCTTATTACTCTGGTGTGTTGTTCTATTCAAATATGGCCATTCATTAATGAGTAAAAAAATAGGCGCGCATTTCTTATGAAAAAGTTTGCTGCTACTTTCATCCTCCTCTGAAACAGGCCTCCAAAAAACGAATTGCTCATGGCTGCTAACACGACGGCGCGTCATGTAGAGTATTTACATAGTTAATTCACAAACACCATAATAGCAATCACCTGAGAGGAAAGTTTCGTTGTTAAGATTGAGAACCAATCAATTGAAAGTAATGAAACGTTTCATAGTGGCCCTCAGTAGCCTTTATCGACAATATGGCACACCCCTGATCACGTAACAGTAGCAATTGACTGTCGGTACGGCAAGGCACGCTATGTTCGCGAAACCCATCAGTTCACTACAACTTCGAATTGAAACCATAAAGCATTTTTTTACAGCACCAACTGGAATGGCTAAAGTATTCTCGAGCTACTACAGCGCAGCTTAGATCCTTGTTGGACATGTGAAGCCTCCGACGATCCTTTTCAAGGCTTCGGCACACCATACAGCTACCGGCACTGTAGCCCAGCTTCTCGGCTATTGCAGTGTTGCTTCTTATCACACCCTGGTTGAATCTGCTGATGGCTTCAGCTGTGGCCCTCTGGAGACAGTGCAGTGAGGCATGCTTAGTCTTCGGGGCTTGATCCCAGATCACGGAATGCAGGCTTTCACTGGCATTGAGTCATGCCGTCGCTGCACCGCTTCAAGGGCTTCCTCACCCAGTCGCTTGAAAATTGGCTCCAGAGCTTCGCACACAAAGTCGGGCAGGCTGTTTTTGGGTGCTGGAGGTCGCTCGCCCTTTGCCACTGCTCGGTTGTAGCTGCACCAGGATTCTAACCCTTCCGGACAAAGGTCATGCGTGGGGGCATCATCAATTGACGACATATGGTGCAGGTTAGCCTCAGCTGCTCTCTTCATGCCTGGCACGTCATCCTTGCGACTCCTCAGGGCCCAGCCATAATAATTTGTAATCTTCTAGATCCTGTCCTGTGTGAGCCGTCCCTTTCCTCCAGGTGGCTCACCTTGGGCCTTCTTTTTGTTAACGAGCATACGCAAGGCTGCTCCCATGCGCTTGTGCACGTGATTCATGCAGTCTTTCTTGTCTATCTTGATGAAGCCGTAAACGGCTTGCTCGGTCAAGGCGGGGAATGTCCTGCTGTCACCATCAGAGAGCATTGTCCTGTAACTCAGCTTGTACTTGTCAAGGGATCTCTGAAACATGAGCAGTGCAGCTTACACTTCCATTTGCCCGGCATTACATTCAATGTTTTTCTGGCACTGTGGAAGATGTTTTGTGTACCAAGCCATATACCCTTGCTCATTGGCTTTCGGACCATGTGAGCAGCCCAAGCAAAAGTATGACAGCACGGCATGGTCAACGACTAGCCCGGTGTACATTTCAATGATGCACCCAACAGCGATGTGTGAACTGCGGCCGCGTGTCAGCCAGGTTCCATCATAAATGACATCTATGTTCCCTGGTTGGTTTCCCAAGTCCTTGTAAGGTTCTTCGATTTGGGCCACACTTGCAGCCTCACAATCTGTTGCAGCACTGCTGCACGCTTGAACCATCATGTTCCTATGGCCCTGATAGGTCTTGTGGTGTAAGCCATGATGAGAAATGTTCATTGCGGCAAAGAAGTCGGAGAGGTCTGTTGCTCCCTTACCAATGCTCTGTATGGCCTTCATAGCTCGGACGTTTACTTTGAACAGCGTTATTGTTGCATCACCAGCCACTCTTGGGGAAGGAAATCGCTCTTCGCGCATGCCACACGTGGAGTACTCCAGCACATGTTTAGCACAGAGCCTGTACTCCTTGGCGGGTTCCTTCGAAAACATCAGCGTTTTCTTGCTGCACACGGGACACTGCATAAGTCCAAAAAAGTCTTGTACCACGGATAAATCCACGATTGCAAATTCCGTTCCGCTGTCGTTGACGTCCTCTTTCGTGTCAACACCCAGCAGCTCAAACTTTTGCTCCGTTGCAGACTGCGACGCCAGGCGCATTTTCGCCTTATCAGTGATCGCTGCGCGCTTGCTACTTTCTTCAGTTGTGCAGAAAACGTCTACATGGTTTGTATCTACATGGTATGTGCCAACACGCGAGGCGTGGGTGGACGAAGTGTTGATGCTAGACGTGCCGAGTTGCAGCTCGGAACTCGATCCAGTAGAATCTTCAGGCAGACCAAAAACCGGCAACTCTGGGTGCATGACAGGCCTATCAGTCTTCTGTCACGCATTCCACGGCCGCCTTCACGCCTTGCCGAACGCTTGACGCGTAGTAGTTTTCAGACGGCCTCCTCCAGCCATTCGGGCAGCGAAGAAGACACCTTATGTAACTTTGTCGAGAAGCGAGCAGCTGAACAAACGTTCACAGCGGCGCAATAAAGCCACAGAGAGAAACACACTGCGCGCACGAGAGAGACAAGCCTGTTGGGCACGTGAGAATTGACACCCAAACGGCGCCAGACCAATAGGAGCGAGGCGCGCGGGGGGCGTGCGTGCTTTGGCCAATCAGCGGCACGGGCGCATCCTTCAGAAATGACGCGATAGCGTCAGTTCTTCCTCACCTGTGCCATTTTGAACCAGCGCAAAATACGCACAAAGAAAGCAGCTTCCAAACAAGCTCAAAATGGCGCCCGTCGGCCAACGTGTTTGCTAATGACGACGGCACGAATTTCGAACATTTTTGGCAATTTTTTGCCAATTCTGCGGCAATCCTGGCCTGTGTAAGTGTGTTTTATTATTTTCTGATTAAATTTAGGTTCTAGATTTCGCTGAGGGATTTTTGAATGTATAAACGTAGCGAAGATGCACTTTTCCAAAAATCAACTTTGTTGTGATTTTTTTGTCAATTCAAGACCCGCGTCTCTCCTTAAATATGGTCTAATGAGCATTTCATGCTGATTAGGTTGAAATTTGGTGGTGGACAACACTGTGTATAGCAATGAGCGCTGTACAATATCTGCAAGCCTTGGTGTTGGCCTTATTTGCATGTCTGTGCCCTTGCCTGAAGTAAGGCTTGCTGATGCATCAGGCTGCCACATCTGCCTCACACAAGTCTTATCTGTGTGCAGCACTACCAGAAGGACATCAGGGATCTCAACCAGCCTCTGCTTGTGTGCCGCCCTAGAGAGCGAGACATCAGGGTTGGCCGCACCGACAACCTTTACCTCATTCCAGAGCTGTGCTTCCTCACCGGTAAGTGGAAGGCATCGTTTCACTTGTACAAAGAGTGAGGGACGTGGGTCTTTGGAGCCAAATTGCTGTGTCAAAATAAAGTTCCTGAACTGAGCTGCATTCCTAGTTATACTTTCACCTGTCTGGAAAGCTTATCTTCTACAAATCTTAACAAGACGTAGCTCACAAATTTTAATGGCATAGTTAATTCTGCACTAAACCCTGTGTAATGGGTGCTAATTGAACAATGAGGCTTAGTAAGGATTGGGGCGGGGGTGGTATTTTCATTTGTTCACTTCAAAAGTACAATCACTTTCTTGAGGTTTTGTGTGATTAGCCATGGATCCGCTGATACCTATGGGCAACGGCACTTGTGGCACTGAGTTAATCACACCATCATAGCAAAGCACCTAGAATGCTGCCACCCGTAGAAACAAGCATGTCTAAGTGCAGTCATGCGAAATGTCTCGAGAGTGATGGTGTCCTCAAGAGTGAATGACCGAAAATGCCTTCTGAGATCACGGCTGAAAATGGTCTTGTTCTGAAACTGCCTGCACACACTCAATGACTTGATCTGTGCATTTCATCACTCTTGCGGAGAAAAGCCACTTCCTGCTTTGTTGTCTCATCGCAGGACTTACGGATGACATTCGCTCAAACTTTAGCATAATGAAGGACCTGGCTAGCGAGATGAAACTTGACCCTGCAAAGCGTGTGGCCAACCTCCAGGAATTCATGCGCAACATGAACAGGTTTGTAGATGAGTGTTTCATAATTTCCCCTGGGTTTGAGATCGCCCGAGCAGCTGCCTAATTTCATTGTTGCTTTATTTACTGAAGGTGTGCATACCTCATCCTTTACCACTTACCAGTATTTTAAGGCACTTGTGCTAGCAGTTCCTCTAGATGGGTTATCATACCTTCTATAGTTACCAGGGCTGTGCAAATATTTGAAAAGTTCAAATAATATTGAATATCATATTTTTAATATTTGTATTCGATTCAGAAATAGATAATTAGAATATGTTTGAATATTCAATTGGATACAAACATTCGAATCAAACCGAATATATTGGTGGTTGTGCGGGAGCAAACATGATTCTTAGCATTTGTTTCTATCTAATCTAAGAATATTGGGGCGATGTGCGTAATTTTGCGACAATTGCATGCCGCTTGCAAAATTTTGCCTGTAAAGCTCATTTAGCCGCTAAACACTTAGACTGTGCGGGAAAGCGTCTCAGTAGCAAGGGGCACCGGTTTGCGGACAGCTAAAGTGCACTTTCTTTTTTTTCAGCGCTACTCTCAATGTTGAGCTTATACCTTAACAGCAAGTGCGATGAGTGACGACTGGCACAGGGTCAAATGCCTCAGATTTTACGGTCATTTGATGCGATGTAAGACATGCTGGCAAGGACAGCTAGTGGGAAATGCCAAATTTTCCAAGTTAACATGAGCCAAATACACAATGTTTTAGTATACGACTTACCAGTCTAGTTTTTTTAACATTGACAGTGAAATTGCAGTGCTCTAGTATAAGTTAGCCGAACTTGTTAGAAAATGCATGTGACAATGTAATTGCAATGTACTAGTATAATAAGTTAGCCCAACTTGCTGATAAGTGCCTGTGCATATCATCATTTGATATACGATTCAATATTTGAAGCTAAGTATCTGAACACGCCTGGTACCGATGAAGTTCGAATTTACAATGTTGCAGCCTAAATGTTATGGTGGTCCACCCTTCCCTGACATTATTCTTGGCTTTGTGTGGTAAGCACTTAAAAAGAAATGCAAGAAACACTGCTTTTACCAGCCCCTGCTGCACAACGATTTCAAGTATAGAGATGCAGTGGGGGTATTTGGGAAGCTTTGTCGCACTTCTGTTTGCTGACTTTACGATTTTCTGCAGGAATCCGCAGGTCATAAAGGAAATGGGCCAGTGGGGTCTGAAGTTCTCCGAGAGCCTTGTTGAAATTGATGCTCGTCAGGTTCAGCCGGAAAGAGTGATTCACGGAAACAATATAAGGGTAATTTGCAACTTGCTTTTCTCTTCACTGGTTTATTAAAGGCAAAGCATTAGATCGCTGTTCATTGCAATAAAAGTAAATATATATAACCCTGTTAAAATTGTTTCTAAATCTATATATTATCTGTTAATGCATTAAATCTAAATGAAAAATCTAAATTTAGACGAGCCAGCTGGAATAGGTAATGCCCCGTACGCTTAGTTTTTGCTTGGTGTTGCATTGGCCACATGCCCATTAGGATCACCAGTTTCCTCTACTCGGCTGCGGTTGCATGAAATAGTTCGATTCAATATGAGGCACTTGGGATGAGTGATTGCTCAACCTCATGACTTCATTACCCCTTGGTGAAAAAATGGGCAAGGATGTGCGCTTAGGTGAGAAGGATGCTTGTATGGATGGCGAACTTGCTACTCCTGCTGCGGCACTGTGAAAGAAGTTGCAAGGCTTTAAGTGTTCCACAAAAGTGCTGTGCAGGAGTTTTAACAGGTTGCAAGCACCTATCACTTGCACAAGATGATTATTGCCGTTTTCACTCAGAGAATATGAAGGTAATATAGTAAACACCGCAAACATGTTTGTTCTTAGTCTGTTGGATAATGTGACATATAAAGTCTAGATTTCCTTTTTTCCCCTCGAGAAATCCGAATGGTTTAGTGCACTTCTGTGCTAACAGGATTTAGCCATAAGCCAGTGACTGGAACTCATGTCTATGGCCTTTTCCTTTCTACACTTATATAGAAAAAAATTCATAGCAGCAACATTTTATTCTGAAAATCCCCCCTCTCATTCTTTCAGTCCAACGTAAACCCCATGACTGCCGACTTCTCAAGGGAGATGCGTGACAAGACTATGTTCAAAGCAATACAGATTCGGTCGTGGGTGGTTGTGTGCACACGTCGCGACATGCAGAATGCTCAGGACTTTGTGCGCGAGCTGATGTGCGTTGGGCCGCCGATGGGAGTGACCATGCAGCAGCCACAGTTGTACGTATCTAGATTTCTTATTATTTGAATTGAACTGCTTTTATTTCATCCTGTTTGGTTATGTAAAAGGAATAGTGTGCTTTTGGTTTGAACGCCCAAGGAACTAGCAGTGTCAGACATGGTGTACGACATATTGAAAGACAAAAGTTTGATGGATTTTTCTACTCCCTAGGGGGGGTGGATCAAGAATTCCTTCTTTCCTTATTGTCACTTTTAATTATGGGAGCTGCATGCAAAGGCACTTGTGTACCAAGCTTTGGGTTTCATTAAAGAACTGCAGATGCGAAACATTATTTGAGAAACTCCCATAACAGTATCTGAACAACAGGCAAAAAAGCCCCCATCATGCTATTGTGAGTTTTCCTGAAACTGTTCGCTCACACCCCTGTGTTGGCAAAAAAAAAAAAAATATTGAATAAACATTGGCTTTTGGCAAGATGACTTCCTGCATGCAAAGATACTGTGGTATACAAATAATGTAGGAAAAGCAAGAGTGTAGCAGCAGTCTAGGCTACCTTCAGCTTCGAAAGATGACCTCCAGCTTGGGTCTGGTGGTACTCAAATTGCAATAGTTATAATGAAGGACAGCTTGTGTCCTGTATGTTTGTAACTCTGCTGTTGTGACCTTTGGGTGCACTCTTGTCGGTGAATGTTCATTCGGCTGCACTTCGAAATTCGGTGGTAACTCGCTGGATGAATAAAATTTGCTTTCAAGTGCTCAATGGTCGCGTGACTGCCAAATGTATGGCTGCTGTTGTGGATCAATATTTTTTACTTTGTGTTTGTCTACAGAGTTGCTCTGGATGATGACCGTGTAGGCAGCTACATAAACGGCCTCAAGAACGTTTCTAGAGACACTGAGCTGCTGATGGCGGTGTTTCCCAATAATCGCAAAGACCGTTACGACAGTCTCAAGAAGGTGGCTTGTGTCGACATGGGACGTGAGTGGTTTGGCTTTGACACAGCTCACTCTCTTTCCGTTGCGCCACATCTTTTGCTGTGTTGCTCTTAAGCTTCATCGCTGGGCTTCCCTTTACTGTTGCAGTGCACACGCAGGTGATGCTTGGCAGGACAATCAGCAATAAGAAAAATCTGAAGTCTGTGGCAACTAAGGTGGCCATTCAGATGAACTGCAAGCTTGGCGGAGAAGCTTGGGCTGTGGAGATCCCGGTAAGCACTTCCCCTTGCCTCTCGAGCTGTCGCCGTATTCATCCGACTCTTCCTGTTTCAATAGGAAGTGCTGTTTGCTTCAGGGCAGGTGACTTCATGGCCTCCGTAAGATGAGGTATACTACGAAGGTCTCGGTAGCAGCGCTAGTGTAGGCATTCATTTGTTTAGTTCAGTGATATGTTTGCACATCTGTCTGGTACAGCTTTACCAACTGCATGCCTAAAGTCTCTCCCCCTCCCCCCAAAAAATAATGTGCTAAGACAAGCAATTCATGAAGCACATGCCAATAACTTGTTCTTATGCCTGGTATTGACAACACAACTTAAATGTTAATGCTAGTCTGTGGCTTCTTTGCCTAGTGCGCTCAATCATTCTCAAGTAGCAGTGCCATGTAGGATCCCAGCGTCAACATTTCTGTGACACGCTTGCAGAGGCACCAATTAGAATTTGATAAATCTGATCGCATGACAAGAAACTATTAGAGGAGCTAGTGAGATAGAAATGTGAATAACAGTGCTGGTGGTGATAGCATGTGCTAAAATTTGCCCTGGAACATTGTCTTGTGTAGGGCTTGTAAAAAAGAGCGAGCGTGGGGAAGCCTCGAGTCATTGAGAATGCAACTTTGTGCCAGTCAACTGCTGCGTTTGCAGCTGCTGAATACTATAAAAAATATCGACCCTGAAATGTGGTTGAGCTCCGTGTCACAAGGTGGTGCCAAGAACTTTTCAGTTCGTGGCTCTGTTACCCTATACTGTCGAAAACATAGCATTGAGATGTATTCTGTGAAATTTTAATATGAGCATGCGACTGTCAAGAATCATTCCATGCATTGAAAACATGCAAGTTGGCATTAAAGATGAAATGAAACAATAAAAAATGGCTTAATTTGCAAACATTACGTCCACGTGTGCATTTACGCTGACGATGGACAAAAACAAACTACACGTGATACAAATTGGGAAGCCGGAAAAATCTGGAAAATGGTGCCATTCAGGAAGAAACGCAGCAGCCAGTTAGGGTAATTGTGGTGCACATAATGTTTCATGGCCTTCTGTAAGTTGCAAATGTGAGTAATATTTCGGGTTACAAATTCATTGCTCGGAAGTGTTACTAACACGAAAAAAAGATCGGATGTGGCTCATAATTTTGAAATATCCTGCGTTTCAGAAATCGTAGTACTGAAATATTTTTACATCTTCACAGCAATGAGCTTATGGCTGGAGATATTTCAAACCTTCGTTATTCTAAAGACATTAATATGAAGCTATTAGCAAGGGGATTTCAGTCTGCATACTGGTTGACGCTGTCTCATCTCAACTCTCCTCCTGTTTCGTGCTCATGCTCTCGTGCAGCTCCAAGGTGTGATGTGCATCGGGTACGACACATACCATGATTGCCGTCAGAAGGGCCTCTCGGCTGGTGGCTTCGTTGCCAGCCTGAACAAGACCCTGACACGCTGGTATTCCCGTGTCAGCTTCCACCAGACGCACCAAGAGCTGGGGAGTGCCCTCAAGACTCACCTGGCATGTGAGTGATCCCTGAGTCGGAAGCCATGCTGCATCTGCGATGGTTGCAGCGGCTCCACACTGCACTTGGTTAATTGTCTCAGTAATGAACGAGGCCTGCACTTTGTACTGGTATTGCTGGCACTCGTGTTTCATTTTACCATTGTCTCTGCTTTCACGAGGGGCTGCCCGTGTGCGCTGCCTAGCAACTGCTTGCTGTAGCTAAGACATGCTATCGTTCACAGCCTCTGAGAAGGCGGTTCAGGGCATTTTATGAAGAGATGTCATAATAAAAATGTGATCTGTGCAACAATTTATATCTTGTGGGACAGGAACAGGAACTCTGTGGCTAAAGTTGTATGAAATATGGTGTGAGCCATGTGGCACATGAATGTCTGCATCTTGTCACATTCCCCCCCCCCCCCCTTATCCTTTTGTTTGCCTTGCATTGTGCTGTTGTGAAACTTCAGGTGTTGCTGGTTGTGATAAGGCACCGTATGTCATGGTGAGAACCAAATCATTATCGACTTGCAGTGGATGAGCTGTTAGAATTGTTGTGCATTGCTGTTGTGCTAGTAAGAGTGGTTTGATTTGTTGCTTCACCTGCAATGTTTGCTTTCTCTCATCTCTGCAGTGTCATTGAAGCAGTACCAGGAGGAGAACAAAACAGCCCCCGAGCGCATCCTGTTCTTCCGTGATGGTGTTTCGGACGGGCAGCTGCTGCAGGTTCAGGAGTGGGAAGTGGGCCAGATTCAGAGCCTGCTGACCGAAATGTTCCCAGGGCGAGAGTAAGTTGTCGGTCGCTTGAACTTTCTTTGTTCCTCCTTGTGTGGTTGTGCTTTTCCCGGCTTGCGCAAATGGTAGACAACACTGGGTGCAGCTGCGGCCTTGATGGAAAGGGTTGCTGTGTGCCTGATGGTAAACTTGCTCTTCCAATTCTCTGAACACATTGCTAAGGATGCACAAGCACTTGTATGGCACTTCAGTGTAGCGCGACTGGCACAGGCATCATCGTATTGCCCATCACAGTCAGTCAGTTGCTTGAGGGATCTGTGAAAGTCCTGGGTCCCCCTTGGGCACATATTGTGCCAACAGATCCCCCACAGCTCTATGCAGTGATGTTACAATGAGGATGTAATGCGCTGCTCAGTGAGGCCGCATGAACAGGAATCGCTGTAGTGGCTTGGCTCAATCACAATACTAAGTTCCCAATAATGGCAGTAAAACTAAACTTCCAGGGGGTGGGCTAAGCTTGTGCCGGGCTGGCGGGGTTGGTGGCACGAATACCGTCGAGGATGAGGGAGTTGAGAGGGAAGGCGAGGGGAGCATAGTTGCAAGGAAGGGCGGGAGAGAAGCGGATTTGCTTTCCTACCAGCTTGCTGGATGCCACTAATTACCTCTGCCACCGAAGCAGCGGAGTTGCCAAGGCTAGGACTGGGTCTCCCCTGCTGCTTCCCTCTGCATGCTCGCATGTTTCTTCCTTCGTCTGCTGACAGATAAGCACTGTGTTTACCTTCTTTGTCCTGCATTCTTAACCCAAGTCAAGTCTTATCAAGGTGATGAAGTCGTTGCTGCTGATCATAGTCGTGTTGCGCTCCCTTCTGTTGCGGCGTCACCTTGTTCAAAAGACAAGGAGAACGAGGTACTTGGTGTCGCCTCTGTATCCAGGGTCTGTCTTCTCGTACAGAATCGGATATGGCACACTGTCTCCAACAGCCTGTCCATCGGGACGTTTGTTTAGACTCATCATTGAAAATTAAACAATTAAATCGTGAACGAGGCAAACCAAGCCAACCTAAACAAGCGCGAGCGAGAGCTGACGCGTGCAGACGATTGTGCGAAACAAGCTGTCCGGCGGAACCAGACGTGAGTATGAATAGAGCGGTTGAGCGGGTCTGCATGATACAAGTTTTCAGCACATATGTCACTGTAGGGGCCATTATTGGTCTCCTCCTCCACTTGCCGCCGTGGTGAGCCACGAAAAATCGGCCCAGGACCGATCCCACTCGCGGCGCGCATTTTGCCGCTAGTATGGCTGGAGCACAACAGCGCGGCACAGAAACGGCGACCTTGCCATTTGAGAGAGGATGCTTGAAAGAAGTATTCAAGCTATTAAGCTGAGAAGGCTTAGGAGTAAGGATCAGCGGCAAATATCTCGGCAACCTTCGATTTGCAGATGACACTGTCCTGTACAGCAACACTGGGCACGAGTTACAAGATATGATTGAGGGCTTTAACGGAGAGAGTATAAGAGTGGGGTTAAAGATTAATATGCAGAAGACAGATAATGATCAATAGCTTGGCAAGGGAACAAGAGTTCAGGATCACCAGTCAGCCTCTAGTCTGTGAAGGAGTATGTTTACCTCTGTCAATTACTCGCAGGGGACCCTGATAATGAGAAGGAAATTTACAGAAGAATAAAGATGGGTTGGAGCACATTTGGCAGACATTGTCAGATCCTGACTGGAAGTTTACCATTATCATTAAAAAGAAAGGTGTACAATCAATGCATTCTGCTGATGCTGACGTATCGGGCAGAAATTTGTCGACTGACGAAGCTCGAAAACAAGTTAACCCTTTCAGGGTCAATGGCGTAAATATATGGTGCCGCAAACAAGTCCAAAATGGTTGCCGTACACTTACGGCGCCGTCTGTACATTTAAAATGCGTGCAAATTTCCTAATTTTATTTTTCCTGGCATGTGCTGCCACTATGTGGGAATAGAGGGAATATTTTTCTTGCGCCTCCCTCTCTCGGTTTTGTTGCATGGTTTGTATTAGAGATAGTTTGCTTGGGTGTGTCTATATACTACCGCTCGCGCATTGGCGCGCGAACAGGTGGAGGTTTGGGTTTTGTTCCGCAGGCGGTTTCGGCTTCTTTCGCTCACAAAATTGATGGCTATCTCTTTACTAATCACTCAAAGGACGGCCACCAGTATCTCGCTCGTTTAGTACTCGCAGGGGTGCGCATAGCAAGGATACTGCCGTGCATGCATTTCCTTTTCTGTTCTTTTTTTGGAGACTCATGAAAACTAATTGCCTCAGGTTGGCGATAAGCTGAAGATTAACCGAAGTTTGTCACATGTTTTGCTTTTTGACGGTCACACAAATGTACAGTTTTCTTGAGTGCGCTCACCTACGCAGTTCGATTACGCTATGGTTGTACATATTAGTGTAAGAGCAGGAACATTTGAGACTTGCGAAATATTCTCGTGTGCACATTTTCTGAGCCTTGAATTATGTGTATAACGATGCATCAAATTTTTAATTCTTAAAAGTTTATGTCCTTGTTTATTGTTATTCATGAATGAAGAGTACATATATACCAACGCAAAATATTTTTTTCTCACTTTATGGTCACCCTAGAAAAATTGCAGTAAATTTTTTTCGAAATAAGTCCCTAAGAAGAATTGAAATCTGCAATAAAAAAAATCTGCCCTGGGCGGTCACATATGGCGAAAAAAATACCCTCAAAGGGTTAGGGACCGTGCAAAGAGCGATGGAACGAAGAGTGTTAGGCGTAACGTTAAGAGACAGGAAGAGAGCAGTGCGAATCGGAAAGCCAACAGGGATAGCTGATATATTAATTTACTTTAAGCTGGGTAGGTCATGTAATGCATTGGTTAGATAACTGGTGGACCATTAGGGTTACAGAATGGGTGCCAGAGAAGGGAAGCGCAATCGAGGACGGCAGCAGACTAGGTGGGGTGATTGAAATTAAGAAATTCGCAGGCGCTAGTTGGAGAGGCCTTTGTCCTGCAGTGGACATAATATAGGCTGATTGTGAAAATTTTTGCCACCTCCCCCTCCCCTCCCCCCCAACCCCGTGCGCGCAGCTTTGAGGGGTCTCTTTTAAGCCATTCCTCTATAACAGGATCGGAACACTGCTGGTTGGAGGCGCCGCCGCGTGATTTGGCACACTGCTGAGAGCATTGTCAGAGCACAGTATGTTTGAATTAACTGTTGCAAATGTTTGCGCACGCGAATTGCTGTGCGTTTATGCCCATTGGAATATACAGTCGCCGACCGTTTATGCGGACCTCACGGGGACTGCGGAAATGTCCGAATAAACAGGTGTCTGAAAAAGCAGATTAAGAAAAAAAAAGAAAGAAATCCTCTATTTCCATGCACTTATTCGGGCTCAGCAGTAGGCTTGAAGAAATCGTGAACACGCGCAATCAGATAAGCCTGAATCTCGGAGAGGGTCGTACGATCACTATAGGCGGCTGAAAGCACAGTCACTGCTTGTACACGCTCCGCATGCGACGGCAGCGCAGCACATGGTGCGTCATCTTCTGCCTCGGAGTCGTCGTCCGGCGGCGCAGCAGAAACCTGACGAATGATCTCGCCGTCGTCGAGTTCTGCGCACGTCAGTACAGCAGTATCAGCACCTGTGACACTTGTCAAAACGGTGTCCAGAATCGCAATACAACCACTGCGCAGGTCTCGGCAGAACATTTTCGGCATCAGTAGGGAGCACATTGGAAGGCGACAAATCCTAGGCCTCCCGGCACCTGCTTGCCGGCATTCCCCAGCGCAGTCTGCGTGGGCACTGTCGGCGCCATTAGACACTTGACGCGATGTTTCCGTATGCCGCGTTGCATCACCGCAACCTCGACACAGCACACAAAGCAAACACCACGCCGACCCCAGTCGCACAAACAAAAACGTGGCTTACTAGCAGCGTCGTGCACGAAGAAATAAATCAGCTGCTAGATTGTCTTCACATGGCTTACTAAGCTGAGACCGGAACTGCTGTAGCTACGAACCAGGCAGAAACGATGATGATGAGCGGGGATTTGCAGTTGCGCCACTTCGTGGGGCAGCAAGGAGGCTCCGTTCAAAACAAAAATGGCGTTCAGCAAGTCGAACCGTGCACCGATCAGAGTTAATTATTGAGAGACTTTAGTCAGAGTTGGTGCATGATGCTCTCGATCGAGTTCGCTGTCCAAAAAATCAGACGAGAGGTTGCAAGGTGTCCGAACTTTCTGCAGTTGCTATACATTATGGTCTATGGGGAGAATGGCGGTGCCGCGAAGCAGACCGAATAATCGAGCATGTCCGAATTTTTGGAGTCCAAAAAATCAGTCGGCGACTGTACATAAGTTTTACGGGACTGCAGCGTCATTTTTAATAAACCGGAAGTTCGAATTAACGAGATTCAACTAGAACCAATATGTGTGCATGGGAGCTTGCTGTGTGCATAGTACATTGCTACACTTTTGCATGGCGATATTACAGCTGTTTGATACAGACAATAACTCAAGATATCAGTTTGATATATCCGGAATCTACTGTACTGATAAAAAGAACACTCCACCAGTCGTAGCCTGTACACAAGCTGCATCAGGTGTGTACTTATGTGGATGTTTGCCTTTCTCTGTATCCAAGCACGCTTCAAAACGTGGGTATATTACTTGTGGCAGCGTTATGTGTATTGATGGCAATTACTTGTTCTATCTTGATGGATAAATGATTAGCAGAGTCAATGTGAGACCTCTTGACTAGGGACTGCGAAGACATCCGTAAACTTAGGCTCTCCGAAGAATGAATGCATGCCCTTCACTGTCCTGAAGGGCTCAAATCGGTACAGCCATGTCCGAGGCTCCAAATCATTGGGCATCTCCGAAGAGCTGGTCATTGACTGTACCCGAATTCTTGGTTGAAGTAATGTCTGCTAGAAATCTTGTAAATATAGTACGTACATCATGTGTTTGCATGGAGAACTCGTTTTCCGAAGGCATACGTGAAATTCATGCAGTTCCAAGTTTATCTCGGAATGATGCCTGACCTTTCGATCTCTGTGCTGTTCTTTACCTTAGGCCTCAGCTTGCCTTTGTTGTCGTCACCAAGAGGATTGCCGCCCGTTTCTTCAGCATTGACAACAGGGGTGGTGGATACCAGAATCCTCCCCCGGGCACAGTCATTGACAACAACGTCACCAGGCCTGAACGGTAAAGCTTTATCTCATGTTTGCGTATAGAAATGTTTATGCTCATGCTTTGCATGATAACTGTAATGCTGATAGCTCCAAGTGTTCTGCACTGAGCAGCAAGGCAACTTTCACTTCAGTGCTGAAGCTCACCACAATGCATGTTTTATTGGCACAGTCGCCGATCAATGGCCAGGGTGCTAAGTTGACCACCATGTTGAGCAGAATTAGCTATATTTTCATTTGTCAAGTTAAAACGATCAGTCAGCTGTGCCTGGTTTTACAAAGCAGTGGCCATGAGAAATCTTGAAATTAAATTGGTCTGTCAACATGTGTAGACCAGGTTATTACTGGTCGACTTTGAAAAGTGTTGAGAGTTTGAAAAGAGCTGAAGTGTCTATGTTCATTAAGGGAGGAGGAGGGGATGAGAAATAACATATTCTTTCTGGGCAGAAAGGGCTGAAATTTAACACACACACTGCAGATTGCAATAAAGAGGCTGATCCAAAATTTCGCTAACGTATCTTCGTTAGTATTTGTTTTATAAGAATTTACAAGTTCCTTGCGTGTTGAGAGCCTTGCACAGGAACGAAACGGCAGGGAACTGGGAATGCTTTGCATGTTTGCCCAAATGTCTAATCTTCATCAAGACTGTAGATATTTTTTTTTTTAGTTCCCTAATAATTTTTTGCGCAGCATAAAATGCATGACTGTGCTTCACTGCATAGAGCCATGTTGTTATTGTGAAATAATAAAATAATGGAAAGAGAACGAAACCTTTCAGGACTGTGTTCATGTACAGCACAGTTTCTGGATCACTGCGAAACAAAGTGGGCTATAATTGGTCCAGCCATTGTTATGCTATGCTTTCCACAAGCAAGGTGACCTACGACAAAAAGAGCGAGAGAGAGAGAAAGGGGCTGCAAAGTTTTTCAAGCAGTGCAGATTTATTAGAACGCATCAGG
Source organism: Dermacentor variabilis (assembly GCF_050947875.1). Classification (NCBI taxonomy): domain Eukaryota; kingdom Metazoa; phylum Arthropoda; class Arachnida; order Ixodida; family Ixodidae; genus Dermacentor; species Dermacentor variabilis. The sequence continues at coordinate 56,320,161 of NC_134570.1, read as the reverse complement.
GCAACAATATTTGGCATTATAGCTGTCGGACATCTTCTTGCACCTTTGCATCGTTGTTTGGAGGGCCTTTGAAAATTTGTTCTTGGCCTTGCTGGTCCATCGAATTGAACTTCTGTTTAGTTGCAGAGACCACATGGGTGGAAGGGAGTCATGAACGCTGCATGCTTGCGCTTCTGCCATCACTGCTGACATGAAACGCGGCTCGAGGTGCATCTGAATGGTGCGACGTTGCGACGACATGTCCAGTGTATCTCCAGTTATCTCATTTTAGCCCGTCGATGGTTGGGGCTCGCTCACAGGCTGTGTCATTGTTGCATGATGCATCAGAAGCAGAGTACACCATGTTTGCCAGTGATAGTAACCTTCTACCCACGTTGCCTTTAACGATTTGCTCTGCTAATGATTCGCGCGGCTGTACGCTGAGGCGTGGGAGCTTCCGTCGGCACATTTTGTGTCAACTGCATTATCGGTGTCTATGGCACAGGATAATTGTCAGCTTCACTGCTGGAGTCTCATAGGGCAAGATAGCGTAGCATGTTATGCACATGTTGAATTGGGCGCTCAGCTTCTCCAATTAATCATCGCCGTAGAGGCTTTCGCTTCAGTTTTCTGGAGGCGTGCTTTGTTTAAAATTTCTTCTCAAACGAGCGACGATCGATCACTATCCTGGAAGCTCTTGGAAACCCGAATGCTGCAGGTCAAGTAAAGACACCGGCGTGATTTGCGAAGCAGACAACTGCAGTTGCCAGCTTGCCCGCTGCCGCAGCAGCAACCAATGGGGAGAGCCTTTCAGCAAGGCAGCCAATCAGAAGCCTGCTTTCATCGGAGGGGCCCGTATGACCACCTTAAGCAGACCTGCGCTTCTTTTGAGATGTCACGTTTGTTACAAGATGGCGACAACCGAGGAATTGAGAAGCGGAATGGCGAAACTTCGAGCTTTCGAACGATACCAAGATGGAGGCGCTCGGTGGTGTGAAAGACGAGATAAGGCTCTGCAAACTGCCGTGATCTTGCCCAATTTAAAGCTATTGTCTCGCCCTGCACACTAAGTTAATTTTTTGGGGCGCACTTTTAGTGTGTTTTCAGCCAAACCGCTTTGATACAGCGTAGACTAAACATTGCAGGTACCAAAACATGCTTTCCAAAAACGGACATTTTTTCGTGATTTGATCCCCGCGTCCCCCCTTAACTGAAAAAAAGAGATAACTTGCTGCTTACACCTGAACAAAGCAGTAACAGATAACAGTGTACAAACTCTTTGCTTGTAACCTTTACCTTGCAGGTATGACTTCTATCTAGTCTCCCAGAGTGTACGTCAGGGAACTGTGGCACCCACACACTTCAATGTCATCCACGACACGACTACACTGAAGCCTGAGCACATGCAGCGCCTGTCTTACAAGCTCACCCACTTGTACTTCAACTGGCCGGTAAGCACCTGTCCTTTGTTCACTGTCAGCTTGCAAGTGAAAGAGCTTATTCATTGTTGTATGTGCTGTCTCATATCGAGCTATTCGGCAAGGCACAGCAAGGCAGGAGACTTCTTTTGAGCTAGAATAAGTGATGTCTAGGCGAGGTGACAGGGCATAGTTGTTTTTCCTAGCTGCCTGGATAAGGTTTGTCAGGTGCTCTGCTTCCTCCACCGTGTAAAGCTCTCTCTCCAATATGCTCTGTGCTTGAAGTCATCTTTTGGGGCACACATAACGGTGTTCAATTTCCAATTTTTGCATTCCTTGAAAAAGTTCTTTGCGTTAGTCAGTTGTCCATGGCAGTCTATAAAATCCTTGGAACAACACCACGCACCAACTTCTGATTCCTTGAACCTTGAATTAATGCAGCTGGACAGGTCTGCAGATGATGCTTCTTTGCCCCCCCCCCCCCCCGCCTTTTTTTTTTCTCTTTGATGGCAAACGCTCACTCCAGAAATTAGATCTCGAAGGAGCTTTCACACCAGTGTCCTTGCTTTGGGGAAAGCGTATTAGCCTAAATATTCTTCCCAGAATGCCATATCGTTCAGTCTTGTGGAAAACAGTCACATGAATTGTATATTTTTTTTAAGTGAACGGTACGGGACACACTGCGCAGTCACGCTGCGGGACGTGCAGGCACAACTATGGCAGAGGCCGCCGAGGGATGCCAAGCCTTGCTTACTGTGAAGTCTTACCTAAGAACATGCTTACTCTTGATGAGATTCACGAGACATTGCATGCGGATGCCTCATAATGTAATTTCAACCGATTTCACAGAAACTAATGCCGTCCTTAACTGCCGAAATTCAATGCAAAAGCACCCGTGTATTGGGGTCACGTTAAAGATCCCCTGGTAGTCAAAATTAATCCGGAGTTCCTCACTATGGCGTGCCTCATAATCGAAATGTGGGTTTGGCAGGTGAAATCCTAGATTTCAATTCAAATTCTGCCAAAATTTCATTTTTTTGTCACTTATTAAAGCTTGTACTAAGAGTGGCCATTTTGCTATCTCCAATGCGTGATTTATTGTTGCTCCTTTTTCACTTTCATGTCCTGTGCGCTGCGTTTGAAGAAAAAAAAATGTTTGTCATAATGCACCTTCTTTTTTTCCACAGGGCACAATCCGCGTACCTGCTCCATGCCAGTACGCCCACAAACTGGCTTTCCTGGCTGGCCAGTCTCTTCATGCCGAGCCGCACAAGAATCTTGCGACCACACTTTTCTACCTGTGAATTCCATGCGCATCCCCAGGAGGGTCTCAACCACTGCCAAGTCACGACAGCAGTCACTATGTACACCAAAAACTGTGCATCTTCTTGTTTTTTTTAGTTTCCCCCCTTGCATTTGTTCTGTCATGCCAACCTGTGGTGCAGCTGATAACCACAGGTTGGGATAGTATTGTTTGATGAAAACTTGCAATATTTCTTTATTTGAATGGGCATTTGGATACCAATCAGTTTGATATGTTTTCACTTGTTGTTCTATGGCAGAACACACAAACACACTACCTCCCGTGTTGTCGTTGGGGGCAATACTCCTGCCACTTACTGTTCTTTTGATAGTTCAGTGCCAGTCACCTTTATTTTTGTGCATTGTTGATACAGTTCATCTTGTAGCTCTTTTTGCCGAAGGGAGGCATGATTTTGGCAGAAGTGAAGTGCCTTGCATGTTATCATTTCACTGTTAAAAGTCCATAACATTTAATAAATAGATCTTTTTGCTATATGGCTTGCTTTGTTCTTACTCCCAGTGAATGTTGCCTGTATTACATGGCGACAAAAGTGCACTGACGATCCTGTATATGGCATGGAATACATTACATAGATATGTGCTGATGGCATCTGGAAGTTAATAAGTTTGGATTCTGTCCTTCATTGCCAATTAGTTCCCAGATATAGTCGAACCCACTAACAATGCTGTTTAACACTGCACTGATTACAGTCAAACCTTGATTGAATTTCCCAATCTTAGTTCCGTTTAAAACCATGTATTTCTTGTTTTGCAGTTTAATGGAAGTGATCTTATGATCGTTTCGATTTAACGAAGTTTTCGGCCATTTCAAACATGTACACGGCTGGAAGATCTAGCAAAAAGCTATAAAAATTTCGACCAAGCAAAAGATCCTTCCACATCGAAATAATAATCGGCGAAAGTGCTGTTGGAAGTGCACCCGCCGGGACATCGTATGCAGGAAACACTGCTGTGCCATTTGTTGCATAACAACTTGCAGAAGCCGTGGGATGCCCAACAGTTCGGAGAAACACTAAAGCACAAGATTGCTTCAGTGCAAGGAGGGTTGGGGAAGAGATGATTCTCGGTGCACTAGAATTCTCAAGCGTGCACTAGAAATAGCGAAGGTGGGAGGGGGGGGCAGTGTATGCACCCTTATCAGGCCCCTTCCCCCTAGCGTGTACCTCCTCTCCTCTACCCTTGCTGTAGCTGCACATGGCTACATATGGCTGCACATGGCACATATGTGGGCTATCCACCATATCTTGGAACTAATCTTCAGCAAACGCAACGGTTGAGCCGAGATGGTGCCTTGATACGCATTTTGTTCCTACGCTTCTGGCGCTGGCGCTGGCACAGTGCGAAGCTTTCGCTTGCAGCGAGTGTTCTTGGTCATCAAGTGAGATCTTCGCCCGAGTGTGCATAACACTGATAAAACTACAAACCTTATTTGTGTAGTTGTCTTGGCTATCACCATCAATGCTCCACCTTGCGAAACTGCAACATTTCTTTCTTAATGTGAAAATCCGTCGGCGTGACCACAGGATGGTACCAAAAATGGAAGGCAGGCCACTGCACTTGTTTGCGTGCCATGTGGCAGCTAGCTGTTTTGTTTTTCGGAGGGGTGGAAGGGAGACTGGAGAGAGGCGGCGCATGAGGCTGGCAATGCAGCAAAGGTGCACGGCACACAGGCGGGGACGGCAGCTCGCAATTTTTTTTTTCTTTTCCGCTTCCTCTTGGCAGAGTCGCCCAGTAGCCACATTTATTTGTTATAACCAAATACCCAGCGTGGTAACATTGCAGTAAATGCTTTATTTGACCACAACTCTCCCCCAAAAGCTCACAGTGGCGCAGTTGTGGCTACATCAGAGTATTGCAAAATCTGGTATAAGTGAGTTTGACTGAACTCACTGAAGTTGCCAGTGCCTCCTCAGAGCTGAAATTAGTCATGCCTAGCCAATGAACTAGTTTCCAGCTGCACTCAAACAACTGGATAAGACAAGCTGCTATTGGCTGCATTTACAATTTGGTGTGCAAGCAGTGAGAGTTTCGTGTGTCAAGCCAAAGAGCGACACATTCTCGGGCAGCTAATTTTTGTTGCTCAGAATAGTCAAACAGCTTCAAATTGTGCCAACCCTATTTAATTTAGTATTAAGTGCTGAAGGTATCAGACAATGACTGTCGCAAAGAAACCCATAATGATTTGGTGCATTTGCTGACAATACTTTCGTGTATGTGTAGTGATAGCATGAAAATGGGCTAAATACGAACTCCAGCAGAACTTTTTGTTGGGCTAGTTGGTGCATATTTACTGAAGTACTATAGCGCCAAGTAGACGACACAAGAAGAAGAGACACGGACGAGTGTCTCTTCTTGTGTCGTCTACTTGGCGCTATAGTACTTCAGTAAATACGAACTCCCCAGGTGACAGGTGTGGGCGCAGACGTGTGTGCAGCAATGCGTTGGCAAGCTTTTTTTTTTCTTGCCTCTTTTGAATAAGTGGCCAATTTTCTGAAGAATCTGATACTTTATTTTTTATATTAAGCAGTGCCTGTTGAGTCTGAATTATTGGTTGGCGACTGTACTGCAAGTGTGTGTGCGGTATGCTCTCGATCCCTTTATTTTCTTTTTTATGTGGATAACAGCTGATTAAGCAAATTGAAAGAGCCAAAAATTAATTGAAAAATGGATTTTGTGCAAGACCTCGTTAGACTAAATTTAATATATCATTCGCAGTACCGACAGTGTAGAAAATGAGTGCTGCAGGGGCATCTTTTGACCTACTTGCAATAGGAATCAAGCTTTATTGCTATTATGTAAAGTTGTTGCAAAATTCAATATGCAGGAGGAGGTCTCGGAGTCTGAATGGGGATCTCCAGTATGTCGTATACACGAAAAGATGACATAGTTATGGCAACGACAGTAAATAAAATAAAAATAAAAGCAAGGAACCACACTGTTGGCGCCACTAGTGTTGGTACTGTTTGGTGTTGCATCAATAGAGGAAAGAAAACCTTTGGAGCATCATTTGACAATCTTGGTCTAGTCGTAAAACAGAATTGTGGGAGGAAAGCATCCAAGCATGCGATTGCAAGCGGCTGTTCCAAGTTGACCTCTGCAACTGCGCTGGGTTTGCCATCTGCTGCTCTGCACAGAAGTTGTAATGCGCAGCTAATTGAACTGACTCTGGAGCAAGTGTTTCCATTGCGATGGCCATGGCAATGCTTCCAGGCATCCAGGCCGAGAACTAAGGGCCTCCAATATGCCAAGCAGCAAGTGAAAGGCACAGGCTGAAGAAAGGCGCAACAACTACAGCGGCCAGCAGTAGTGAAAACTACCATGTAATGGATGTGGTGTACGATGTGCTGTTCCCAGGCTCTGATGCGACCTGTGTGCATTTCATGAGTGAAAGTAGAGGGTGATGTCGGGGGGCGCGGCCTTGCACCATTGTTGCATCACAGTACATCATTAATCATCATGAACAAACTAACGGGGGAATCTCAAATGCCAAGTTGACTTGTAGGATTTTTTTTTAATGTATCCACTTGATTTGCGAAGGCACATACAAGCTAGCTTAATGCATTATTGAGACCTAATTATTGAAGAGCAGAGTGGTTTTGCCATGCACGTCAGACTAGACATTGCACTTGTGATAGAAGTTTGTAGATTTAAAATTTGACTTAGAGTGAAAACGAATTAATAAAAAAAAATTTAAACTGTACAGATATTGGCAGCAGATGTTTACAATGTGCGAGATATAGTAGTGCGAGACTGCAGAATTGCTGCGAAGTTTTAATAGCACCACTGCGTGTAATCCACTGTTTGTCTATCTGTGACCAGCATGGTGTCCCATTGTCATATGGTGCATGCCCAAACTGCAAAAAAAGCTATGCAGCAGCAAGTGGCAATGTCTTTCCTCTTGCAGTACTTTGTCCTGCAGCAAAATACCAACCCAGGAAGCTCTGCATAGCCGAGCATTCAGACGAGTTCGTAAAAGAAAATTTGCCCTTAAGTTCGAACCAAATAATAACGCCCCTTGCAGCTGAGTTGGGAGTGTAAAGTAGTTGAAACAAGAGTTGAAGAAAAAGTGTGTGCACTTGCCAGGTCACAGTGCATCATATTTAAAGCTAAAACACTGTCGATGTAGTGAATGACACACGGGAGCAATAATCTCAAACAATTACTTTTGGGGATACTTCTGCAGTTTTCCTTAACTAGTGCCAGATGTATTGGCATCTATAGGTGCCAACCTTTCTTGCACTGCCGAGAATGCAGTCTCTAGTGAATGCCAGTGTGTCTAAGCACCAGTCGTGTAAAGTCTCTTGAAAGCTGGTGTCCCAAAAAAGTTGACCAAGGTAACTATCGACCAAGTTCAAACAAGCATGCAAAGGTGCCACCTAATATGTGTACACTGCAAACTCATCAGAACTGTTGCTCAGACCTTTGAATGTCGGCAAGATACTCCAAACCTAGTCTAGCTGCACTTTAAGGAGTATTCATTCCATGGAACGCCACTGTCTGTGGAGGCCTTCATACACATTGACAACCTAAGAACTCTGTATGTTCTCCATTCACAAGGCCACACTGCATGCTACCCTCTGTGCCTCGAGGCTGCAAAAACGGTGCCTAAATGGATGGCAATATTTAAAGGATGTTCGCCTATGCCACGAGATCGTAGAAGTGAACAAACATAATTAGATGGCATATCTATACAAGTTGGAAAGCGGTGTACTTGCCGCTGCACTTTTAGATTGCCACAATAGTGTTTGTTGCGTTTCTTTGTTTCTTGCTTGTTTACCTGGGTCACTTCTTGTCTGGCGAAACAGCAGTAGCTGCAAGTGAAGGCAAAACACGCAAACTTTCACATGCCATGAATTTTATTGGGTGTAGTAGCACTGACAACAATGCCATTGTTGCAAAGGAAGTTCATGCATGCCATTTCATAATGGTGATGCTGTACTAAAAAAAAGAATGCCATTGCTTTGGGAAGTAGGTATCATATCTGCTATGTGTTGTGACACAGCAGTGTTTCAGTGCTTGCATAGGACACAGCACAATGTATACAGCTTCTATAGCACCAGATATTTCCCTATTCATTAGGGGCACCACCGGGGCCTAGGAACAAAGGTAGCTGCTGCATTTATCATTATACAGCTGAACCTTTCTACAACTAGGGTTCATCATTTTTTTGTTCATTGCTGATTTGTTTTTACCACAATTCGGGTTTAACCGAGAAAGGTCAGCGAAAGCAAATCTGCCTAAGAGCTAAAAGTGCAGTTGGCTTCAGCTGCAAACTTACAGGAGCTCCGATTGAAGAAGCCTGGCCAGGTAATTTCTGATGTTTCAGCCTGCTGCCTAAGTAATAATGATTGATAGGAGGCCTCGTTGTATTTGTGCTCAAATATCAAATTCATTGTCTTGATTCCTGCATACTTTCATATTACCATGTGGTTTTGTTGTTCTGTATATTGGATCCAATCACAGTGCTGTAGAACAGGATGCGCAGCCATGCGGCACATTGCAGCGTCAACAAAACTGACGAAACCAGATTTTAAGAAAATGTTAAGCTTGATGCAAAATGTCCATCGAATGTAGCTAGTTAAAGTTAATTTAGAGAACTATGTTCACTGAAAAATAACCCAATTTCCAAATGAAAAAATATATATATGCTGAATTTTGGTAAAATAATATGCTGAGCCATAGTTATAGCAAAGTTGCATCCAGCATGAAAATACATTTGCTATATATACAATATTTGTTAAAAGAGCATGATCATTACGTCCTGCTGATGTCAGCAAGACAATTGAGATTTACTAAATTAAATCCAATAATTTGAGGGGTGGGGCTTCTACACATGAATTGCTGCACTAACAAGCCTGCAAAAAAAAAAAAAAAAAGCAGTGTCACTGATGCGTACAATGTGCAACAATGATGCTTGTACTAAAACTTGAGCACAAACTAACTACTATGTACAAAAACCCTACCGACACGAGGATATTGCCGCCATCATTGAAAAATAAAAATAATGCACACTTTTAAATGAAATAAATGAATGTTCTCAGCAGAAACATCTCAGTTCCCTGGCTTTGCTTTGATAGTGAGAAAAGGCTTTTCACAATGTAACTACAAAAGTCAATGATTTTGCTCTAGCAATGGCATATGCAACCACTACAACAAATATGAGATTTACAGATGTCCGTGTGCACTTCGGCTACTGTTCATTTCTTCCTCCTTGCTATTATTGTTGGAGCCAGATGACGAAAACAGCATTTGTCTCCGCATCTCGTACAGAATGATCGAGGCTGCAATCGCAGTGTTCAGGCTATCGACACCGTTGTTCGCTGGCACATGCACTCTCGCACCAACACATTCCACAGCCAGCTTGTGAGCCTGGAGGCTGAGTCCCTGTGTTTCTCCTCCCACCACAAGAACGCTCGGCACGTTGGCGTACCTCGCAGAGGTGTACTCGTAATGGGGCACACCGATGTCCATGCAATCTTCCAGCTCGTCCATGTCTCGATACGACTTATCCACTGTCAGCCTCCGTCCGTCCGCAGTCTGAATCCTGTACCTAGACTCCTCGTCATCATCTTCCTCCTCTTCGCTGTCGGAGGCTTCTGCATAATGGAGCAAACTAGTAATTAAAGGTCAACCGCACTGAAATCTCAACACCCAGAGACCCAAGTTGTCTACTCAGGAAGACGGCACTGGAAAGTGGAAGTAAGAGGCAAAGACAAATTTGCTTTATGGCACCTAAGCAGATAATCATCATCATCATCATCATCATCCTATTTTTAGTCCACTGCAGAACGAAGGCCTTTCCCTGCGATCTCCAATTACCCCTGTCCTGGACCAACTGATTCCAAAGCTGCGAATTTCTTGATCTCATCACCCCAACTGGTCTTCTGCCGTCCTCATTGTCCTTTTCAGCAACACTGGGGACGAGCTACAACAAATGATTGAGGACCTTAACAGAGAGAGTGTAAACGTGGGGTTGAAGATTAATATGCAGAAAAACAAAGGTAGTGCCAGACAGCATCTAGAGTCTGCAAAAGAATGTTTACCTAGGTCAATTACTCATAGGGGACCTTGATCATGAGAAGGAAATTTGCGGAAGAATAAAAATGGGTTGGAGCACATTCGGCAGACATTATCAGATCCTGACTGGAAGCTTACTATTATCACTAAAAAGAAAGGTGTACAATCGGTACATTCTACCGGTGTTAACATATGGGGCAGAAACATGGAGACTGACAAAGAAGCTCGAAAACAAGTTAAGGACAGCACAAAGAGTGATGGAATGAAGAACGATTGGTGTAACAAAGAGACAGGAAAAGAGCGGTGTGGATCAGAGAGCAAACAGGGATAGCCAATATTCTAATTGACAGTAAGAGAAAGAATTGGAGCCAGGCAGGACATGTAATGCAACCCGCAAGACAACCGGTGAACCATTAAGCAGATAATGTGTGTACCTATTTAATAGCAGACATGATTCCAGTTTCAAAACATGGCCAAAACAAGTGCAGCACGCTGCAGGTTCCGAGTCATTTATGAGCGGCAAGTCTCCCCTCTCTTCGTCTCCCAAGTCATGACAACTGGATTATAACCTGCTGCTGGCAATTGGCAATCAACTTTTGCCCTGCGGTCCGATGGCAAATAGGAGAGGGAGAGATGCAGTCTTTTAATGAAAGCTGGAGATGTTTTCCTGGCTGATGGCCTGGTAAGCTACCCTGGAAAGGTGTTGGGCGAAAGTGGAGTGGATGGTAAGAAATGGTAAGTGGAGTGCATTCACTGTTATATTTTAAATAATTTCAAATATGGCTTCCATTGTTCCTCTGTTTGTGCGCCAATATGTGTGCATTTAGAGGATGAAGCAGCAATTGAACAGAGACTGTCTGCAGAGTGTGAAAACAAGGCCTCTACTAAAGAATGAAGCAGACTGACATGATGATGCAATGTGGGAATGGTGCACTCCTGCAGTTGATGCCAGCAGGCCCCAGTCACAGTCATGGCCAGCCGCACTCTTGATTACAAGATAATGTACATCCAATGTTCTAATGTATACAGATAGCAGCCCCGAGCTAAAGCTTCTTGTTAAAGCGTGTTTGGGATAACTATGATGGTGACTGTACCTTCATTCAGTTCGGTGTCACTGTCTGTAGACGGTCGGCGTGCCCCAACAGTTTCAACACTGCGGTGGTCCGCTAGGTAAACCGGTGTCTCGGGGGTCACATAGCTCGGCATGTGTTCCCAAGCTATGCCACTGTATATTGGTATTCGAAAATGTGACCCAGCGCCAGCACGTACCACTTTCAACTCCCATGGGTCCACGCAGCCTGCAGCAGTAATGACAGAGCAATGCACAAGTTGAAATGATGCAGGCCAAACACTATAAATACTTAGCAGCCAACAAGCTACATAGGTAATGCAGGGAAAAGTCTCATTCCGCACGTTTCGCAGTGCATTTGGTTTGTAACCACAATGCCCTCTGCAAATTAACTACTACACATATTACAACTACAAATTCTGGAAGTTAGGTTATATGAAATCATGCATTATTTGTGCCACTTTTGTGCTTCCAGTATGTGACTAGCCATGTTTTGGTTGCGAGTGCAAGCAGTGCGCTGTGGTCGCTGATCGCAGAAACGTGTTACTCCGCTTGTTCTGTGGTAGATTCAAATCAGTGATGCTTTACATGTAATAATTACGTCACAATGAGACAAACAAAGTATGAGACTTAATTTTACATACAATTACATGACGTATACCTTTATCTTTCTTTCATGTTTGTTGCACTATTTCTTGGTTGCATATGCGAACAGTGAGAAAAGTCCCACTAGTTTTTGTAACATTGCCTCGTATAAAGTGTGTTGTGAATACACGCAAAAAAAAAATTGCGCGGCAATTTCGTGTGTATTCGCCGGCTTCTTTCACGCTTGGAAGAAACACATTTATGTAGCACATATTGAGAAACAGAAAGCTGTATCGGCAGTTTCTCATGTTGCTCTACAATTTTCTCATTGACAGTTTTAATCTAATTATAATAATTGGAAAGCTGATTAATTAAGATACATTATCTATTAGACAGAATGCAAAAAATAATCTGTCTCTCCAAGCGACGGCAAACAACATTACCTTAGTTCTGTCCAGCTCCATAGAGTTTGCATATTTTTAAAGTTTGGCTCAAGTTAAGTGAAATACCCTATATATGAACTATGTGTACAGACCCACAAGTAGTGTGAATCATACAACTTGGAAAAGCTTCGATGCTGATGGGATTTTTGTACAAGTGTATTTCCAATATTATCCAAATAAAGTACTCTTATTGCAAGCAAGACAAAATTACTGCGCTTGCAAACATTAGTAAATGCATCATTGCTTCCACTGCCTCTTGTTAGATAGGGGACCTTTTTCCGAGCCCCCTTTGAGTTCCCCAGACCACATCAAATCGCAGCACAGCTAATTGAGAAGCGCAGAAACACGGAAAGCACATTCCAGAGGAGCGCACGGGCAAACAAGTTGAGGGCCCCCACTTCATACGCCGCCGGTTGGGCTATTCAATGCTTGACTATTCCTGAGAAAGCGAGGGGATAGCCCGGCACTGCTGGAAGTAAAGTGGGTCCCGAACCAAGACGGCTGTAATGCGCCGTGACAACCTTCTGGCTGTAATGCACCGTGACAACAAGACGGCTGTGATGTACCGGGAAGGCCTGGCAGCGTCGCACCGGCTGCCTTTGAAGAGAGCATTGCACCACAGCAAGGCAAGACCGCGGGGAGCCGCCGGGTGTGACACCTTCGCACGGGCGCCTTCCATTGGCTGAAGGTGGCGTCATCTGAGCGGGCTCTCCCATTGGCCGAACATGACGCGCCTTCCAGAGATCGAAGGGCTTAAAAGACGCAGACCGGGAGCAGAAGAGGATTCCAGAGATTCTACAGCATTCCCTGATTCACCTCTCTCGAACTTCTTGCCGCGGGCCGCAGCGTCCGAGTTGCTGCCGGCCCGTAATGACTGTACGACTGTTCATTGACGTCTCACTGTAAATAATGTAAAATAAACCTTCCCAAGTTTTTTTCATCCCGAAGTCCGTCCCCAACTCCTACAACTGGCGCTAGCGGTGGGACCATCCTCAACCCCTACACTTTATAATAACGAAAATGACATGGTAAATTCACTTAGATGCTTTCTTGTCGTGTTCCATTCAAAGGTTTGTCAGTATTTGCCTGTAATATCCTAGAGAGAAGTTGTACATTGTGAGTTTCGCTCACCTACCTTGAATGAACCAATATATTGGGCAACAACCTAAGAATTCAGTACTGGCTTTGTAAAAAAAAAAAAAAAACTGCAATGCAATGTCCTCTATGCCTCTGTGCTCGAAAATGTATTTCTTAAGGGGACACTGATATTGAAACAACTTTTGACCACACCAGAATGTCACAGAAATGAGTAAGCGTAATTGGCTAGTGTATATATATAAGAATTATGTTGAGTTTGACAGCACTGCATTTGCGACTGCATTCTTAGGTGGTCAACCAATATATTTTGCTGTTATGTCATGAATTTCGAAAGTGTTTGTTCAGGTAGTGTTAACTGTTTATCGATAAGTAAAGACTACACTAAAGTGCAAAGGAATCAAACACTCAGCCTAGCATGTTTAGATAACTTTCCGTATGTGAGAATGACCTGAACATAAGAAAGTAGTTTGAAATATGTGACATCAAATTTTTATAATAGTGTGCATACATACATACATATATATATATATATTTGTTTTATTTCGTGATACTGTCAATCCGATCAGGGGTTTTTAGAGTACTGGGTCAGAAAGGTCTGTAGACATCGTGGTACAGGCATTCACAAAAGTATACAAGAGGGTAACTAGAAAGTGCTAAAAGATAATGTACCTATGTTAGCAGCATTGAGTAGGGCAAGAAGTAATGCATAATGAACTTATTTTGGTTACATATGATGTAGTGCAAAAGAAGAAGAAAGGCAATCACATGAAATATAAAACTGATAACATCATTCACAATTTCGCATCACAGGTTTCCATTATACCTGGTAAGTAAAACAATGATGAACACAGTAATGACAGCATCACTTGTTGCTGACAACACAGTTGGCCAGCGAGTTCAACAAATTTGTCAACAGTGGGCTGTGCGACCACCGTCTGGGCTAAAGCATTCCAGTCATGGACAGTTCATGGGAAGAACGAAGGACTAAATGTTTTCACGCAAAATTACTCTTGGAGTGTAAGGTGATGCTTATGACGCGTTTCTCTGGAAGTGTTATAAGAAATGTAGGTGTCACAATCCACTTTAACCTTATTATGCAGGATGAGATACAGAAATTTCAGTAGGCGTAGCACTGAACGACTGGTTAGTGTATAAAGGACAATCTGTGGCAACATCGGCACAAGCATGTAGGTGAACCTATAGCTGTTACAGAGGAAAACTGAATATTAACTGCACTGATGCCATGAATTGTATTCTGATGATGGCTGGACTGTCCGCCAAAACGTCTATTTCATTAAACATTTCACTATACCATGAAATGCTTCGTTCTGGTGCGTTTGTGTGAAAGAGGCACCTCGATGCATTTCTGCTTTTCATTTGCAGTTCATCAGCACTTTCCTTGATAAGTGTAATATGTAAACACACCGTGTCTGTGCAATGCTACAGTTTCCCAGCATATCACAGACCAGCTAGCCCAACTTCTGCCCTGCTAACCACTTGCCTTTTGAAAGCAACAACTGGCTGCATCCCGCAGCTGCAGCAGTTCGGATCAGTGTTCCCATGTTTCCAGGATCTCTAACATTGTCCAAAATCACGCTGACAGGGATGGTATCTCCTGTTCTTTGAATCTCGATTTGGTCCACGGATGGCTTTTTGAACACACCTGGAAAAAGAAAACGACTGTACATTCGTACGCGCGCTAACACACAGTTCGCTTCATTTCAGGAAAGCTGTGCTTCATTCAGCTGAGCGCGCTCACAAAACGTACATACTTAGTCCGTTTAGAATAAAATCTTATTAACAGCAATGTGCTCTGAGGTAATTAAAACTTTCAGACTTCACGGCGTCAAAGAGGATTGTTTGAAGATGTACTTAGATGTACAATGCACTTAGAGACAGGAGTAAAAGCCGTACCCATTATTCCAGGGCATGTTGTCATGTCGGACCAAATTTTCATCTTCTTGTAAAACACCTTCTTTATCTGGTCTTCCCTTAGAGTTTCCAAGGGCAGTCCTTCTATGTTTTCCGGAAGCGTGAAGTAAATGCTTTCGCACTCAACGCCGGCCTTCAGCGCATCAGCGATTAATCTCTTTCCTTCCAGGAGGACCTTGTTTAGCTTCTCCCTCCTGCGCTTCATCTTCAGCTGCATCATGGTGTTCCTGTAACAGAGCGCTACGTCAAAACCGTCCTTGCTTTGAACTGAGGCAAAGTAATAACGTGCCTTCGCGCGCCTTCAAGGGTCGACTGCGGTACTTACGCGAATTCATCGTCATCACTGCCTAACTTGACGTATCGTGGCCCACAAATAGGGTCGCTCGCCGGTTTACTCGTATCTTCTGTTTTCGAAGTCGGATATATGACTTTCTGGGCCGTTCTTACAAAACCCTTTCGACGAAATCGCACCGATTGGACGGACATTCCCGACCGAACGTGAGTGCAGATCGTAATAAAGGTGGACGCGCTTCTTCCTAGAGACCCCATGATCGCAGAAATGCTCGTTCGTTAAATGAATTTACACGGTGTCTTTCAAGCGCAGCGACTTATATGACTCACTCAACTGAAGTTCACGCAGTTTAGTGTGTGTGCATGCCGCTCAGCACATCAATGAGCGGGGCCATTTTGGATTATAGTGGATCTGGCTGACTACTGAACGGCAAGCAGAACAGAAACCGAAACTAAAAATCTACTGCGCGCTTTCTTGCGTCAGGTCAATTTACTAAGCGCAACTGGGTACGTGTTCCGCGTGAAAAACGCCAAAGTTGTTGACCATCCTTTGCAGGTCGAATGCGGACGCCGTTCGGCTGAGGAAGAAGGCGATGGGTTGAGCGCGAGGTTGGTGAGCGCGTGGTGGCGCGTGATTGGTGCCCCGCCCCCCTATCTATTCGCCTCGCCTGCGGTACTTGTGCAGCTCGCACAGGTCACCTTGGGCATCTGGCGACCGGGCTTCCGCGACAGCAGCTACAGCCAGCCGAACTTCGACAGCTCGCCGAGACTCCTTTCAAACCGTGAAGTGCTTTCGCGAGCTTCGACGTCGGGTGAGTGGAAGACGGAGCCGGTCGGCCCCCGATTCTCGCATCTGCGGGCGGCTAAAGGATTTCGAATCCGACGCACGCGATGGTCTCGTGAGCCGATCAGCCGTTTTGCCTCTAGGAAATGAAACTTCCGTCTAGTGTTACCAAACAAGAGACCTTGGCGATTCGCAGGCATGTTTACTTTGCTAAATGACCGCTCGACGCGCGCTTTAATCGTGGAATTCCCAGAGAGCGCGTCTCCTACGGCTTCTTAACGCGCGAGATGCGCGTCATATTGGGCAGTTTGGCATGGCTGTTTTTCGTTTCGATCTTGTGCAACATTGCAGCATTGTGACTTCACATTAGATGATGCAAGTGTGCGCCGGAACTATAGTGAACTATATATATAGCCGAAAACGAACCACTGTTTCCCTCAAACTGGACGCTTAATTCGTCGATCGTATCGGAAATTTAGGTGTTCGGGGTAAAAATACGCTACTGTGCAACAGGATACATTTGATTGCATATGCATGTCCACGGAACTAGTGCCTATGTCTAGCTGTGTTGGACCCTAATAAAACGACTTCAAGGTTCAGTGCAGCTGCCTCGAGTTTGATCAGTTAAATAGTACGTTTAGTCAGTTTAGCTAGCCGACCATCGCTTAGCGGTAAGGATTAGCGGGCGCGCGCACTTTTTGACTTGCGCTTTTGCATAACGGCAGTGTTTTACTTAATCGAGGTCGTTGCTCGCGTACCAGACGTGGGCATGCTCGGCTTGGCAGAGCTTCAAGCTGTTGCGTCTAGGCCGTTTTGCGACTGTTGTAGGGCGACGATATATCTTGCGCAAGGGCCAAAGGCCATTTGAGTTGACGTCCAAGGTGACCTTGACGGAACTTGGCGTATCTTGTTTACGATCTCTGCTACAAGGAGACACGTAACTGATGCGCCTGTCGAGGAGGCTTACGTTTTCAGTTTCACCTCGAATTACGCGCCTCGGCCTCTGTTTGCGCGAGCGGTGCGAGCGCATTCCGGAGTCCGAAAGAGGACGGCGCTTCGGAACTAATTTGCTGTTTGTGCTGAACATTTATCTACGTTTATTTTAACCCGGAGTACGCTGCACTCATTTCTAAACTTTTTTTTTTTTTCTTCTGACGTACGTTTCCCGAGGAAGTGCAGGAACAGTGCGTGGTGTTAATTGTGAAGGATTTTTCGCGAGGCCTTCTATTTTAAGGCTTGACAGGGATCTCCGGCCCAAGGATTCAGTCCTCTTGGCATAGGCTGTGTTTCTGTTGTTGACGTATACTTTATCTTATTTTCCTTTTTGCACCGCGAACTTTGGCATTAACTTGTGTCTTGCTTCAGCTATACAGTAGTGCACTGACCGTTCCAACTCCGCTTCGACGGTCTTGAAGCTAATATCTGTGCAGATTTCTGAGCATCAAGTTATTCTGGAACGAACCACTCCACAACAGTGATTCATCACCATTGAAAAGTCTGAAATGCACGACATGCATTCTTACGAGGGGACTATATTCGGGATGTACTAATCATGGTGTGAAAGTAATCCAGGAAAACAGTGAAAGTCCTGTATATAATGAATGCAGCAATTCTTTCCTTCTGTTGTAAGCCGTTATCATACTTTGCTTGTGGTAGGATTATCCTGGTGATGAATGTAGGTGGGTGCAGAGCTCAGACAGCTAGCTGACCGTGCATGAAAATTGGGGAGATATGAGAACCGAGTTGTTGCATTGTGTTGGCCCACGTTTCCTTTAGATGTGCAAATTGAATAGCCGTGTTAAACTTCGCAGTGCATAAGTGGGGTATATAATATTGTGATGTAATCAATACTTCAGTTGAACGCTGTGTGGTCAGGTACGAAAGTATCATTTAGAAAACTGGTTACTGGCCAAAAAAAGAAAAAAAGATGCTGAGGAAAGAAAGATTGAAAGAAGACATCTTGGAACCTGTACGCACCCCTTGCTTACAATGAGTTAGCCGTGATCGGTTAGCATTCAAATCAACTGTGCCATGTTTGTGGTACCATGGGCAATCTTGTAGTTACATTCTTCTTGCACATCCCTTTATATAGTTCCAGGCTTCTTTGGTAGTTGGTATTGAATTAAACCATCACACTTAAACAGCTACCCCCCAGTTTCCTTTTTACTCAAATAGTGGTACTGCGCTCCAGAAGGCAGCACTACAAAGGCTAGGAATACTTTTCATTGCTTGCATTCACGACGAAGAAATGGCGCGTCGTATAGAAAACAGATTAAGTATGCATCATGCTTTTGGACGCAGCTTGGGCCTCATACTTTTGTCCCAAAATGTGGTGTAATCATTACAGGGACAGGCGCATGTGTGCACCTATTTGCCACTGACCATGCGGAGTGGCACACGGCAGCCACGGTGGCGCTGTTTGTGCTCCCAACTAAAAATGTATTGCGTTGTTTACTGGAAACGTTTATCACTCGAAGTGTTCACAAATGTGGTTTGACGTAACCTTACGGCTCCAGTTGTAGTTGTAATATACTACAAAGTAGTTGCACTCGCTCACTCTCAGCATTACTGATGGGAGTCTTCTTGCGAGCATGTCTGCAATGAGTTTCCTACATGTGTGCACACATTTCCCTGCAGTTAAGAGCGCAAGATGGCTGGCCACTTCACTTACCCTCCTCCCGAGGTGATGAAGGAGCTCAAGGCCACTGCCGAGGCCATTGTGGCACCTGGCAAGGGCATCTTGGCTGCTGACGAGAGCACAGGTGAGTCAGTCGTGGCACCTTGAAATTAGATTACACGTGAAATGGTCCCTATACCTGTAGTGCATCATGAAACAGTTGACTTACCTCCTTCAGCTTAAGATTTGTGAAGTCGTGAACTGGTATATTTCTCTTGCTTTCATTTCTGAGCAACAACGTTACAGGCCTCTAACTGCAACCTATTCCTCCCGTTTCTTTTATTTTCCGTTTTTTTTTTTTCAAAATTTTTTTTTCTTTTCGAACTCCAGTTTTACATTCTTTAACATATTTGTACTTTTCTACTCGGTAAGCCTTTAGCAATGCCTGTCACTAGAAATGTGTTAAGGTCAAAAGAGAAAGCTCTTTGAAATGGCTTGCTTTTATTTGTAAAAGAAAATACTTTGAGTTGGCGGTGGCATACTCTGGGTTCACTGTAATTTGTTTACACCGTATTGAGTCTTCAGCATTAGCAATTCTCATTTGGGCCTGCTCGTTGTAACCTCACACAGCCACCATGGGCAAGCGGCTGCAGGGGATCGGTGTTGAGAACACCGAGGAGAACCGGCGCCAGTACAGGCAGCTGCTGTTTACCTGCAGTGAGCAGATGAACAGTGCCATCAGCGGCGTGATCCTGTTTCACGAAACCCTCTACCAGCAGGCCGACAATGGAACTCCGTTTGTCAAGATACTTGAAAATCGCGGCATCATCCCCGGCATCAAGGTGGACAAAGGTGTTGTGCCCCTGATGGGCACTGACGAAGAGAGCACCACACAGGGTGCGTACATTATGTTGCATTCAGTGCATGTTTGTTGTTTCATGCAGATGTTCGTACACAAGTGGTAGTCTTGCATGGCGCTACATGCACTTGAAGTTTTTCTTCTTTTTTTTTCTCTCCTGTTTAGCATTGTGTGATGCACAGAACATTTGCTTGTGAAGCAACATTTCATCTGCTGAGGTCGTGGGTTTGATCCCTGCAGCATTTCAATGGGCCGCGATCCAAACATGCTCGTATACTTAGATTTAGGTGCAGATTAAAGAACCGAAAGTCTGTCAGAGTTAATCGTAAGTCCTGCATTACAGCATGCCTCATAATCTGATTGTGGTTTTGGCCCTTAAAAACGCTATAAAATAATTTTGAAGTTTTCTCCATATCTTGCAGCCGACATTGACATATTAGTTGGTTTCAGAAGGTTTCCAGCTAACATTTGAAACATCTCGCACTGCCATAGAAAAAAGTTATGACTGGTGGCAGTGCATGGATTTTTTTATTCATTGTTTATGTAGGTAGTGCCATGAATCCACTAGCTACTGTGTAAATACATTGCAGGTGATGGATCGCTGTAGGCAGAGGGGGCTATTTTTTGCTATTTTTGTGAAAGATGGCAAAGTGCCAACAGTGAAGTTATAAAAAGAGGAGGTGAGGAAAGCAAGCTCTTAAAATATACTCTGCACTACAATAGTGCTCCAAGATGCCATGCCAATGAGCCTGCATTGCAGAACTAGTATAACATATCTCATTCTTGCATCCTTAAGTGACATGGGCACTTGGTAAGGTCAGTAAAGAG
The DNA here is from genome assembly GCF_050947875.1 of Dermacentor variabilis. Lineage (NCBI taxonomy): Eukaryota > Metazoa > Arthropoda > Arachnida > Ixodida > Ixodidae > Dermacentor > Dermacentor variabilis. The sequence continues at coordinate 56,299,918 of NC_134570.1, read as the reverse complement.
ACGCTACGTAAATCTTGCACACATGCACCTGTTACCACTGACACTTCAAAGTCTTCCAGAAAGCAGCTTGTCTGCTTGTAATTGTTTGTCATCTGGTACCCAATTGCAGGATCGTACTAACAAGGAACTGTCAACTGCTTGTGCGCTGAATGTGTTGAGGAATAATGCTCATGGAAGCTTCTTGCTTTGACTGTCACGGTAGTATGTATTCCCACTGCTGATAAAAACAGGCTGCATGTGAGAGGGTGGAATAATAGTCTGCAGGTCATGTCGGAGGGTAGCTTCTAGACCACCACAAATCTTATGGAAGTGTTATTCTCTGTGACATTGAGTGCCACAGGGGCCCAATCAGATTGCCAGACAGCTCTTGCCATGCGTGTAGCGGCCTGTATTCTTATGGTTGTACATTTAGTATTTGTTGTGTTCTTGTCCTGCATTCACGGTGGGAGCAGATGTCTTGCTGTAACCTACGCCCCACTTATGTCTTGTGCCTGTCTTCCACACTGCATGATATCGACCAGAACAGGCCTCGAGACAGATTTCACAGGAAGAGCCTAGTGTGGTGATGACTTTAGTGCAATTTGATATCCGTGGCCTCTCCTAGACACCATTGTCCTCATCTTATCTAGAGGCCGTCCAGACGGCAGAGTGAAGTGCTACAGATGGCAGTGTTTTTATGCCTTTCGTTATCGTAGATAATGCCCAACTCCTCTTACCCTTGTGGTAGACCCATCATAGGTGTCTGGCGCAGGTAGTCGCTTCAGTGCAGACTTTTGTACTCCAGCACTCCTTGTAGCAGTTCTTGGGTCATTTTCTCCCCGTAATTCCTTTTTTTTTTTTTTACAATAAGGTCATTTTCTTTTATTTCCAGTCTAAGTGAAAGCATAAATTGCCTTTCGGTTTTAACCCCCCACTTTTGAGTGACTGAGCACCTCTGGTGTCTGCATATATTTTTTTGTTTATACTCTTGGAGGGTCTCTTATATAGGGGGTGGGGCAAGGAACATAGTTTTTGAACAGTGCAAATATAAAAGTAAAACATACAAAAATCCTTAAATACTGCAATTATACAGTACAAAGACAATATCCTCTTAATGTGTTAAAAAACAGACTGCATGCAGGCTCTTGCTAAACACATGTTATTAATGTTAGCGAAATATTGCGCTGGTCAAGAAGGCTGCTTTTGCTATTTTGCTGCAGGCCTTGATGACCTGACCAAGAGGTGCGTCCAGTACCGCAAGGATGGTTGCCGTTTTGCCAAGTGGCGCTGTGTGCTCAAGATCCGCCCGCACTGCCCGTCGCCCCTCTCCATCCTGGAGAATGCCAATGTCCTGGCCCGCTACGCCGTCTGCTGCCAGCAGGTTAAATTCTTCACTTGTCAGACTATTTTCTCTCGGAGACTGCTATTATACTCGAATCGTACATTGGCAATGCTCTTTGCTTGCATGCGGGTCCAAAATATGGTGAATTGGATTTGAAAAATCTGAACCTATTTCCCACCAAATTAGTAGAATGACCCGTTTCTGAAACCGGCAACTACAGTGCACTACTTGTGCTTGCGAAAAAGACGTAGTATGTCACATACTGGAAGCACAAAGGTTGCACAAATGACACTTTGACTTGACTTAAGTTGTAATATATGAAGTAGTTAATCCATAGAGCGCACTGTAGACGACGAACTGCACTGAAATTTATGTGGATTGACTTTTATGACCACACCACTTGCCACCAGCTTAGTTGTCAAAACAAAACAAGGCCATTCTTCTGTGTCTGTAACATGGTTTTGTGGCTTAGTGGCTGTGGTGTTGCGCTGCTAAGCACGAGGTTGCGGGTTTAAATCCCGGCTGCGGCAGCCACATTTCAGTGGGGGCGAAATGCAAAAACGCCTGTGTTCCGTGCATTCGGATCGCATTGAAGATCCCCTGGTGGTCAACATTAATCCAAAGTCCCCTACTACAGCGTGCCTAAATCAAATTGTGCTTTTTGCATGTAAAACCCCAGAATTCCTTGTAAGGTTTTGGGCAAGTTCCCTATAGATGTTGCCTCCTCTATCACTACTACATGACGGGAAGAAATCCTGCTTGATGTATGAAAGGAATGCAAGCCTCTGTGCGCTTATCAAATTGCTTTTGCTGTTTGTTTGAGTAAAGTTATATTTGGGAGGTGGGATAAAAAAACTGATTCAAAGGTTGCATAATGCAGCTAGTATCGATGGCTGCCCGTACCATCTTTGAAATTACATATTCCGGCTTATTATAAAGATCCTTTCTCCAGCTCAATGTAGCTAAGAGTTCATTGATTTTATTGACATCATTGATTTTATTGACATAAATAAGGCACATTGGCTGAAGATGTTAATGAAAGCCACTCGTATATTAGTGCAGCAGTGAGCAGCAGAGCTGTGTAGAAAAGGTAACAAATAACTATTTTTGCACATTAAACTTCAGCATACAGCTGTCATTTTAAATCTCAACTTATGGCACTTGCTTAGCCAAACTGAAGTCTAGAATTTGCTGTGCTAAAGCAAAGTTGTGTGCAGAGTTCTAAAGCATGGGTTCTGTTTTGGCTGCAGGCGGGCATTGTGCCCATCGTGGAGCCCGAGGTGCTTCCCGACGGTGACCATGACCTTGACCGGGCGCAGAAGGTCACAGAGCAGGTGCTGGCCGCAGTGTACAAGGCCTTGAATGACCACCACGTCTACCTGGAGGGCACTCTGCTCAAACCCAACATGGTCACCGCCGGGCAGAGCTGCACCAAGAAGTACACGCCAGCCGACGTGGCCCGCGCCACCGTCACCACCCTGCAGAGGACTGTGCCGGCTGCCGTTCCCGGTGCGTACAGCCTCCACTTGCACTTCCAACTATAAAACTGAAATGGCCAGGGAACAAAGGTGCCCCCTCTTGTCATCTGTATGCAAGGCCTCTCCACCAGTGATGTTTCAGGTTGCCTTTTAACTCCTTCAGCATTAGATCACGGGGATGCAGGGTTACAAAGAAAGCTTGAAGGAAACTGAAGACCATGCAATGAGTGATAAAACAGAAACTAGCAGGCAAGTTAAAGATGGCAGATGGTACACATTTCTCAGATGAGTGATGGAAATGTTAACGTAAATGGAGGTGGAGTTCAGAATGTTCTGTAATGTGTAGAACTTGAATGTGGTGGTGAAAGAAATCAATTCCAATGAGATATTACATAGAGTAGAGATTAGGAAAGCTTCAAAATATAAGATTCATTGGTAAAAATAGCAGTAAGGGACGTATTGCCACCCTTCGTGCATTGCAAAAAGTACTGCAGAAAACAAACGAGTACAAATACAGCCTTTCCAAGTGAGGCTCCTCTCTCCACGTCTGTCTAGCAGTTTACTAATTCTCCTGTGTTCATCCTGGCAGTGTTGAAATATAGTAATTAACAATGCAAACCTGATCGACTTTCACCTAGATCAGGGTCTCCTATGAGTAATCTAGGTTAGCTGCTTGCAGGTGATCCTGATCACGAGAAGGAAAATTGCACAATAAGAATGGGTTGGAGCGCATAAAGCAGGTATTACCAAACCATGACTGGGACCTTACTGCTATTATTGAAAAGTGCAGTCATTGGATTCTACCATTACTAACATAAGGGGCAGAAACTTGGAGGTTAACAAGGAAGCTTGAGAGCAAGTGATGGATCGCACGAGTGATGGAACAAAAAATGTTAAGTGTAACATTCACCGACAGAGCAGTGTGGATCAAAGAGCAAGTGGCGATAGCCGATATTCTAGTTGACATTAAGAGGAAACAGTGGAGCTGTGCAGGCCATGCAATCCGGTAGTCATTAGAGTTGCAGAATGGGTTCCTGGGGACAGGAAGTGCAGTCAAGTGTGGCAGAAATTTAGGAGGGTTGATGAAGTTGGAGAATTTGCAGGAACAACTTGCAATCGACTAGCACAAGACAACAGTAATTGTAGATGATATTGGGAAGTTACCGCACACAAAACACAAGACTTGAAGAAAGGGGCAACATGAAGCGTTTCTTCAAATCTCGTGTTTTGCTTGTAGTAACTTCCCAGAATCGAGAACCACCAACTGGCCTACACCCACACTCTATGTTAATTGGAGATGCTTGGAGAGGCCTTTGTCCTGTAGGGGGCATAAAAAGATGATGATGACGACAATGATGACTACGATGATGATGATGGACCTAGATGCACTGCAAGACGGCCTGAAATGGCATACTAATATCAAAGTTGAAAATGGGCAGGAATTTGGCCATTCGTTGCACCAAATGTGGATGCAAGCCTGTTTTCAACCAGATGCATAATTTACGCAGGTTTCGCGACATGCACTAGTGAAATCTTTGTGGCTTTCACGAAGCTTTGCAAGGGGCCTTGTCAGCTTGCCACTGGTCACATTTTATTGACAAAGTGTTGGGCTATCTCCACAGTACAATGGTTGAGCATTCTTTTTGGTTTCCTCAAGAACACATAACGTGGTTTTAGCATCCTCTTTCTTTTGTTCAGCGTATGTACCGCAGTTACAAATAAAACACACTTGTTGTCAGTCAGTGCCTAGTCCTGTTCTCTTGTCCCACATCTTGCGCCGTTTTTACACCATGAGCCTAAGTGTGGCATCAGTTGCATCGTGCAGCAAAGCTCGTAGTACAGTCTTATTGCCTTTGGTACACAGGCATCACATTCCTCTCCGGAGGCCAGTCTGAGGAGGAGGCCTCCATCCACCTGGATGCCATCAACAAGTACCCTGGCAAGAAGCCGTGGGCCCTGACCTTCAGCTATGGCCGTGCCCTGCAAGCCAGTGCCCTGAAGGCCTGGAGCGGCAAGGCGGGCAACGTCAAGCATGGCCAGGAAGAGTTCCTGAAGCGTGCCAAGGTGAGTTGAGCACGTTAGTGTCGCTTGCGCACCCTCTCTTGCATGATCAGACATCACCCTCTTTTCATGTTTTTTTACAACAGTGACATGCATCTTTAAAATGTTCTGGTAACTAGCTACATACACAGGCAAAACAATTTAGATGGGTCAAGTGTGCTGGACAGTGGCCAGAGAGGGGCTTGTTTCCTAGTTAACATATGTGATGTTAGGAGCGTAATCAAAGAATGTTAGGAACAGCCTTTTCATATTGTTATCAAGGTGGTTTAAAAGCCTGAAGGGGCTATTGGCTCAGTGTTTTATCAATTAATGACCAGTTAATTAGAATGAGTTCATATTATCCTAAGGCAATGTTGCTTATTATGTAACGGTAAACTTCAGTCTGCTGCAGTCAGAATAGCAATGAGTTTTCTATAAAGCTGTCTTGATATCTCTGAAAATATAAAAGTTATTCCAGATGTAATACATATTAGCGTGAGGGGGAAAATTAAAAAGAATGAAATTGCATGATTGTAATAGAGACGCCTAATTAATTTCTTGGTGTATTACGAATACCGGCTTCATGGCATCTCTTGTATTTTGGTGCAGCTTGTACAATATTTCAATGGGATGCCGACTTGTCCTGATAGCATGAGACCTGTGCAAATCTGTGTGGGCTTTCAATTGTTCAAACTACCTTTGAAATCTTTGAAGTCATATGGACTTTGCAGCTAAACTTGCATAATGGAGCTCTCACATTTGATGCTCATTGAAAGTACACACGTGGGAGAGAAAAGCAGTGCTATATATATATAGTACTGCTTATTAATCTGTAATAATTGCTGTCCTGCAGTTATAGCTACCATACTGTTAACTTCTTTCTCATGAAGGTTTCATATCCATTTCATAACTTTCAGTAATGATTGCCTAGCCTTACCTGCAGAAGTCTTAGGGGACATGGCTTTATCACTAGTGTTCAAATTCTAAAACCATTGTATCTGTTTGGCATAGCTTTTCACCCCCGAATGTAGCATGTTAGTGTGCTGAAAGCAGTATAGTGTGACAGTTGCACGGTGGTCTAACATGCTGCATGTGTTTGCATTTCAATATGCATGCTTGGCAGTAGGAAGCTGCATAAAAACTTGCACGTCATGCTTAGGCAGTTTCCTGTATGCTATACTGCAATTTGCAAGTGAAGGTCTCTATCAAACATGGATATAATGAATTATCAGGTATGATGGACTACACCTAAAGTTTGCTTGCCCATGCTGTATTGGATAAGCATTCTAGTGCTACAAGAAAACGGAAAAGGCAAGCTCCCGGAATATAGTGGTAACAGCAAAGGGAATACTAGTTCACTCGCAGCTCAATATCTGTTACGGTAGGCAAAATACCAAATACACAGCAAGAGAAATGGCACATTCTGAACGTAGGTAATATTGGCAAGTCCAATTACAAATATTAGGTGTAATAAAGACATTTTAGTGTTGGGTGTGACGTTATAAACTAGGTTAAACATTATGAGAATGAATTAAAGGCTCCATACTAAGAGCACAGGTGAATTTCCACAACTTTAGAGCCATGTGTGCAAATTTAGCTTTTAGAAACAATGTCAATTTTGAAGGTTCACCAAAGCCAGCTAATTTAGTGGGATGGCTACCGAAACCTTGGCTGTCCAACTACATTGAAGTGGAATGTCTTAGTAATGCACGTTTTCTTTCCTTTTATTTGCCACATTCCCTTTCCCCACACCCTCCCCCTCCTTTTGTTTTCAATTTATTTTAGGCTAACCACTTGGCTTGCCAAGGGCTGTACACCCCTGGTTCCATTCAGAGCCTGGTCGCCGATCGCTCCAACTTTGTCCCCACCCATTCCTACTGATTTCGCTTTTTTTCTGGCACAGCCTCAAATCTTTGGAGTGACGGCACTTTACTTTTTTGCCTACCTGAATTTCTTTGTTTTTTGTGCCGTTCTGGTTGGGGAAGCACTCTGTAGTTTCCTTGTTTGGTTCTCGATGTCTGCAACTTTACCTGCTGTACAACCTTTCTTTTCTTTTTCATGCATACCCACTTTTTCTTTAGCTGCACTGCTTTCCCTAAGCACCACTTTGCTGAATAGAATGAACAACTGTTAGTAGAGTTGCATGGCTTATTGATAAAGTTTGTGCATCTTTCAATGAGGTGTTACTTTTGTGATTAGTGTGGTATCCTTTTGTACTTGATGCATGGACCTTTTTGTCAATGCAGAGCAAATTGCACTCCTTGTTTTCAGATTTGCATCTATTTTATAATGTTTCACAGTCTACAGACATCTTGCATGCATTTGTGCTAGTTTTGTTAACTTGGTGTGCAATGGACACCTTGTTTCGTAAATGCAGTTTGCTTTAACATTCCTCTAGAGAGCATTGTCTGTTGCATACTTTCCAGAATGTTCTCTTGCCCAGTTTTTGAAGTTGTTTGCACTAGAAATTTGTTTTTGTTATAGCGAGAATTTGGCATGTCCAACACTGTCGGCATGTTTTTCCCTGCATTCTAATAAGCTTGATATTTGCATGTGCCGCATGCACATTCTAGTGGCTCTTTTTGGTTACCGTGTGCTTCTGTTTTGCAATGCCTTGTTTATTGCGCCTAAGCAGACCAATGTGTATTCATGCACTTTTACAAAGATGTCATGGCTGCGTGCAATTTTTATTTGTTTATAAGCTCTTGAACCACTTTTGGCATTGTTTTTCTCTTGAGAGCTTTATTTTGCATTTTCTTGCCATACCTCGATTTATGAGGCCCTTTGTTTACAAAAGGAAATTGTGTACAGAAACTGATTCTTTAGCCTCTACTCATGTCTTCAGTTATGTTATAGCGTGCACATTGTATGAGCCTTGTGCCAAGTGAATCGCCTGGAGTATGTGACGAATTGTTGTTTCTGCCATGTGCCTTACGTTTTGGTATATGTACTTCCAGAATATGCTGTTGTGCGCAGTTTGCAGTCTTTACAGTGCAGAGTGAAGTGCCTGCCAGTGATAGCGATTTTATATAAAGCCACACCAAGTATGTTGTAAAGAGTGGCAGTGACAGTGTTTTATAAGCTGTTGTGATGTGTTCTGTTTCCAACACAGGCCTGCAGTGAAGCTGCTCTAGGAAAGTACGGCGGCGGTGTTACTGGAGCGGCTGCCTCAGAGATCCTCTTTATCAAAAACCACGAGTACTGAGCCCTCCCCTCTCCCATTCAATCATGTCCGGTGTCTGCGTAACATACTTGACGGCAGTCTTTTCTCTCTCTGTCTCGACTAGCTGTAGTAGCATTCAGTCGCCTCCCCTCTGCCGTGCTCCAAATTTTAGACGTATCTAAATGGTGCCCCCTGTGTGGTTTCGACATTCCCCTAATGCTAGTGCCATTTGGTGTTTGCCAAAACAGCTGACGTGCTGTGCACAATAAAAATTGAGTTGTTGGCCTCGCATTTTTTTTTTCTTTTCTTATGCACCCTCTGTAAGTGGTCTGTTTTACAAAAAGAAATGCACAGGATTTTGTCAGAGCAGACCACTTCAGTGTACTAAGCTCCACAAGAGTGGTCCATATTGCAAAGGAGTTCGCACATTTATAGAAGTCTCAATACCACAGGTTGAACAGAAAATCCCAACACTATTTTTTTTGCACCCTAAACAAAGAGCAAATGGTGTTATATCTGTGTGCAGATTCATCGCTGTGTACTATCCATTCGGACTTTCCATTTCACCTTTTCATTGCCAACAGGTGATCATACATTAGATTTCTAAGAGCGTGAATTAGTCTTGCCCCCCTCCCCACCTCTTTCTTAGTCAAAATAAGGTACACACCGGTAATTACAAATATATGTACTATGTATCTTACACTGTTCTTCCACATAGTCCCCAAACCGGTTCAAACATTTGTCCCGTCGAGCACTAAATTTGAGATGCCTTTGTCAATTGGCAATGCACGCGGCCTCCCAGAATGCTCATTGTCATGCAAGACTACACGGCCTTTTGCGAACTCTCAACACCACCAATTGTCAGAGTGAGACACCTCTCCCCATACGTGGGCTGGCTGCATGACCCTGTGGATTTCGATGGGTGTTAGTCCCTTGATCCACAGAATACTAATTGCACTTCGTTGCTCGTACACCATGGGCATGTGAAGCACAACCACCATCTTCAACAGCTGACAACAGCACCGCGCTGCGGAGCTGCCAATAGTCAAGGATGGGCCGGTCTAAGACTTTCTGATCTGCCCTCTTATTTTGACTCTGGTTAATCTGAGTCCTACATTGAAACTCTATATGGCTAGAGTTCTGGGTATCAATGGCTCATACCCCTACAGGCACTTATGGTCCCGTAAGCAAGCAAAAAATGCAATGGCTCATAGCCTTGTAAGGCAGAGGCTACAAGCACTCTGCAAAGTGAAACGAACAGTGCTTAAATTCTTTTTGATCGCACATTCAACATAGAGAATAGCATGTCGAAAACTCATCATCAATGGCTCTTAGTTCCGTAAGGTTCATGGCTACTCACTTTTCGTGAATTAGCAGCAATGACACTACCTCTGTTGTCGTCGGTGATTTCAATATAGATGTACTGATAAGGAGCGGTTTATGCGTTCCGTGTTGTAGACAGATCCCTTGCAATGTCGCACCGACCACCCAGCAGCGTACATGCATCGATTTGACATCAAAGAATGCGATTGCAGTTGCAAGTGTAATAATGACCACCGATCAAGACAAAGAGTGTGCATACCTTTCATCACAATGACCACCTACGAAGACAATAAATGAGGGCGTACCTTAGTTCAAAATTGTGTCTCCTCTGTGTGTATGATAAACAGCTTAGCTGGTCAACCGCCTTCACAGATTGGAATGGCTCATGATTTTTCTATTCTCGCAACGGCCTGAGGTGGCACCCAGACTTTTCTATGGGCCAAGCTTTGTTATTTTGATCCTGATACTAGCCTTTTCATAACTTGAAATGGACTGGTCAACATGCAAGTACTTTGCCAAATAAAGACTCCAGTTCTGACTCATCAGGGTTAGCTTCATTAAAAGGGGCCGTTTTAATGCAAGGTTCGTTGGCACCTAGTCCTGAAATAGTTGGTGCACTGGTCTTGGTTCAAGTAAACCATTCGCTAAACAGTGGCTTTTGGTTACCACCGACGGTGCAAATGCAGCACCATTACTGGGCTTAGTTTTGTCCAAGAACCATGCCATGCACTAGCATTTGCAAAGCTTTGATTTAATGCCCTCGAGAAAAAACTGCTTGCATCATGTTTTTGAAACAATAACTTAAAATTTATTTCGCTATGTACATGAAACGTGATGGTAGAACATGAGCAAGTTCACTTTGGCTTTGGAGGCCATGCTAGGGCAACTTCATTGTGAAGACTCTCTTGTATCCACTCCAGGTATTCCTTCAGCAGGTCTGCTCAGTTTCCATGTAAGGAGAAAAAGAACAGTTGCTGCTGAACACGATCATATTTACTACAGATTCTGCATCAGCATTAAATTGCAGCAATTCAAAGAACAACCACTGACTGTCTGGGATCTACATGCACAATGGAATTTGCACATGCGCAAAACTGTACTCGGCTTCACCACCTATGTAAAGTGCAGTAGCAGCTACAGGTTTTGCCAACCAACCAGAAAACAGAAGCAACACTCCCCAATTGTTTGTTGCTGATCACCCTCCGTGTGACATAGACTGAAAGGAAGGATGACTGGCATACAATCAACTGTAGACCTTCCTCTGAAATGCACAACTGGCTCATTCAAGCCAAATGCACCAAGTTAGCGAGATTAACTATAGATCACTTGTTATTTATGCTGCTGAAAGAAGACATCTTAGATTAACCCCTGTACAGCAATGTTACTTTGCTCGACACTCCACCAGGAATCCGTGGAGAGCTACACTGCTCCCTGGGCAAAAGTGGCAGCCAGTTTACTGTATAGCAACTGAAAGCTCAACATCATGTTTGCTGACAAAAGAAGCCTGCTTACAAAGTTACTACAGTCTACGCTCTTTACAACGGACTTTCAGATATAATGGACCATATTTCAACCTTCATTTGCTCTGCATATTTTATTAGTGCAACAAAGTTTACTTTTACTGCGCTACAATGGACTATCGGCTACAATGGACGAAATTTGTGGCAATTTTTGTCACAATTGGGCATACAAAACATACTTTTAGCGTGTCGACAGGGGCTGACAACTGACTTGCAAGGGTCAGCCGATGATTGGGGCTCAATACTGCACGCGAGGGAGGAAGGTGGGAAGGAAGCGCGCCAACTTTTTTCACGTGCGAGGCACAGGGGCAGACGGGAGAGAGACGGCGCGGTCTCTAAAAAGCGATCTGCGATGTGGACAAAGTGCGCCTAGTGCCAGTAGCTTCGTATGCGCTGTGCTTTTCGTGTTTAGTTCACATTGAAGCACAAAGGTCAATGTGCTCGCTGCTGGTACCACGCTTCCTCACTCCAACATTTTGACAGCAACTTTCCACGGTCATCGAGCGAGATGTCTTCATGTTTACCTGTGCTTACGTGACACCGTGCTGGCTAATTTAGTTAGTAGGCTAATATTCACAATTTTATACCGCTGATAAAACTACTATCCTTATTTCGCATACCTGTCTACTCATTTGCTATCGCAATCAATGCTTCGCCTCTCGGGTGAAACTGCGACTTTTTTTTTTTTCTTTAACTTGGGCATTCGTCACTCACTCTTAGCAATGATGTTGTTACACATCGCGACCAGTTTCGGAAGTGAGGCGTTTAGGATATTACGGACTTAGGATAAAACGGACATTTTCTATCGGGTTATCAGGGTCCACCAGTAATGAGAGTCGACTTTATACGAATTTAAGACATGCACATGGACCTATGTGCCATTCTCAACCACTATACAACCCCGACAAGGGGAGAGATCATAAAAAGGCTGGTGAAGGCAATGGGCACCGCAGCCAAGGTTCAAGAGGAAAGACCGAGATGCGGCCACACAATGTGAAGAGACAAACTAAATTCGCAAGGAGAAGCAAATGATGAGCTGTTTCAGCGGCAAGAGAAAATGACATATGAAAAGGAAGTCACAAGATAGTACTGAGTTGAGGTCTTGCAGCCAAGGAACTGAGGGCACAGTAAAAGAAGGCTGTTAAATATGGCAACCCTATGCACAAATGGGAAGCGGCTCATGCGAGCAAAGAAGCTGGAAAGTGGGAAGAATTGTTCCAATAACTTGTGGCACTTCATTAACTAGACACATTGGTGCAACCAAGGGAATTCCAGAGTTATGAAATGGAGAGCTCACAGAAAAAAGAAAGGAAAAAAAATAAGAGAGGGTTAAGAAAATGTGGTAGAAATGTGTCTTCCATGTTTGAACCTTGCAAAGAGTATGGAAGTGCTCAAACATGCCTGCGGACCAATGTTTGTCTAGTTCACTCAAACTATTGTTTTTCAAAACAGTCCCTGCTTTAGTGAATGTTATGCATTTTTCTAATGCTAGGTAGCCATCCCACTATATGTTGAATGTAATGCCACACATGCAGCTTTGATCATCACTGAAGACAATCTACATCAAAATTTTCTAAGCATGACTGAAGCACAAGTACATAGTATAGAAACAGTCAAACACACTTGAACATGGCATCTATCAATACTGTATCTTCACTGAGTTCGACTTGCTGTAACTCAAGCATGCTTAAATTTGTCAACTTGATGAAGGTGTAAGATAAGCTACAGAAAACGTGTTTTGAGGGTCAGTGAGGCTTCATTGTAATTATCACTGAGGCATGCTTAATGATGGAGGAGATTATATGGAAGTGGTACATAAATGATGGGTTGCTCACACTTTGGCTCTCTGTCCCACAAGTCGTGCAACTTATGTCTCGAGTCAGCAGACTGGGAAACAAGGGCCTGCAGTAGATGTTCGGTCCGGGGCTGCAACCTGGAGACAAACGCAAGGATGGAAGTCAACAATTCAACAATACACACAGCAGTACCGATCACACTATTCTTAGATGCGGGACCCTTCCCTGTGGCAAATGCGGAAACACGAACCACAGCAGGGAGAAAGCATGCCTGGCACTTGTGCAAGGGTCACCTTCAGAGTGCAAGAGCCGCCCTGGCTCTTGTCATACAACTCTGGTAACGGCTGAGAGGGGCACCTATTTGAGACAGCCCTCTAAATAAAAGGAAGAGTGAAAAAAAAAAATAAAATAAAGAAAGCCAGGCCTCTGAAATGGGCCAGCTGCTTCAAAGGCTAAGGGAATCAAAAGAGCAGCAACATGACGAAGGGAATTTGATCCCGGGTACATCATCAAGCTTTGCTCTTTGGCAGAGCTGAATATGGGAGTAGTCATTCAAACATCACTGCCTTGAAGATGTTGGGAGATGCTATAAGACAAACACTAATGAAGTGAGCTGGGCAACGCTCTGTGGCTGCCCCACAGAGCGTTTGGCTCCTTGAAAATAGTGATGAATAATTTCTCAAGCAAACTATTCACTGCAAGTCTGTTATGCTGTGAAGCACTCTGATAATCCTCATTACAGCAGTTTGTCTAGTGTGTAAGGTGTAAGTGAAATTGATTACATTTTATACAGTGCAAATGCACAGGGTGCTCCCAATTAGAGAAGCATAAATTCAACAAACCAGAGTAAACTACTATTCTCAAATTTCTGGTCTGCTATGTTGTCTATACATGCAACCATTCCTGATTATGTATTTTTACATGCACTAGTGGCAGCACCAACAGATCAAGGATGAAAAGGTCTGCAGTTTGTTCTCTACTCTTGCAAAACCTAGCCTAGATGCAGCATGGCACCCTCTCATTGCTGTGCAACACGCCAAACTATTGGCGACTGAACTGACCGTGCCCAACTCTTGATCATGGTGATGGGCGGCGAAAGGAGCAGTTTGTTGTACTTCTTGAAAAAGGGAAGCACGTCTCCTTGGAGTAGGAACCGTGCGAACCACCGGAACTTGTCAAGGCCTTCGGGGAATTCCTGTTCCACGGCCTCCATCTGCCATGTGTGGGGTCCTGTGAGAAGCACACACGCAGCCATATAACGCTGGTGCACAGCAAGCAGTAAAGGAACGGACTATCGCGCTGAAGGCAGGTATGACCTGTTTCGCCACTGCACGAATTATGTACTGCGGTAATGTGTGGCATGTGTCTTGCTCAAAACAATATAGAAATTGCATTAGATTAGACACTGCATAGTATGAAAATGACAACTCACACATCACTGTTAGTTGCATAGCATTTAATCAAACACCTAACATAGATTCCAACAGGCTTGTCTTACCATTACGGCCATTTACATTACCAAATCTAGAGCCCATGATTAGTGTTGAAAGCAAGGAGTCGATTGATAAGTCCATTATCAAGTTAATAAAAACCCATTTAAATTGTTAGGTGATATCTATCAAATAATTACATGGTAATTATGAAAAGTATACAAGCTGCTTGAATTAAGCAGCACTCTTCCTTTGCCAAGCCTCCTTCATAACCCTTGGTACAGCTGTTCTGTTTTGTTCATCGGTGGTCAACAGCTGGACAGGCCCACGGCTTTTAATTACAAGACATTTATTTTTGCCATTCAGTCCCACACCACGAATTATCAGGCAAGTTTTTTCACAAAATTTGCAGCCCAAGCGGCAACAGTGCGATACTGTTTTTATAGCAGCTATAACAAGACTGAAGATCATTAAGATCACCCAGTTTCATTTCTGACTACAATATCAATAAAGTACAAAATGTTTTAAGCTGGTAGGTACTGGCAGGTTAGTACCATTGACATCCATTTTAAACAATAAAATTTGCTTGAGGCATAGTGTGGGACACTCTCTAATACTTGCGTGGTACACAAAGACCAACAAAATTAAAGCGATAACAAAATGAGAAACTGGTATAAAACTGGTTTGTTTTGCATACATTCTTTCACACAAGGACACTGTTTTAGATCATAGAGATAAACAAAGCTTGTAAATAGACCTATCGCAAGGGATAGCGCAAATCAAACAAGGACCGAAGAAGGACACAATGCATGTCACACGTGAGACGCATCCAATTCGTGTTTTCATTGTGCTATTCCTCGCAATAGGTTGAACCAACAAAGCTGAATTACTACTATATTACAAACAGTGTAGGATGCATCTGCAATGCTACATTTAACGCACAAACAAGTTTATCAGTTGAGGTTCAACACTTCTAGCTCTCTCTTATTCCCATACTATATGACAAGTGCCACTTGGAGCAACAATAAAAGTCTGTGGACTAAGGACAGTTATCTGAAGTTGGCAACATAATAAAAAAGCCAAGGTTCGAGTTCTCACCAAACGTTGACATCACGGAGCAGAGGAGCTTGTCTTTCTTGCGGTCATAGCGTGGCGGTGGATCTTCCAAAGGAGATGAGAATGTGCAGTACTTTGGTGCGTAAACAGGCAGCCACTCGGGTTCGACTTCTGCAACCACTGGGACACGTAATAATAGAGAAATAAGAATGCATTTATTTAATGCACATGATGGCTACATGTGGAGTTCGGTACAGCCATCTTATTAGAGTGTATCAAGGTATACGGATGCAGCAATTGCCAGCCCTTATTGACTCTAAGTCGAACATTAATGGGGCCCCGAAACACTTTTTGGGCACATCAAAAACCTTGCCGACCGTTAACAAGGCTCCTGTGAACATGTGAGCCAAATATTATTGCACTACATGCAGTAGGGAATTTCCAATCTTGTGTCGGAAGCAGTGAACAGACACATGCTCTCGTATCCACAATGTCATCATTGAAAGCTGATCGAAAGCAGTTGGGGCTGACCAACGCTATGGGCCGATTTCATGATCGATTTTGAGAACATGCTCAGTAATACATAATTACCAATTGTGACTTGAATAAGTGAAAATTATATATCTCTGCAATCTCAAAAAGACAAAAATAATTACATCTTAGCACTGCGTGTAGCTGCGTCTGCTGCGCGTGACCTCCGAGATTGCAGCAGCGTGTTTCACAATGTAGTCTACAGTGGCCTCCACAAGGTGCCGCGACGAGTCCTTTTGGCACCGTGATAACTTTTGGCTAGGGCTTTGCTCTCTTGGCTTCTCTGCTGTGTAGCTTCTAGCATGCCAGTGGAGACGAAAAGAGAGAAAAATCCGGGTATCGGTGCCATAGCTCCACTTAAAGTTGAATCATTTCAAAAAATTTACTGACGTTACGATACTCCCTAATGCAAAATTTGAGCGCAGCTCTATACGCATTTTCATGCCGCGACACATTGGCTGGCGCGGGCGATCTGTCTTGTGCGGCACGCTGCAAATGGAGCGAAGTGCGGCGCGACTGCATTGCTAATTAGGAGATCGTGAGAGGCAGCGCGTGAGTGACGCATGGGCGCGGTTCATAGCAGCCACCGCAGACAGACTTTCCAGACGACACGCCCTACTCTGGCACCACCTCGTAGCCACCGTCACCGCAGAGCCAGTCTTGCACGGCATTACGCTTTTGTTCTCACACTTTCGCCATACCCTCTTCCTCCGATTTCCACCTCACTGTCAGCTGCACCATCCTCCTCCACTTTCCTCCTTGCATGCTCTTCACTACTGCCGTCTTTCAACTGCCACTGCGCTCAACGTTCTCTCTTTCATCCTTCACTGTGTTACACCGACACAGATGCCTGCTGCAGGAATGGGCGCCTAAGAGCTTGCGCCCTAAAAAATTTTTCGGCATGAGATTTATGGAACAACATACTTTAATAGTGAAGACACTCTATGATTAGTTTGAAAAGTGTTTCAGGGCCCCTTTAATGTTTGCACAGATTGTGATCTTTTACAAAAGCATGTACAGTCAAACCTCCTTACAACGAAACAGGATATGATGAAGCAGGTGAAATTCCTCTTGAAATCCTCATAGAGATCATATTGCCGTATATGCAATAATGGATATAACAAAGTAATTCTGGCAACCCCTTCAACTTTTAGTTGGTTTTAGTGGTGCTGCTAATGGCGATAACAGAGGAGGTCCTAATGTAGACTTTTGGGGCAAGTCTTCTGCATGAAATGCACAGTACAGTAGTCTAACCTACCTTATGCAAAACCCAAAAGAATTGGCAAAAAAGAAAAAAACATGAACACGATATAGCATAAGTAGCCGGTATCATCAGCTGCAGATGCTAGCACTCCATGAATGCAATACACACACACACACACACACACACACACACACACACACACACACACACACACACACACACACACACACACACACACACACACACACACACACACACACACACAAACACACACACACACACACACACACACACAGAGGGTGTTTCAGCTAATTTTAGCCAGAGTTTAAAAATATGCCAGTGCAATTTAAACGATGCGACCAAATGCATGTTGCTCACTTTTGTATGTAGTGTGTCAGGCTATATTTTGTATTTTGCTTAATCAGATACTTAGATTAATTAACCAACTTGTGAAGCGACGAAGCTAGGAAAATAATTCCAATTAGAAAGTTGCAGAGCAGCTTGCAAAACGTCCGAATAAATAGTTTGTCTTTCTATCTATTAAGTATTAGTGTTTTTCAGCTTACTGCTGATACCCGCAAAATGTAAAAAAACACCGCGTGACATGCCTGCTTCCAAAGCTTGATTGTAGTACTGCTCCCAAGCATTCCGTGTACAAACAAACATAGGATTTAGCCTTGCTAGATGCTGTGTTCGTTTGTACGCGGACAGTTTGGGAGCGATTCAATCACGGCGCGCAAGCGCGTATGTCACGTGGTATGTTTTTGGTATTTCACGGGCATCTGCAATAAGCTGAAAAACCCTAACATTTAATAGATAGAAAGTTAGAAACTGTCTAATCTGACATTTTGCAATGTGCTCTACAACTTCCTAGTTCGAATTTATTGCCTAACTTCGTTGTTTCAGAAGTTGGTTAATTAATCTTGACTGTTGATCTAATTAAACAAAACACTAAAATAGCTTGGCACACTACATACAAAAGTGAGCAACATGCATTTGGTCACGTCATCTTAGAGTGCATCTGTGTATTTTTAATCTCTGGCAAAAGTTTGCTGAAACACCCTGTGTGTGTATATATATAGCGAGGCTGTTCTTAATCATCGTTATCATCATCATCAACCTGACTACGCCCACTGCAGGGCAAAGGCCTCTCCCATACTTCTCCAACTACCCCGGTCATGTGCTAATTATGGCCATGTTGTCCCTGCAAGCTTCTTAATCTCATCCGCCCACCTAACTTTCTGCCGCCCCACTGCTACCCTTCCCTTCTCTTGAAATCCAGTCCATAACACTTAATGACCATCGGTTATCTTCCCTCCTCATTACATGCCCTGCCCATGCCCATTTCTTAATAAAGTTATTCTAAGTGTGTTCCTAATCATGTGTTACAGGTTATTTCTGTAACAATTTAGTGTTATTTTATGCTCCTAAAGAGCACCACTCAGACCGACCAAAGACAGTTGTTTACTTTTTTAACGCGATAGCGTTAAGGAGCTCGTGTCGCAGAAAAGCCGGTGTCGTCGGCGTTGGCCGTGAGCGATAAATCCCAGCAGGCACCTCATGAATAAAAACAACTTGCAAGATGGGCTGGGTGGGAATCGAACCAGGGTCTCCGGAGTGTGAGACGGAGACGTTACCACTGAGCCACGAGTTCGATGCTTCAAAGCGGTACAAAAGCGCCTCTAGTGAACGCGGTGTTGCCTTAGAAACGAGCTGTTTCTAAGGCTCAGGCGTGCGTCGCTTGCTCAGGGGCACATTTCGCTGTCGCGCCGAACGCTGCGTTGCTCGACGCTCACCGCGTCCGATGCGGGGCGCGTAGTTGCTGCGCCGTAGCCCATTGTCTTACACCCCTTGGCGGGTCGACGGGAACGCTGTCGCGTTCCACTCTTGAAGGCGAAGCTGAAGCGTCCTCCAATTTTTTTAATGATCTCACATATCCTATCCCTTTACTGCTTGTTTCTATCTCTACAAGCCATGCGAAGTAGCACAAACATTTGGTTCAAGGTGCTTTTGTATGTTGCTGTGCTCACCTCGCATGAACATCTTGGTTGTCTCAAAGATTTCCTGGTAGAGAACAAATGGCGGCTGCTTGCTGCTCAGCACCGAGTTGGGATGGATGAATACAGGGCCATCTACTTCCATGCTCTGCATGGAAGAAGTGAAGTGTTAAAAAAAACACGAAATAGAAGGAAAAGTACAACAAAAGATGCCTGCATAATTCCTACACAGGGCGCCAACGGTAGCCATAGCCGGCAAGAACTTTTGTTTGTGCTCAATGAACAATTTTCATAATTGTAGAGCTAACCGTCCTGCGAAGCACTTCGCCAAAACAATGGTGGCATAGCCATTTTCACAATAACTGGTGGTATAGTTTCCTTGTCTTGTAACATGAAAAAAAGTAGATGTCGTTCTTGTGATGAAACTTTGCGGCAAAGATAAGCCCCATCATGTGCAGCCAGCATTTCATCTTTATTCGCAGCACGCCCAATGCCTCCTCTAGGTGGGCAAATGTCCAGTACAGAGAAGCACACTTGCGAATTTGCACGAGGCTCAAATGAGTAATGAAACAATGCATGTCTGCAGAACTCATTGTTACACGGGAGCCACTAACAAAACTTTTCAGTTGTGCACACAGCTGTTTGTGCACAATTTGCGTGGCTCACCTTGTAGGCATTCTTTGCTATGGCGTTTTCCGTCTGACTGCACCTCTCTTCGTCAGTCATTTTCCTATATGACAAAAGGAGGGAGGGAGGAAAAAAAAATTAGATTATGGAGTTTTACATGCCAAAACCACTTTCTGCTTATGAGGCACGCTTTTCGATCACCTGGGGTTGTTTAATGTGCACAACAATCTAAGTACACAGGTGCTTTCGCATTTCGCCCCCATCCAAATGCGGCCGCCGTGGCTGGGATTCGATCCCGCAACCTCGTGCTCAGCAGCCCAACAGGATAGCCACGGCGGGTGAGGAAAGAAAAGTAGAAGAGCTCAAATATGAAGACAAACAATATGCCTAGGTAATGTGAGAAAGTTAAGTCATCCCTTTTTTTAATAATTAACAAATTCCCACAATAGCTTTTCATTATACAGTATCTTCAAAGTGAATTGCACTGAACCCTCCATGGCACAATAGACTCCCCTTCTAAAACCAACATGAAGAGAGCTTGAAAAGCCATTACTCTTATCAAAGTTCAGCTCAAGAGAAGTACCATGAACACACAGCAAACAAAAAAAATATTCCTGAACTCTCCATCTTATCAGAGAATTTGGCTGAGCACAGTTCATATTAAAGATTGTCTGTCTCACTAAAAATGTGTGCTTTCTTCCTGAAGGTTTACGCACGCTAGAACCTTTTCTAGCATGTATAAAAAGCACCTCAGGAACAAGTGCAGAGGGCAATGTTGTCTCATAGCAGTCAAAGGTCACTCAGAGATTTTCACACTTATTGATTTACGAAATAAGTTTGGCTAAGGCCACTTGAGCATAGGTCATAAACAATAGAAAGTTTCTTTTATCATCGAAGTTTTAAGTCCAGTTTAAGTTTAAGGTCCAGAAGTTTAAGGGTCCAGAGATAGTCATGCCACGTACTTGGCAATGTGGTCACTGAAGCCCATGACCAGAACCTGACGAATGAGCTTTGCTTGCAGGTCTGTTGGTGGCTCCATGGCTGGGTCGACTGACAGGTTCAGGTTGGGAACGAGTAGGTTTACTGAACAAAGCACAAAAGAAGAAAAATGCAGACGTTGCTATAAATCCCTAAGCCCTTGATTCTTTCTTTGACTTCAACTTGCCTAAGCTGAAATTGTTTTCCTTCATTTTTTTATTTCACATATCGTAATTTATTCTCTTTGAACTAGCTGCTTCTTTGCTGATCCTGCAGAGTTTGTATTCGTTCGCCATTACAAAAATGAAGTACTAGTAGGTACTATAACTGCTAGTATGACCAGTGATACTACTACTACTACTACTACTACTACTACTACTACTACTACTACTACTACTACTACTACTACTACTGCCTACAGCAGTTTGCAAGGACATGACAACAGTGTTTTATCAGAAAAACAATTGGGGTGAATGTTAGCAACTGTTATATACAGCAGAGCTACTAACCATGAAAAATCCAAATTAGCATACTGTACATTTCTGGTACTCACCTAAGACATGCAAATTTGCTGCATCCATGAACATGAATTAACAAACAATGCGGCCCCCCCGCACAATGTAAAATCAACAAAAGGCAGAAAATAATATTTGCTAAACAGAGCAGAACACTTATCACAGGGATTATAAAACATAAATAAACATATTGTTTTACATACTGCTAGAAAATACTCCACCTCAATCTTTACTTGTAGTAAAAAGCACCTCATACAAACATATTGGTGGGCAGGCAATTTCACACTGACAGAAAGGTTCAGCATTTTCGTCAATGCCACAGTGACACTACAGAAGAGACCAAGGAAATGAGCATTAAAAAGAGAAAGAAGATGTCAAACATGCCCGTACTTCTAGGATTCAAAAGATACCCACATTGAAGAGCAAGCATGCCACAAAGTCCAAAGTAAAATACTTCTAGATACTTTTAAGATGCCAAACGTGTCTGTACTTCTAGCATTCAAAGGAAACCCAATGATGAGCAAGCGCGCTGGCAAGTCCAAAGTAAAAAACGTACACTCATTTGTGAGCTGGACACGAAGCTTTCTGATCTCCACCATTGCCTTGTAACGCAGACCGTGGCTCTCACAGAACCCGGCCGTGCAGCCGACAAACTCGGATGCACCGACCGCTTTCAGCAACACCATGACATCCCCAAGCGCTAGAGAATGACCCTGTGCAAAGACAACAGATTAGTTGTGGTGGGTCAGAAGAATATGAGGAGCCAAGGGGCTCAATTTCTCGTTAGTCTCAACTGCATAATAAAGTCACAGTTTTGCCCGAATGGCAAAGCATTGATAGTGATAGCAAAACATTAAACTACACAAATTATCGGTCTCGTATAAATTGTAGTAAACATCCACTTACTAATTAAGTTACCAAAAACAATGTAACACAGCCACAGGCACACATGAACAAATCTCACTCGGCGACACTGAACACACGCTCTCACAACACTAGCATGATGAAGAGCACCATCAGCGGTGAATGAATGCTTGGTGCTGTCTCTCACTTCACCGTGTCTTGGAAACTAGGGATTGCGTGATCTTGAACACTAGGTGCGTGCAACACAGCACCACATGAAGCCATCAGCCATCTCGGCTCACACTTAAACTTTTCACCAGCCCGCAAACTACCTCCTAGATATGGTATGCACATATGTACTCAGCCACCCAGACAGCCCTGCAGAGCCATAGCTGGGCTTCGAAGTGGAGACGCATGCTCTACTCCCCTAGAGTGCGCATTATCACGTGACCTCCAACACTGGGCGTGCACATTGAGCCACCATCCCTCTTGGCTTGAGTGAGATCTGAGAGTGAATTTCGGACACCCTGCAGTGTCCGAAATTCTGGTTTTTGCCACCACACATCGGTAGTAAGGGTAGGCAGCGGCACCACAAAAATCGTGCAGGTCCAAAAAAAGATCAGGTGACTGAAAAATCCGATCGGCAAATGCATTTGACATCTTGAGGCACATGCAAAATAAAATTTGCTTTGTTATATCTGATAATTCGTTATATCTGTGTTTACTATATCAAGGCTCGATTGTTTTATTTTGCCTCTGCTCCTTCCCATCCTCTTGAATTGATGGTAGGCATTGGGAAAATAAAGAGAGAGAGAGAAAGAGTGAAGTTAAAGGGGGTAGGTGTCCTACACGTGGCTCTAGAGGTACTAAAATCCCTTTAGTATCATGCCTGCTAACCAGTGAACATTAAAATTAGTAAAAATCCTGCGGAAATGACAAAGTGGGGAGGTGACAGTAGATAGCATGCACTTCTTTGTTCTTTTTTCTAGTTTGTCCTGAGCACAGACCTATTGTGGGATACATACACACTTTATTTAGGATGATTTACCTTTAAGTGCAGCACACAAGCACGAGCAACAAACTATAGAAATGGCGGAGCATTAAACCAACATTTTTTTTTTGGATCACAGTGACATATTCCGTGACTCTGCTGCTACAGCTTTTTCCTGCGCTGGAAACTTGTATGAATAAACTTGAAGCAAGTACCGCCCTAATATAGGGCATCTTGCAATGATGCACCAGGGCGACAATGATAATATACACTTCTCTTTCTTGTATGTCTTTCTTGCAATCATGTGGTGCCCCATCCTTCAATGTCTATAAAACATTTTCACAAACAGAAACCTTTTCGTAAAGCTAAAATGTGAGAATGAGGGAAATTTGTAAAGCTTAGGGAAAAGTTTGAGAGAATCGGTAGGCATGCATTATGAATGTCTTGTGTGTTCATGCAAATACACCAGTCCAATGTTAGAATGTATAAATACAGATGTGCAACACAGTTATCAATGCAGCACTGTCGACAGCGAAAGCAAGAACTCCTATCAATCGGGAGCTACCATAGCAAAGCCACAAGGTTCAACATCATTTACACAATAGAACATACCACAGTAATTTTAAACCCAGTAAGGACTATGGGCAATTCAGTCGAGAAACACAGGAATGGCAAAATGTGCTTACCTGTCCTGCCCACATTTCTCGAACTTTCTTCCACTTTGCTTGTTTATCCTGTGATGGAAAAACGAAAAGCTCAGGGTGTATAGATTGTTCTGCTACTTAATGGTCACACATGAAAGTTTTATTCATTTCTTTCCGCCAAGTACAAATGCAGTTTCACTCGGAAGACTGTTGGTTGTGTTTCAGTTGGTGCATGTGTTAAATGATACAGCAACACAGCTTCCATTTGAATAAAGAGCAGGATGAAATTTATTTATTTGTTTGTTCATTTATTTGTTAATGTAGACTCCGAGTTCAAACAAGCAGTGCCAGGCAGCAAGTCAAGAGAAAAGACGCAACACAATGTTTGTCCCACTTACAAGCCTACAAATTGAATGAAAGCATATGTGAGCAGAAGTCGATTTCAACAAGCTAGAGAAACAAAGAAAAGTCATAGCAACACAAGCCCTCCCACACACTGTTGTCAAACAACAACGTACTTGCTTGTTGCCTTCTGCAGAGGAGAACGCCATGGAAACAATCACAGCACCACCACCAACAGCAAAATGTCACAGTTTCGCCCAAAAGACGAAGCATTGATTGCAATAGCAAATTATTAGACAGCTATACGAAGCAAGGATAGTAGTTTTGTTGCCCATGTAAACTTGTAAACATTTGCTTACTAAATAGATTAACAAGTATGGTGTCACGCATGCACAGGCAAACATGAACCAACCTCACTCAATGACTGTGGACACTCGCTGTCAAAACACTGGCGTGAGAAAGAGCGGCAGCAGCAGCGAGCGAATTGCCCTTCGTGCTGCCTCTTGCTTCAATGTGAACTAAACAGCGAGAGCATAGCGCATACCAAGCTATCAGCCCACGGCCCGCCTAGACTCTGTATCCACCGCTGATCGCTTCCACATGGCCACACTCAGCCATGCCATACATTGTTGCCACCAAAGTAGAATGCCCCGCCTTCCGTGTCTTGCGCACGATGGAAGATGGCACACTTCTTCCCCAGCTCCCTCTCTTGCATGCGCAAGATTGAGCCACCATCTTTCTGGGGTCACCTTCGCACGCTTTCGCTCGCACCTACAACGTACGGCGCATGGTTGCGATGTTATTGCACTTTGACTTCATATGGAACATCACAACACGATGGCAGAAATGCACCTGGAGCGTCCATATCATTGACATCACAATAAAAACAATATACCTGCTTGTCGCCTTCTGTAGAGGAGAACCCCATGGAGATGAACACTTCCTGTACAGTCATGGCAGCCACCACAGCGATGATGTAAGGCAGCAGACCATGCTGATGCGACAGGGCCAGCATCTTAGCATAGCGGGGGCTCACAGGAAAGCATGACATGGCACGCCCCAGGGGCGTGATTCGTGCACTCCACTCCCCTGGAAGGCACAACAAATATAGGAGTTGGAAATGACCCAAACTGCTTGGAATCTGGAAGTGCTGAAGTGGGTTGCTAAACGTGGCAATAAGTGGAGGAAGAAGGAGAAGATGTGCAACTAAGGAACCATGACACATGCTTGAAAATTCACACAGCTTTCAGGGACTTCTACAACGAATACCCGAAACATTCCACGCCTGCTTCATGGGCAATGCAAAAACATGCAAACAGTCTCCTTTTGTGTCCCACTGCACACGTGAGATGAAGAGCCATGGGGCAACACAGTTATAGGAAACGGAGCTCGTGCAGATTCCACGTGAGCCCTGTTCGCCATTCTAACGAGAAGAGTGCAAAGTCGTCTGTAACCCTAAAAGAAGCACTACCATGCATTTATGCTACGAGAAGGAAATGAAACAAGCATACACTTCGGCAGATCCTTGAAACGTGTTGGCTTAGGAAGCTCTTCCAGAGCGCCCATGAGGACCAGCTTCTTTTCAGCAGCCTGAAAAACAGGAGGGTGCCATTGTGAATACATTTCAAACATGAAAAGCACAGCAAAATGCAATTGACTATGGCAGTTTACCTTGAGAGCTTCCTTATCAGGTGGCGAGGGGTAGGGAAAATTCACAACCTTGTCTATGTTCATTGCCTGTCAATGTAAGAAGCAGGCATTATGAAATCAGTTATGCGCTATGTTTTGAAAACCCATCTTTCACACAATAGCACATGGTGACTATGTAACACCTGCGTTTCCTTTTGGCGACACAGAATGTTCAAGAATCATTCGTGGCAGATAGCCACTTCAGCTGGATTACTTGAAGAGGCAGACATCAATCACATACCAAACCACAATCAATAACTAGCTTATTTACAAAAACCACTAATTAACACTGCTAACTCACAAATTCAGGGGACATGCTTCTTAAAACTGTGGAAATGAAGATCCTCAGTGCTATCTGAGCATATCAGTGCTAACAGAGCATTTGTGATTTGTTACGCAAGTAATATACACGCCTCCAAGAAATCCACCTGAAGAGGAGGAATTGTACTATGGGCCATGCTATATATTTTTTAAATCTGTAAAACCTAAAAATAAACATTTACTCCATACTATATATAGTCTACTCGTGTTACAATGGACCCTGATAATCCAACAAAAGATGTCCATTGTATACGAAGTTCGTAACATCCGAAACGCCTCACTTCCAACACTTTTGTTGCAATATCTAACAACATTATTGCAAAGAGTGAGTGATGAACTTCCAAAGTAAAAAAACAAACAAAGTCGCAGTTTCATCCGAAAGGCGAAGCATCGATCGCGATAGCAAATTAAGCAAGATAAGCGTGGCAGCAGCAAGAGTGAGCTCTTAACATATTGACTGTGTGCGATAGACACAACTAGCCACTCAACAATGATAAACAATCATACCAAAAGGCTGGTGGTTGCAGCTTATTTATGAAGAAAAAAATAAAGAAAAGCAAATTTGTACAGAGCA